>NW_027176135.1:0-14151 GCF_023055335.1 Clinocottus analis
GCACTTTACCAAAAAAAAAAAGTATTATTATCATTAAAAGCGGCATGTCCCATGCAAAAACTTAGCATCTTCCAATTTCATGTGCCATGTTCACAACATGTGATTAAGGAGCAGCTTTTGCATTGCTGTAAAGACCTGGCTCTTGAGGATGAGGACTAATTGATGTGAAGTATTACCAAATGTGTGTGTTCAGATGTACATCCAACTATTGATAACGTTGATGGATTTCTGATTTTGGATATTATGCTTTATTATTAGTAGAGACATGAGTTTGATGTCCATGCAAAATACAGGCAATTTGACCTACTTCTCTACATTATTATTACTGATCTTACTACTCAAGTATCTCATGTTGATGTCTGATTGGTCATAGTAGTTAACATATTTGGCCTTTAAAGGTTAACAGTCATGGTATACGTCACTGTCCCCGGCTAAGAACTAGTCTGGCACATAGCCTCACCTGAAATCTCCACATGTCGTTTTTACACAGCTAGGTGGATACAGTCCTCTTTGGACAGAGCCACCTCACTGTTTCCTCCTGTTTCTCATCTAGGATGCTAAGCTAAGTTAACCATCCTGTGTCCTAATCATACTACAACTATACGAGGGGTCTTGATCCTTTCCTTTAACTCTTGACACAAAAAGAAAATGGAGCATTTCCCAGAATGTAACTTTTCCTTTACATTTCAAAACATGTTTTATATAACTAGCATTCAGTTTGAAGGCCAAATCAAAATAAAACATTCCTGAGTTTTTCTTCTTTAGATGGATTACATTTTCGCTCTAGTATTTATGTGAACTGTCTGAATGTTTAGTGCAAAGCTTATTGGTAATAAAAAAGAACGAGAAGATAAAGAATTGTCAGTCACAGAGCGTAATACTTTACAAACCTGGAAACCAAACAAAAATGGTGCAAGTTATCAGAATCCAGCCCTGTGTGCCTCAGTATAATGATCCGTAATTTGAGCATTTGACTCGGCTGAACACTTCTCTAGGAGAGTGTTTCTGTTCGCTCACTCAGACAGCGGCTCAACTAATGGTTCAGCTAGAAAAATACATTTTATTCTATTAAACACCTTTCAAATGCCACAAAGGTTAGCAGGATGGCATCATTGCGGTGTTGAGAGTTTCTGAGTGAACAGTAGTTTTGACTAATATTTTTAATGGAGGCACTCGCATCTCTGTGTTATGATAAGCTATCTGATCCAGGTCGTTACTGACCCGGGCCTCCACTCTGAGACGTGCACCCACACCCAAGAGGTCACTGCTTGCGCTGAGTGAGGAGTGTATTTTGATTTGACATCAGATATCAGTCATTACTGATCCATCTTTCTATTAGTTATATGTATCATTTCATCTCCCTCTGCTGAGATTGCTTCCACATGTCAGGCCTCAGGCCCACACAGGGCTGCAGTATCTGTGTGAGTGTGTGAGGGTTCAGGACCCCCTATAATGGGCTTAGAATGGAGACACATAGTCCCCCTGGATGCATCAGTAGCGGGGACACAGAAGCCTGCTGATGAGGAGGTGAGTTGGTGTGTAGTGGGATAACACTACACATGCTCGGGGAGGAAAGAGGGGCAGCCAGGGAGGATTGAGGAAAGAAGGGGATTTGGGCGGACACATCCTTAGGCTTGTTTGGTACTGATGAAAGAAATTTGGATCGTGGGGATGATCGCAGCAGATGCTTCCAGCTAGATCACCACATGTTTATGTAAACATCTGCTACATACACACTAGAGGTATTGTAAGTATGGGTGTTTCCAGTTAACGGTGTATATAGTTGTGTTTAGCTTCGAGGAAGGTGGATCACTCAGTGATTAAAGGGTGTTTAATGTCAAGATGTTGCTGAAATGAATTCAGCCTTCACCTGATAGTTCATACAGACCGGATATGTTTCATATATCCATAATAAGCACAAGGGAGCTTTGGTTGTCAGTTCTACTCCAGGTGGAGTGTATGTACATCTGCCCAAATGATCTGTGTTGGGAAATGCACAGGAGAAATGGGGAAAACAGCTGTGGCTGTTTTTGAACTATCACACCATCGTTTTCCACTCGTATGACGGACAAACTGTTTGTCAATTGCCTCTGCACGTCTCCCGGGCTAGCTGAGCTAACTGTGGTGGGAAGCCAGAGGCGTCAGTGATGAAGGACTAAACGTCTGGGGACAATGATAACAACCGGTCTACAAGAAAGAGACTCATTTGAATTGTCATATTTTCTTTTGTTGCATCCTTTCCTTTCCGTTGGGAAATGTTCTTTTTTTTTATTTATTTTTTTACAAAACTTCTTTGATTCAGATGCCTGAGCCAGTTGGACTTTTAGTTTATCATTTATACACAATTACACACGAGATGATGGAAAGTGTCAGAGATGGGCAAAAAACCATTACATACCCAAGCCATAAACCACAATCAGTGCTTTTTTTGTTGTTGTGATCCTTTCTCCCATAATTCAGAACATTTGTTGGCACAGATTTTTTGTTTTGCCTGTAACCATTTTGCCAGGTTACACAGTTTTAACCCTGGGAATATCACATATATTTTTGATTGCAGCCAAATTCCTCGGAAAAGGTTCCGCTCAGTGAGAAGCTCCATTTACAGATAGCGATGCTCAAAAATGACCCGGCCATTCGAGACAAGCGTGTGAACACCGTTGCCCAAACTGACTGAAAGAGGCTAAAGATATTTGGTTTCTTGGGTGTGAAAAAAAACACAGATCTGGGGGCTGTAGCTGTCTGCCCCTACAGTTCATGGTAATCTGAGAATATTGTTTACGGTGGTTTGATAAGAACCAAGTGCAACACAGGCTTTGGCAGTGTTTCTTTGGCTTCAGTGTCACTACTCTTGCATTGGCGCGGTGCTCGAGAGCAGCGGGTAGTCTAATGTGCAGCGAGTGTTTGTGCTGAACCCAATCTATTCTGTCTGTTTGAGATACATCCCTGTGTTTGGACAGGGAAAGTTACATTGTGCAGTACATGGATCTGGAAATAAGAGGCCTGTGGGCCTTTGAAAATAACAACTTTCCAAAAAGCTACACACTGAGCAGCCAATCCAACCTTTATTCAAACCATGTGCAAGAAACAGGATAATGCATTTTCAGAACAGCCCATAAAGAATAGTGTCTGTCATGTGGCATGTGCAGTTGTCTTGTCATAATGAATTTACATTCATGATGTGTGGCCCGAGGGTCTGAATCGAAAGTGTATATTTTGCAGAGGGGGACCTATTTGCCTGTATGAATATTTAGATGGAAAAACCACAATTGTTGTAAACAAACAGATGCTGTTCATTTCAATGTCGAAATCTGTTGTAGAAAATCTGATTTTATATATGGCTGTGTGAGTGCAAAACACGTGACACTATAGAAGTTATGTACCATTCGCCGCTGTCCATCAATCACACATACACTTTGTATCAGTGGAACACTATCGGCGATAGTCCTCAACAACAAACCCGTAAGGTCAGTAATCTGCTGACAAGCCACTTCATGTTTGCGTCCTCATCCTCTCCTGTTAGGGATCTATGTTATGTGTTTCCCTGTCGCTCAGGCTAATCGGTTCTGGCTAACGACACAGAGACACATGTTTTACCCTCACCCTTGTTTACCAGCATTCATACAGCTGCTGTCCTCTTTTAGACTTAAATGCCTGCTGTGGCTTTACTGTGTACATATTGCATAGCGTGTCCCAACTACTGTACTGTAATTGCCCACAATGTCTTCCATATGTTGGAGTTGTTACCATCGTAGCTTTCTCCTCAGGATTGTCTGAGAAACCGATGTTCAAGTGTTGCCTCCTAAACATGAGCGTCCCGTTGACTGCGTCATGTCCTCATCGCTGTGCACAGATAACGCTCTCCGTAGAGAGGATCCCTCTCCCCGAACGCTCTTGACACTTAGAAAAGTGCAAGCCGTTGATATTAATTAGGAAAGACGGCTACGTTGCCAGTTCTCAGTCGGTGGTATGGTGATGTTTTGACATTCGAGCACTAGCCTTGACTTTTTACGTTTTTTAGCAAAACAGATTTATGTTGAATGTGTTGATCCAGTTTAATAAACACTCCCACAGAAAAAAATAAATAAACTGCTCTGATTATAATTCCACAAGCCGCATGACTGTGCCAGGCAACTAGGATTCAGGTTTATCGTTTAAATGTTTTTAAATTTTTTATTAAATTTTCTCAGAACCAGCCAGAGAGAAATCACAGATTGTCTCTATCCAGATGGGCTGAGCCCAGTTGGACAGAAGTTGAAGCATTTTCACTATTATATTACTCTTTGCTGTATGCAGGCGAGATACTTTTTATGTTCCTCAAACCGAAGAGTTAAAATTTCTTGCAAGCTCTCACAAGCAGCTGCGTTCCTTACTAGTTTCCATATCTCATAATCCTGCTGTCTTCTATGTAGTAAAGCTGACTTCTACTAAATATTTAGCTGTTTCAGTGAGCTTTAAAACACTAGCATCTGTTATCATATTGTCTTTTATCACCCCACTGTATATATTACTGTCCTGAAGTAAATCCATGAATAAATGAACCCTGATTGGAGATCTTCTTATGAACACTTCTCCAGGTTGATAGAGTGGGCACAGATTCAAAGTAAACGATGAAAGCCGCTGTGTTTTCATTGGCACTCTTAGACTTTTTGAAACTCTTGACTTTGATTGACTTGCGTGATTGCCATCGTTTTCATTGCTAAACATTCTGATATGTTGCTTTTAAATCAATGTTGGTCATGGAAATCATATTCATGTTTGAGTTAATTATTAGCCGTTGCTATGCATTTAGTGTGTCCACACTTGCCTTTTTTGTGACTTAACAGTAAACCCATACCCACCCCGTTCGCCATACTGTTTCCTATCACTGTAATGAGAGGGCCGGGCACTTTTGTTGTCATTTTCCTGATTAATTTGTTATGTTTGCATTGCTTATTATCTTGCCAGAAATATTCACGGTTTTCATTCCACGATTGAAGTGTGTCCAAAAAGCACTCCTTCCATTTCATGGTTAGCTGCCTCATGGAGCATCGGGTTGAAGGGAGTTGCTTGGTTGGGATCTTCTCAGTCATTATTTATTAATAAATAATGTTCTATCCAGTTGTATGTATTTGTCTTTCATATGTGGGTACCCTTGCTTCTCTACCTTTTTTTAATACACATATCAAACATATTATTATGAGTGCTTAATTGGGCCAGTAGTGCATAATGTTTTCCTCTGAAATGGTAACAAACACTGTTTTTTTCTTCTAATATTGTCTCTCCTAGAAGAGTGTGCCCAAGCAGCAGAGAGCAACTGCAGAAAAAGATGCAACTCAAGTAAGAGCAGAAATATTGAAGCATGTGGTGTACTGCATGTTTGACCTAACTTATGAATCCTTATGATGTGATGTATGTGTTTTTATGTTGCATGCATACATCCCTAATACAGGAAGAGAAGGAAGTCTCAATACGAGTGGCTGTCCTAAAAAAATTCTTAGTCGACTAACACTCATGCAATTTTGTTGACTTCACGATTAATTGATTTAATCAACAGATTTGTAAAACTGAGTTTCACCACAAAGAATCGCACAAATACCACTTTAAATCGTGTGTTAACCAGAGATGTGCTCATTATTTTGTGTATTTCATATGTGTCCGAAAGTATCAGCAGATTTAGTCAGTTTCAAATCATCTCTCCTGCGGTTCAGTGTGAAGGAAAATGTTCTTGAGAAACACAAAACAACCTTCTGCTATCAACCATAGCATGTGGTAGATATACACTCTCAAATGTATCAAATACACTCCCAGTGTGTGTGAACAGTGGCTGTAAAGTTCAAAGCTCACTTAGATGGAAGCTGTAGTCATCTGAAAATCAGTCATCATTTATTCCAGTTATGGTAGAAAATATGTCAACACATGTAAATATGTCCATAAAAAACTTCTCAACATCCACTGATCCTAATGATCCACTTCTGCACTGTTGACCCTGCATGTTCCAAACAATCAGTGTTTTTCTATAAACTGTTAAATATTCTATGTCTGGCAAAGCTTCAGATTTATGAGGAGGCAAAAGTGTGACGGCAAAGTATTAGTGTGTCTGGACCAGACTAAACATATGTTTCAAGGGTGAAGGGAGAGGTTACGCTGTCTTAGGTTTGATATGTAGTCTTGCTGGACTGGAAACAACAGAAATACTTTGTGCAACAGTGCTGCTCATAGTCAACAATATTATGCGAAACGTAGACGCGTATTCCCCGATGCCTACTTTGTTTTTACCTACAGTTTAGCTGTCGGTAGGTTCTCAGAATGTGTTTCTGCATGCCAGGTTCTATAAATACATTTTGGCATCATTACATTTCATTTTAGCTGACGCTTTTATCCGAAGCGACTTACTTTATTGCTCTATACACCGTAGACACAGCAACGGGGAGCACTTCGGGGTTAAGGGTCTTGCTCAAGGACACATCGACATGGATTAGCGGAGCCGGGGCTCGAACCACTGACCCTCTGATTGAAAGAATGAAACGCTAACTGCTGAGCCCTAAGAGAATTTGATTGATTTCCACGTATCGCTTTAGATAAGTAGCCAGCAAGTGAGATTCTGCTACAGGCTAATGCAATGTAACGTCCACAGCCTATTTACAGTGGCCTTGCACGGCAGCTGGATTGTGCCGATGCATTGAGATCTTGCAGAATCACATATCACGTGAACATCCATCTGGTCGGGCTTCAAGTAATACGCTTGTGTCCAATCAGCATGCTGTGAGGCACTGCTGGCAGCTACAGGCATGGCTTATGTGTGTGCAGACGCTGCAAGATCGGAGAGCATTTCCTCAATAAACATATTTTTTGAAGTACCTGTCCTTTTCATGTAAAATAGTGTGATTGTGCCTTCAGCTTGGCAGTACTAAGTGGAGAGGACACATCTTCAAAGTGGGCAGAGAATATAAGATTAGGTACGAGCTGATGTGAGTCTTCTTAGAAAGATGACTTTTTGGCCTGTGATAACTAACAGAATGTATGATCTCACAGTAACCAGAGACTTCTTTATCCCTACGAACCTATCACGACCATTACACAGGCATACTGGCAAAGCCCAGTGGCTGTGAATCTTACTCATATTTTTGGTTCAGGAAAACAAGCTTTTTTACATTCCGACTCTGTCCAAAGTCACTCGAAAATTGATGTCCCTCAGAATGTGCCAAAAGGATTGTTGTGAAGTTTTTTTTTCATCAGCAGGCAGCTTCACACACTGTCAGCACCCCTCCCTCTTCCCCCGCTCTCTTGAGCGCTCCATTCAGTGGAAACTGGTGAGCTGAGGTGCCACTGGAGGAGAGCACATCAGCCACTGGTGGTCTGTGATGAGGTCCGGCCACTGGGGGGCACTGCTATAGTAGTGGTGATGTGGTGAAATAGTTTCGATACATAGACTGAGGATGATCTACTTGTATGTAATATGAGATATTTTTAGCCATTATACATCTTTGAACAATTATCGACATGCTCTCATGAGTAACTAATCTCATGTTGAACTTCCCCCTTGAATCTGATTTCATGATTATCCCTCAAAGAGCTGTTTGTATGCTAATCAGTCTGAATCTCTAATTTGCTACCAGGTAGGATGTGCCCCTCTTCTGCTGCGAAAAACAGATTGCAGATTACAGTTGAGTACATAGTTGATGAAATTAATGTGGAGGAAATCCGCAGAATATGAACAGATCAGTTTCGGGATCTACTTCCTCTCAGCCCCAAGGTCTGTCTCACACAGGTTACAGAGCACAGTATCAACAACGGTGCCCCGTTGAATATAAAGCATCAAAATGTTTTCTTCTGAAGGGAGTTGTTCCCTGAACTGAATTTTGATGCATTTGGAATTCATTGAAGTTGGTGAGTCACTATAGAACGGTTTTAAAATACGAAAAAGCCCTCAAAGTACCTTTAATGGTGTGTTATATCAGGCTAAATGGATGGCAGACGAACAGAATGAAATGTTGAGACAAAGTTTTGAGACTCAGAAAACCCAAGGATACGTTTCCTTTATTTGGTGATTTGGTCCATACTTTCAGACCATATTTGCATTATAAATAGGTATGTTTTCCTTCATCTAAAAACACATGTTTGATAAGATATACCAGTGCAAAAAGCTCCAATGTTGAACGTCAACCTTTCGAATAACGGATGGTAAATGTACAACAAAGAGCAACAAAGCCGCCACTGAAGCGCCACAAGCTTTACAACCGTTGTCCAGTCTGGTATGTCTGTGCTTTGCTTCTGTGTGTTGACGTTTTGTCAAAGCTGCTCACAGTGATTGTCATTTTAATGAAAGCAGAGCTGTGGATGCTGCAGTGTGGCCTTAAAAGGGTGCAATGTATTTGACAGGCGAGTTTCACCTCTCTTTCTCAATGGATCATTACCCCAATGTGTGCAGTGATTTATGAGCTGCGTTACAAATGCTGGGAGCAGTTCCTGTCTGGGGGCTGACATCCACCCATTGATTGCCACTATTTGTCTATATGTGCATGTGTGTTTGTGTGCGTGCGTGGGCACAGGACTGCTGGTTTGTTGAAGCCAACGTGAGCGTGTCTCTTTCAGTCGGCCTGACGGTGGTTGAGTGTTTTTCCGTCTGCCTGTGTGAGACCCGTGTCCTCTCAAGTCTAAAGTTGTTCTCCTGGTAACTGGATACAGTAATGTTTCTCTCTGCTGGGTGCTGATGGAAAGTATTTTAGACAGAGCAATGTGAACTCTGAAACGAAACAACTTTGAGTGCGTCACTGAAATGTCACCACACACACTTAACCGAGTTCCCAATTGTACGGATATTAGCTGAAATCCTAAAAAGAAAAGGAAACCATGGACTGAACAAAGCCCCTCTAAGAGCACCACCTCAGTGTTTTCTCAGATTTGTAGTGCTGATGGGCTCAGCTTTGAGTCTTTTGTGTGGAGATCCTGCTTTTCTTGGGCGAAGTTGAACATGTTATTGTTTGGACAGGTCTGTGGCCATGATGACTCTCTGCCACACACACTGACAGAATACTGTGGAAACTAGATAAGCCTCTGACAAATGTACATATCTTCCTGCGGACCAGTGTGCATGTGTTTATAAACAATATAAGTCTTCACTGGATAAGTTGCCCATGTAGATGTTTTTAATGTAAATACTTTGCGTTGCTTCCAAGGAAAAAGGGAGTTGAAGATATTCCTTTTGAAGAATGAATGTGTGGACGAAAGAAGCGATGTATGTGCGGTTACCGGAAATTGCAGATGTTCAGAGTGAAACACTATCAGTGTTTTGGATGGTTACATTTGCGTGTGCCTTCTGTCTCTTGTCTCTCTCTCTCTTCATATTTGTGTGTGTCGGAAAGTGGACCACCCAAAGCCTTTGAGCTCATAACAATAACAGGTCCACTTCCTTCCAGTGATATGGCAGTGGTTCCAGTCAAAGTGCTTTTGACTGGTTGGACGCTATCGGTCCACATCATAGCAACAGCCGCGACACTGTTTAGTGGACTTGTCACAGCTGTGCAGAAGGTTATTCCTCCCCCCAGTGCCTTTATCTGCAATTGTAAAACCCCAAACACACAGTCACAGCCGTATATTTAGGAGAAGTCTGGTGTTCTTGAAAAGCACCCACATGGTTCTGCGTGTAACTCCATCTTCCAACAGACTGTTCAAGCTTGATGTTGCAATTAGTCTTATTTTTTCTGAAGCCCATCTTGCAAAATGTGGTATTTAATAAATCTTCTTTTAATGTTTTAGACGGTTTCTCTGCCGTTTCCTCCTCTGCCTTCATATCCTCTGCGTAAACAAGTTCCTCTGGCGAGAAAACCATTTTAATTTTTGTGATTCTTTATTTTGCAATTCTTTCTCATCCTGGTGAGCAAAAATACACTGTGGTAATTAAAATGATAATATGTGTGGTGGCATAATTTTTTCCAGGCATTACTGTGTGCCATGTTAAATTGAGGTCTGAGTGAGGTTTCAGCTGGAAACACTGAGGAGAGGCTGAGTACAGTATGCCTCTGTCAGTGCTGAGTGAGTTAAAAAGGGGGAAATAATATTAGTTTTTTGGAGAGACGAGTGCTATTCCCGCAGAAAGAACTATTCTTATTCGCCAGATAACCGTGTAAAATGTCGTTCTGTTCACTTTGGTGTAATGTTTGCTGATGGAAAGCAGGATTGATGGAGTTCAGTTCACCTTCAGCTCCAAGACAATTCTTCTCTCTCTCGCTTTCTATCCATGAAGCTGGTTTTCCCGACATGGTAGGGGGACCACACAGACTATACTTTAGCTTCATCTTGGTGATTTATTGCACGACACAGTTTAGCCTCAGGAATCAGGTGGGCTAATGTGTTTGATCAAAAGGGAATTCCTTTCGCCAACTTCGTATGCTTTGAAACCTCGTTTTCAGATTGCTCTTTAAATTGGTTTCTCAACACCCCATCTGTTTATGGGCGAGGGGCTGATTTATGGTGTAAAATGACAGTGGAGCTCTCATCTGTGGTTAAACTGAGTGGCATACTCTTCAGATGCACATGGCTGCCAGTCCCCCAGTCTGTCTAGACGGGTTAAACACCAGCCTTTACAGACCTGACAACTGACAATCACTGATGATTGTGTTTGTGGTATATGAGAGGTCGGGTCAGTTTAAATGATTGACAGCTAGTGGCATTCTTTGTGTATTTGGTGTGTGTGTGTGTGTGTGTGTGTGTGGGGCGGGGGGTAGAGGAAGGGGGGGTGGCATCATCCCTTTATGTCTGACGTAAAGCTCCTTCAGTAAGGAGAATGAGAGGGCCCCACCTGCTCAAGCTGTTATGAGATGATCAACACAAATACTGCTCATGAATGGGCTTTGGGAGACACTCATATAAAAGGCATCTATCTCTGCTTTACTTCTGGGTTACTTGAAGAACTTTCCCCACAGCCAACATCAACATCCATAACACTGATGATGAATCATACTGGTTTGAAGGCAGATAACCAAGGCCCTGGGACCTTCCCAGGAAACAGTGGAGGTTTGGATTTGCTCCAGGATCCCCAGTTCCCACTTCTCCTTTGCCGAGCTTGTTGTGGTTGCTGGAAACTGGGGATGGTGAGGGTAATTGTTGTTGTTGTTGTTATTTATGTGTTTTGCTTTCAAAGTTGATGTGAGCCTGGTTCCCCGGGGGCGCCTGTTTTCCGTACCAGTGGTGTGATGGGGTTCACGGCACTGTCACGGATATCCATACTGTCATTACACAGATCCAGCTACGTAAACACCCACACATGGACTCTAGGGCTCATCCACATGTTGGTTACTTCATCCATACAGGTACAAATTATCTCTACTTTGAAGTACAAAGTACTGTCGCTACAACCACATTTCTTCTCGGTTTCAAAATAATTATCATTTGAATTATGTTTAATCTTAATGCCTGGCCACACCTGCCTAGATATTTAGTTTTATTTGTTTATTTGTTATTTGTTTATTTAATTTTTTGTCACTTAAGAAAAATGAATGCCTGTCGTGCGTTTGACTATTAACCTCCATCCAGATAAATTACAAATGAATATGATTATTTCTCTCTCTCTCTCTCTCTCTCTCTCTCTCTCTCTCTCTCTCTCTCTCTCTCTCTCTCTCTCTCTCTCTCTCTCTCTCTCTCTCTCTGTGTGTGCGTGTGTGTGTGCCTGCATGATACATGGCACACCACTTTCGCATCCGTCCCAAGAGAGAGGATTTTAATGGCCAATGATTGGAATCTGTCAGCCTTTGATTAAAGCAAGATGCTGAAGCACAAGATGGTTCTTAGCATATGCCACAATATGGTGTAAATGAACTTTATTTTATAATGCTCTACCTACCGCACACTTAAACTGCTCCCTACAGTCATTGTTAAAGGACAGCTTGAGTGTGCAACACTTTCTTTTTACTCTAGCTAATTATTATTATTCACTTTTACTTATGTGGGTCTCTATGTGCATTATTAGCTGTTTGGAGACGTTACAACAATAGATTTAACTGTGTTGACTGAAGAATTGTTCATCTGTTTTAAAGAATGAATACCCAAATCGAATGCATCCTGGCAGAGGAGAAAATGTGCCAAGAGAATGCTTTAGTTTAACAGCTGAACCATGCCAAGACTGTGCTTTAGTAAGTCACTGTAAGCAGCAGCTCTGAGATCAGTATCAGAGTTAGACCACATTGCCAAAGGCATCCAAACACTTTCGCTCCTACATACAGCCGTGTAATGTTTAAAACAGCGTATGCCTGTCTAGTCTGGTTTTTACGGAACTTTATCTTTGTTTGTCTGGACCTATCAGAGTTCTGGATTTTTAAACATTTTTTTTTTTAGAGAAATCTCGTTTCCGATCTTTTTTTCCCCTGGTAGAGTTTTTTTTCTGCCAACCTCACTCTCAGCTCGACCGATGGGAAGAAGGCGTGAGAGGTGTATGAAGGAAACAGCGTATGTGTGCTTGTGTGAAAGAGAGAGGGGGAAGGCACTTCTTCTATGCTTGGAATAGCATGCATTAAGATAGAGCATCGTGGTGACATTGATATAAATGGAATTATCCTTTTTTGCAGCGGAGGGTTAGCAGGTTCATTGCACATTGCTGCTCTGCTTATAGGAGGGCCCGTAGGGCTTGGACTTGGCAGCCTTTACAGCTTTGCAATGCTGCTTGGCACGAACAGTCAAACCACAGGTTTATCTTGGGATGATGAAAATGTACCTTACCTGTTGTATTCACAAAACTAGTGAGAGCAGAAGTAAGGATTGGAGGATTAACATACTTTGGCATTCATGTTAAACCAACTGCACCTCTGCATCGTTGCCAATTTGTATATTTCAACATCAAATAGGATTTATTTTTAAATTTAAAAAAAACATCTCATTGTCTTTTTTATATTGTCCTGCATCAGATGGAAAATATTTTTGTTTATGTGCAAACTCTATATATTGTTTTAATATACCTTTTGTCCACAAGGGGGTAGGCATTCAGCGCTTATATGGTGCTTTCTTTCATTGTCAAAGCCCTGGATCAGTTTCAGGTGACCAGGGACGCCGTGCATCCTCTGCATGTGATTCAGCTGTGTCTTCATGCTGTGTTTTGGTTTCACTCCTGCGTAAACACAAAAAGAAAAGATGCACCGTCACACCCCTCACTACCCCAAACTGCACTTAAGCACGACACATTGGAAGAGGGAGGAGGTGAAACTCAAGAGGACCCGGTCATTACCTGTAAGGACCTACTTATTAGGCCATCAGCTGCACGGTTTCTTGGTAATTTCTTCAGGCGTTCCACTTCAAACCACAAAGTAACAGACTCCTGAATATTAAAAAAAAGATGAGTGTGACAAATGTCTTTCAGGATAGATTGGAAAATAAATGGCACAGAGAAAAAGGAGATTGATTAGTAACAGCTTGCAGCTTCCCACAGCCAAATGCACTAATACAGCATGACAGCAGGAGGGGAAGTTTGGGATTAAGTTGGACTTTCACAATGTTATACACATCTTGAGAAAACTAGCCATTTTGACTCTCCAAACTTTTTTTCATTAATATCTTCACTTCATTAATTGTGTTCATGCAAGCATGATGTCTTCATCAGTAATTCTTTGGAGGTAAATATGTCCACATTTGTGGTCCTTTGTTAAATTCTGTCTAATTGTGCCATTATTTTCACAATCCGTAATCCGTAATTAATGGTAAACAATGATAATAGTGAAGTCAACATCTTAAGTAGATGAATGAATCTCAACAGTTGGGAATTAGTTTGTGTAATTTCACAGTATTATTCATATCTAAATGTTGCCATCATAAACTTCCATCATAAACAGCTTGTGTTTAATGTAGTTCTTATTGACACACACACACACGCACACGCGCGCGCAGTTGCTCACAATACTGTTACGTTTTCCAAGAATCTATCACAAATGTGGTTAGCACATGTCGTGATAAGTCATATATATATGTCATACAAAGAGGTTTGTATGATCTGCTGTAGGTCAATGTCAAAAAGCCTCTGAGTGGGTTCAGGGGACACCTGGGCTTTCTGATGTCCTCTGGATGTGTCTGCAGATTTATAGAGCCCTGCATTTCCCCATCACTCAGCTTGACAATCACACTCCCACATATTCAGACACACTGCATGGCTTCTGTCTTTGGTTTGCTCCCCCATGGTTATCCCTTCACCAA
>NW_027176136.1:0-14032 GCF_023055335.1 Clinocottus analis
TGAACTCATTGATCGCTCCTCACAGGGATTTAGTGTCCTGCTCAAGGACACTCCAGCAGGGACTGTCACCAGCGCTTGAATCTGGGCCATCTGGGTGAAAAATGGGTACACTTAATTCAATTTTGGTTGTTGTTCCTTCGCTTCGTCTGCAGTGTGTCTCTCTGTGTCATTGCGTAGTAAAACATGGGTTTGGAGCTGGGACGGGATCAAAAGAACATCTGCCGTCGGGTTGAACGGAGGTGCAGCGGCACGAGGAGACGTCGCCGCTTTGGAAGTCACTCGCCTCTTCTTCACAACGTCCCCGTGGGACAACGCAGAGCTGCCACCGGTTCACTCACACACACAACGCAGAGAAGTGGGTTGATATCTTTAAATGCAACGCCCTTAAACACTCACATCACTGGTATTATAAACATAAGTAAGTAGTATGTAAGGGGTAGGTATTAAGGGCTTTTGGATGATCAATAAGATCATTTGTAAAGTGAACACTCATTAGTATGCAATTCATAAACACAGTTCTACATGTTCATGTTGGAATAAATCTTCATAAATGATGAATTCAGTGTTTTTTATGCTTTCTTATAATGCTTAACGGTGTGTACTTATATGAAGTGCTACCGTTGTGTTTATTCTCTAAGTATGTACGGCAATGAAATGATAAAGAATGGAATAGAAGTACAAAAAGCAGATGCATAATATAAATTCATACAAGGCCTAAACATCTGAAATGTTAAAGCAATATGTTTTATTTCTAGTTATATTTCCTGGTTACAGCTCGTGTGCTTCATCCTCCTTTGGAAACAGTTTCTCTCCTCTGGATTTTGTATTTTATCGTCGGGCTCATACGTTTCATCCTGTGGTCGCGGAGATCACAACCCAATCCGTATGTCCAGTCCCGCTTCAGAGACCTTTTTTTCTTCTATTTCAGTTCATCAAATAAACATAAACCTGTCAAAGTCTCCCTGGAGAACAAAGGACCTCTGCTTTCTCTTTGTTCACCTCATTTTATTTCGCCTTCAAAACCAAAATTCAAACACCATTAACATTTAAAATCCCCCTTCTCATGAAAGCCTCAAGAACTCAAAGAGGTTTAAAACCAAAAGTACCCCCCCCCCCCCCCTCCCGACAAAGCTCAACTCACACTGTGATGCAAATAAATAACACGTATGGAACCTGCGATTGGGTCTGAGTGTCTCCGCACACCAACGCAGCCGAGAGGACCGTCGGATGATGTTTAGACGTGTGAATGAGGATTGTGGGCCGCATTGTAAAGACTGCTGCGACTGTGTGTGTGTGTGTGTGTGTTAATCTTTGAGCTGGAGCCAGAACTGTGAGTCTTTGTGAAGCTGGTCTGTATCTTTATCGTCTTTATCGCAGCAGAACAGACCGCGAGCCGAGCCGCCGCTGCCAGAAGCAGATGCGACGTCTGTTTGCTGCACGTCTGCAGCCGCTGTCGCGTCGCCTGCTCTTCATTTCTGCAACAAAATTTATGCAGCGTTTTGCAGAATTTCGCAGTTTAGTTGCAGGACTGAAAGTAGGAAGCCTAAATGTTAACGTTCCCACTCAGATGTTGTGGTCAAATGAAGCTATGGGCACATTTTAGGTTCCCTAATCTATTGGATTGTTTAGCAATTAAGTTTCTTATCTGAGATTGAGGCATTGCTGCACAGCTGTGGTTACATAGCAAACATAATGTTTGAGCTTCATCATCAAAAGCATATGTTTTCATAGAGACTACTTTAAAGAGAAATGAGTACCTGCTGAACAAAGGTAATCCCCCAAATCCCCAAACCGATGCTAAAACATATACATCACCATATACACTGTTATGCACCAATTCTTTTGTATGATTGAAAAAGAAATGCGGGGTATCGTTACCTCCATGCAGAGAATTTAAGACATCTTCACAGTGCATACAGGGACAAAAAGGTAAATCACAGTACTTTGAATAACTCAGTTTAATGCATCACAACGGGCATGTGTCGCAGCTCAAATGGAAGTTATTGAGTTGGCAAATTACAGTTAGAAACAGTTTGAAACAGGAAGTTCATGTCGTAAAGTGACTACGAAATTGTCCAAAAAGCTACAAAACAATTTTTTTTTGTGACGGCTACAAAAAGTCTCGGTTACACCACCTTAACTCCTTTCTAGGAGGCTCGACTGTCTATAAAATGTGCGGCATCGCCTGAGCCTCTTGCTATGCGTCGCCTCTGGCTTCTCTTAGGGAGCGGCTTCTCTTAGCGTGCGGCTTCTCTTAGCGTGCGGCTTCTCTTAGCGAGCGGCTTCTCTTAGCGTGCAGCTTCTCTTAGCGTGCAGCTTCTCTTAGCGTGCAGCTTCTCTTAGTGTGCAGCTTCTCTTAGTGAGCGGCTTCTCTTTGCATGCGGCTTCTCTTTGCATGCGGCTTCTCTTAGCGTGCGGCTTCTCTTAGCGTGCGGCTTCTCTTAGCGTGCGGCTTCTCTTAGCGTGCAGCTTCTCTTAGCGAGCGGCTTCTCTTAGTGAGCGGCTTCCCTTAGCGAGTGGCTTCTGCTTCTCTTAGCATGCAGCTTCTCTTAGCGTGCAGCTTTTCTTAGTGAGCGGCTTCTCTTAGCGTGCGGCTTCTCTTAGCGAGCGGCTTCTCTTAGCGTGCAGCTTCTCTTAGCGTGCAGCTTCTCTTAGTGAGCGGCTTCTCTTTGCATGCAGCTTCTCTTTGCGTGCGGCTTCTCTTAGCGTGCGGCTTCTCTTAGCGTGCGGCTTCTCTTAGCGTGCGGCTTCTCTTAGCGTGCGGCTTCTCTTAGCGTGCAGCTTCTCTTAGTGAGCGGCTTCCCTTAGCGAGTGGCTTCTGCTTCTCTTAGCATGCAGCTTCTCTTAGCGTGCAGCTTCTCTTTGCATGCAGCTTCTCTTAGCGAGGGGCTTCTCTTAGCGTGCGGCTTCTCTTAGCGTGCGGCTTCTCTTAGCGTGTGGCTTCTCTTAGCGAGCGGCTTCTCTTAGCGTGCGGCTTCTCTTAGCAAGCGGCTTCTCTTAGGGAGCAGCTTCTGTTAGCGTGCGGCTTCCTTAGCGAGCAGCTTCTCTTAGCGAGCGGCTTCTCTTAGCGTGTGGCTTCTCTTAGCGAGCGGCTTCTCTTAGCGTGCGGCTTCTCTTAGCAAGCGGCTTCTCTTTGCATGCGGCTTCTCTTAGCGAGCGGCTTCTCTTAGCATGCAGCTGGGAATTTCAAACGTGGAGATCATCAAGCAGGTGGTCTTGAAAGGTAATGGCTGACCGGTCCACTGGCTGTTCACCTTCACTTCATCCTCTTTGCAGACGTCCATCTGCACTTCCAGCCACGGACGGCCTAAAAAACCAATCCGTGGATGCCGGTCCCTTGATCCTGCGTTCCCACACCTCAGCGGACATTTCAATTCTATTCCTCTCGGCCGCTGCCCGGTCCGGACCAGAGTGTGTGCGGCACCGGGGCCATTTTGTGACAATTGGTTATTAATAAAAGAAGAGAAGGTTGTTTGAGTCTCCTCTGGGTCGGTTCTCTTTGAAGAGCGAGGATGTACTCAAACCAGGGTTAGTACAAATGGTTTACACCCAAAACCAAACGTAAGATTAAGCTCCTAACTTTTGTCTTTCCTGAGTTTTAAAAGAAATACACAATCCACCCGTACGTGTGAGTGACTGTCTGAAGCAGAGTGGGTTTTTTTGTTGTGATCGTTTGTCATCCGAGATTGATGAAAAGGAGCGGGTAGAGATGCACCTCTCTCCCAGGAGGCAGGTGTGGATCCCACCGGGGGCTCGGGCCGCCGGCTCAGGATGAAACATGATGGAGTGATGAAGGATTGACCACAACAGGGTTTTTTATATTTCACAAAAGGCCAACGTGAGACACGAAGTGAATCGTAACAGTCGAAACATTGAAGAGTTTTGGCTCCGAGTTCCACCAAACAATGCTTTCTATTGTTCTTCTACGACGCTTCATCCTGTGGAAATGATCCTGGATCTCTTTCGTATCGTCGCCCAGGTCCTAATCTGAAATTACTAAGGTCATAACGAATAATACAGAACTTTGTGCTGCAGAACAACCTGACACACTCATCGCAACACAAACCAAGATTTTCCCCAAAAACGTAACCAAGTAGTTGTGTTGCCTCAACACTGCAGGGCTTCTGCTTCTGCACTGACCGCTTGTGTTGCTGGACATGCACAGACATCGCACTCACTGTATGTGGATATGTCGAAAAGGTTCAAAATACAACACAATGAAGTCCCTCCAAGTATATATAACAAGTTACCTCACGGTTTAAAAGTGTTTTTTAAAAGTTGTTGTTGATCATGATGGAGATATTGTTTCTCTACAGTCTACATGAATAACTTTAGAGTTACACGAGCGTTTCATTTAAATTTCAATAACGGAGATGTAATTTAGAAGTGTAATTTATAAAGTGTTTTCCAACTCTATTGCCTCAAAGTAATGAATTATACAATCCATTAGTGAAACAAAATGGAGGCTTGAATAACAAGCAGGCTCATAACTCACGACTCAAATTCTTATTGGTTGAGAGTGAGTCACGGCGTGTACTGTATTACGCCATACTGTACTGTATTACGCCATAATATACTGTATTACGCCATAATATACTGTATTGAGCCATAATGTACTGTATTGAACCTCAATGTACTGTATTGAGCCATAATGTACTGTATTGAGCCATAATGTACTGTATTGAGCCATAATGTTTTGTATTGAGCCATAATGTACTGTATTGAGCCATAATGTAGTGTATTGAGCCATAATGTAGTGTATTGAGCCATAATGTACTGTATTAAGCCATAATGTAGTGTATTGAGCCATAATGTACTGTATTGAGCCATAATGTACTGTGCAACCTGTTTACATTTATCAGAGCGCTAAAAATAACAGGTAGATTTAAATTTCAATTGCGCGACCGTTAGTCGTCATTTCAAGACTTAAGGTTAATATGTTTATTGGTAACTAGTGTCCTTGTATGAAATGTTCACTACACACCCCCTTCAGTGGAAAAAAATACAACAACTGGCCCATATTTATTCACCAGGATACCAGATTATCGGGGTTATCGGATTCATCCGGTTGCATCTTCTGGCTCCTTGGTTCAAAATCCACATTCTGCTTTGGATAACATTCCCCCGGGGATCCCTCTTCAGATTGCTGTGTGACTGGGATGTCCTCTGAAGCAGCCTAATCGCACTGCAAATCCACGGGCTGCCCATGCCCGTCCCCTGTCCCCCGAGTGAATAATGCACCCGTACTGAGCAGCACCTGGTCTATATTTGTTCACCGCTGCTATCGGACGCAGTGCAGGATTGCACGGCTGAGGCCAGCGTTTGCTGCTTGGAACGGACGAGTAATTCTATACCTTTTCTCTCTGGGAAAATCCCAGGTATCTATAAGGGGTGTATGGTATGCGATAAGCTGTGTATCTACAGTAAGCCTCTCCCGGCAGGGGTCGAAGGTCAGCCTTAGGAAGGGCTCTGCGTGCCGTGGATGTTACCCACCCCGCCGTTCCTCTCTCAATGACCTCGCCCTCTCATTTAATAACTGACCTCAGAACCACAGGAGCATCTTTCCATCTGTATGCTGAGGCTCAATGTGGTGGCAGAGCAGAAGAAATAAACGCTGCCACGTATACAAGATATATATATTCACTTACTTTAGGAATTACGATTCATACAGAATGATGTGCTATTTCTTTTGCACGGAAAACTTGATTTAAATGAGGCAGGACCAAAGTGCCAAAGTAAAACAAATGGCAAGATTTACATCAGACTTTCTTTAGCCCTCAAACTTATTTCTGAAAGAATATTCAAATGGGTAGTTCATCAAATAACAACCGCATTTTGGCTGTTTTATCCTCCTTTGTTGTGCGAGAACACAGAGACATACGCCCCCTTCAGCCCCCCCTCACCCGAGTGCTTTCTTTCGCTTTTTGTGGAAAGACTCCTCTTCATCACCTGCCATTCAAACCCACACATTAGCATCTCAGCATCTACTTCTACACATAAATGAATACGCAAAGGAAATTACAAAAATAGCCGGAGGTTATTCATCAAGGTTGTGCTGAAAAGGTGGAGGGGGCTTAATTGGACACAGCAAAGAGAAACAAAGGTTTAAGCCTCCAGAAGTGTCGACATGTGTCATTTGAAATAAGTTTAATATCTTGAAATGTTCCCTTTGTTGATCGAGAGGCAGTCACTCAGCACTTTCTGTCTTCCCAAACCCCATCGCTCTCAACTCCGTGAAACAAGTCCTCCATAACTCACCTCCTACACTGAGGGCTGGATTGAACAGACAGGATGTCACAATTCTGATCTACACTCACAATATATCTATATTCCGCTTTCTCTGAATTGGAAGGAGGAAAAAAAGAAAAGAGATCTGCACTCCAGACTGCTTTGACAATCCTCTGCAGCGAGACGAGCTCATGGAGTCAGTCCGACAGTCACTGTGAAATTAGATCAGGCTCGTGTGAAGGACAATTCCTCTGTTGCCACTTTCCCTTCAGTGAAATAAAGTAACAGATGGAATGTACCATGACAAGGATTTGAGGTTTACCCCGCTTCAGTCGCCCTATGGAACAGCTTGTTCTTTTTTTATCTTTCTCTTCGTGATATTACCATCCTGACAGCACGATTCGTTACAACAACCACGAAGAGTTACTGGAGGATCTCTGAAGGTTTATTCCCTTTTTTCACACCGTTCTATTGACCGTGAAGCCTACGTTGTTGTGGCAAACCTATTTATGGGATGGGATCGTGTTCAATAAATCACATATCTCGGAAAGGAATATGAATGAACTTTTGGAATCATCATTTTCAGTATTTTTTTTTTCCAATATAAAATCTGCTCCATGACAACATTTTGTCACCACGTTTAAATATAAATATCCAACAGAGCTTCATATAATCAACATGAACAGATTGTTTGGATCCCATAATCAGTACATTGTAATTATACCATACAAGAGCACTCATATATAAAACATCCACATCTGAGTTGAAATCATTAACCCGACCAACCTTTCAATCAATCTTGTTCATCAGCAATGAACCAAACACGTTTTCTGAGTACTAAAACAAGTACGAGCCAATCAGAGGTGGAGTTGGTCTTTTGCAGCGAGGAGGGAAACACAACACATAGCACACTGTGCAACTGCCCTGAGCTGTAAAAGAAGACATTGTGCATGCAGATGAGAGAGCACCTCAACATTTATAAAAAACAATCTTGCACATTAGTAAATGGTTAAGTATTGCTCCAAAAAAAAAAAAAAAAAAAAGACTAGGATAAAACCACAACAGTGTGAAGCAGCTCTTTTGACTCAGGTTTCCTTCTGTTTGACAGAAATGTATTGTGAGAATATTAAAGTTTAAACGTGGCTTTACAATAGATGAAATACTTGCTGATTCACATGGATTGAACTGAGCAAACCCGAGAAAGGATGTTTAGCAAGAAGCAGCTGTAACGTGCAAAGGGCATGCGCACTTACGAGCTCATAATTTTGAGGATTTTTTTTTTTTCAGAATTTTTTTTTTTTTCTGTTGACTATTTCTCTTTTGTGGACAAAAACAAAGTCGACAAAAAAAAAGGCAAAAAAAAAAAAAGTTGATTCATTTTTTTTTGGCCTAATTTTTAGAATTATTTTTTTTTTTGGTCTTAATTTTTTTTTCATTGTCTTTTTTTTGTTAACTATTTCTTTTTTGTGGACAAAAAAAAAATTAGAACCAAAAAAAAAAAAAAACCTTTTTTTTTTTTTTTGGTTCTAATTTTTTTTTTGGCCAAATTTTTTTTTTGGCAAATTTTTTTTTTTCGTTGCCATTTATTAAAAAAAAGTTAAAAAAAAAAAATCTTTGGTTCTAATTTTTAGAATTTTTTATTTTTGGTTCTAATAAAAAAAAGTTGATTCATTTTTTTTGGTCCTAATTTTTAGAATTATTTTTTTTTTTGGTCTTAATTTTTTTTTCCTTTTTTTTTTTTTGTTGACTATTTCTTTTTTGTGGACAAAAAAAAACTTAGAACCAAAAAAAAAAAAAAATTTTTTTTTTTTTTTTTTTGTCCAAATTTTTTTTTGGGCTAATTTTTTTTTCCGTTGCCATTTATTAAAAAAAAGTTTAAAAAAAAAATCTTCGGTTCTAATTTTTAGAATTTTTTATTTTTGGTTCTAATTTTTACATTTTTTCATCCTATTTTTTGGTGTGGAAATGGGCTTCTATAGGAGAGACAGTGTTTGGGGTAAAGAGTAGTGAACGCACAGGTTTGTCCATATTTGAAGATATGAGACTACAGGTCATCCGTTCACACTGACTGATCGGTGACTGATAAAAGTTGTGTTACAAGCCGCTCTTACCTTCGGTGGGTGTGGCCCGCTGTAGCAAGCTAGCTCTGCTGCTAGCTCCAAGCTAGCTGCTGCTGCCCCTGGTCTGGGGCTGGTCCCGCTACCTTTGGTGGTTGTCGGGGAACTTGCGGAAAGCTAGCAGAGAGCTAGCAGACAGCTAGCAGCAGCGCTAGCTGGCTACAACAACTTTTACAGCAAACCTTTCTCGTGAATGTACAAAAGTGGATCTTCATTTATAATTTTCCACTTCCTGTGAAGCGGGGACACACAACGCCACACTGGAGCCCGCATTGACATCACAAACGGAGGCTGCTTTTTTTTTTTGATGGAGAGTAATTTGTTTTGTTTAGACGCCACACCGCTGCAGGAAAAAAATGAATGGTATGAAAAATGTATGGACCTTGGGTCTGTTAGAATTACCTGCCAAGATGTTTCATGACTCATGATATGCAAACAGCTGAAGGGTATCCGGCTGCTTCTTTGCATACCGGAGCTTAAATAATGCGTGAAAACAAATATATTGTGTTTTGTTAATATCAGTCAGTCAATGAATCACCTCAGTGAAGACTCGGGGAGGTTTTTCCTCCTGCTGTCCCGTTACGTCTTCACCGACTTCCTGTCCGCGACTCATCCGGTCTTCCTGTCGCTCCGTCCCCGTTGGAGCGTTGGAGCATCAGCGTTAGCGCTTGTGCATCTGCATGTAAATATTGTCATATTCTGTGCATAATACTACTTTCTCCAGAGTGAGCCCTTCTCTTCCCGGCAGGAGAAATGAGATTTAAACAAGCAGAGAGCTCCAGGGTCACGCCGCCGAGCTTAAACTCCTCCATCACAGTCTGTCAAAAGAGAAAGTAACTGCAGAACCAATAGCAGGGATTCAATTGAATGAAAGAACACACAGTGACTAAAAGCTCATGGCGCACGGATAAATCCAACACAAAGAACACACAGTGTATTGCTCATTATTATTGCACATTTCCACGCCATGAGCTCTGCAATCATTTCAGATTCTTCACTCCGTGGTCGGGCACAGGGGGGGGGAAGGAAATAGCGGTATGAAGTATAAATACCTTATCATCCACAGAGAAATCGCTTCACAGTCATTTGGAAGACAAATCAATATCTAATCTCATGGAGAGTGATCAGGTTTAATTCCACCGTGTTCATTCCGTTTCTTCGCGCAATAGTCGAGCGAAGCCGGAGCCAGCGTTCGGTGCAACAGGAGGAGGAACAGCATGCGGCCCTTCAGGTAGAAAGAGAGGAGGAAAACATCTGAGGGGGAGATTCCACTTTGATGTGGAGTTGCCGGCTCTGACGTTTCTGTTTCTTTCAGCTGGTTCTCGGGGTGATGCAGCTGGAGAACGATCCCATCGGCTCCGGGAGATTCCTCTTATTTCTCGCCGCTCTCGGCTGCAGCGCGTCAGCCGGGCCTGAGTTCCTTATTCTGATATCTCATTGCAGCACCTTGATGTCGCTGAACTCCAGCGCATCGCACCTCCACTTGTCTGCACAGAGATGGTTTTGCCTCAGAAGAGAGATCGGGGCAGCGCGAACAAAAAAACCTGATTCCTGACTCATTTTTAAGAGATGACGCCGATTACCTCTCAGACCCCTCGGGGTCATTTTTAGTCGATTTTCTCGATTTGACATCAATTCTTAAATTCACCTTTTAAGGCACTTTCACACGGATACATACCCATGTTTTACATCATAAAGGGCAGAACAATCTCAGCTCTCTATAAAATTAGGGAACTTTGTCATGAGGCAAAAGTGTAGAGACAAAATATGACTCTAAAGCTGAAAAATGTAATCTCAATTTTTTTGAAATTCTTCATATCTCTTATGAAAGTGTGCAGATGCCGAGCTCTCTGAGCGAGGTGTGGATGGGGAGTGTTTAGAACGGCAAACTCTGCAATTTAGGAACAAACACAAATCCAAAGCAGTGATTTTTCCCCCCAGCTAGTGGAGGATAATCTCTTACATTAATAAAATAGCTGAATATATATACAGGCCGTCCCCAATTAGGGGCGAGTCGGCCGGCCATCTTTAGCTACAGGCGAGCTGGGGGAGATTTTCATTAGGCCGCCTCAGCGCTGTGCTGCTACTAAACAAGAATAATAACAGACACAGAGAGCAGATCGAAAAACAATTACAGAGCACGCCTCGCTTTAAATGCAGAGCCAGCCCACTGTACCTCTCTCTCTCTCTCTCTCTCTCTCTCTCTCTCTCTCTCTCTCTCTCTCTCTCTCTCTCTCTCTCTCTGTTTGCCACCTCCGGCTCATTGTTGAGGTTTTTTTTTTTGCATTGTTTTATTGTGGCAGTTCAAATAATCATCAGCGATTTTCTAACTCGACGCTGCAAAGTCGCTTCCAAGAAGCTCACGTTTAACCCGTCGAGCGAGAAATGCATCATTTCCACTGTCACCTCCTCCGTCCCCGAGGGAAGTGTGTGTGTGTAGCCACAGTGTGTGTGTGTGTGTAGCCACAGTGTGTGTGTGTGTGTGTGTGTGTGTGTGTGTGTATCCCCCTCAGCTGTTCTGTGGGGAATCAGAAAGTAAACTACAGCTTTAAGAGGACAGGAGAGGTCACCCTCTCTCTCTCTCTCTCTCTCTCTCTCTCTCTCTCTCTCTCTCTCTCTCTCTCTCTCTCTCCTTCTCTCTCTCCTCCATCCTCTCACGTCCCTCCATGTTTCCTCCAGACGTTTCCTTCCCTCGCGCTTCATCACTCGGTTGCACAAATGCTTCCTGCCACCGATGGGCCCACCTGGGACTCGCATGTGACCTCCCCCTCCTTCCTCGGCTCGGCGTGCAAGGACAGAGCCGATGCCGTCGCAGGCTGCCGCCTCCGGAAAAGCCCTCGACTCGACATCTGTCCCACATGCGAAGGACTCGGGAGCGAGTCCCGACAACGAGGAGCTCGGTTTGACCGGCGTTTGTTTCAGTGATCACGCGCTGGTGTGAGGTCCTAGTAAACAATCAATAATACTTTCATTTTGGATAAAGAGCAATTTGTTGTTTTAAATATTAAAAGGCCTATGGACTAATAAATGTAGATTATATTTACTTACTAATACTAATAAATTGTATTAATAACAAAAAACAGTTCTTAACTCTCCGGAGTCATTTTCTCGATTTTACATCATTTCGTAAATTCACCTTTTTAAGGCACTTGCATCTGACAGATGCCCACGTGTGTCACATCAAAAATTGCAGAACAAGCTCAGCTCTCTATATAATTATATAGAGAGTTATGTAATCCATTGTGTGAAGTGATAATAAGGCCCTAAAGATAAAAAACACAATCTCAATTTCTTCACATCTCTTATGAAAACAAAACTCTCCTCATGTGGTCAAACGGTTTTGGTGATGGAAATAATTGTTTTTTCAAAAGGTCTTAGGTTCAAAGCAGTGAACGAGTGTTTTAGGATGTGATGACATCATCGGGGAGGTTGCAGACCCAACAAGACAACGATTGTGGCCGAAGCAACAACGCGAAACATCTCAATCTCGAGTTTGTTTGGTTTGTCCTTTCTGGGCTACGGTAGAAAAATGGCAGTGCAACACAACGTAGAGACAAAAACACAACAATTCTTATTTCCAAGAGTTTATTTATACTTTATATTCCATTTCTGCAAATATCAAAATGTTATACACTGTCCCTTTAAAAAAATACTGTTTCAAAAGAAACAAATTGCAGCGTTTTGTTCCTAAAAGTTTCTGTTGAATCTGACATGAAGCAGAATGAAATCCAATATGTTCTAGTTTCACGGCTGGTCTCTGAAGTGCTGTATCGAGGTTATGAAAATATTGCAATGCTTTTTGAGGCGATAAAGACGGTCAAGGTTCTCCAGGACCCGAAACGTGTGGACATAAAGATCTCAATACACACATGTTGTGTCGTTCACGTCATTAACTGCCTGCGTGTGAAGCCCCTCTTTCAGTATTTGGTAACGTCAATATTTCTAACAAGAAAAAATGGTCGCACTATAAAAATTCACCCTCATTCAATAAAACATCTGAAATATTAATAATAAGAAAACCATCACCGACCTCTGTTGATTGAATTCAATTGATTCTGCTGCAAAACAAGTGTTCTCAAGGGGATGGAAATAACCCTTTTAACTACAATATACTGGGCCTCGTCACAGAAGTGACATTTGCAAAGTAATAACAAAGACGCGCCGCTGAATCATTGTCGCTAAAAGCTCATTTCAAAAGAGCCGCTCTGCTTCGTCTGGATGCGCTCGCTCTACTTAAGATTAGGAATGTTTTGCATGCTGGGATTTGAATCTGAGTGGAAAATAATGAAATGTACAAGTGCAGGAATCTGTTAGGGGAAGCACTCCCACATGTACAAATAAGAAATCAGCAGTGTTTTCTTAAGCTCTGGGGGATCTGAACATCTCCAGGCATACGGGGATGCTCACAGATGATGTCACACCGAGGCAAAAGTTCAGCCCGAGGTCTTCTATTCTTCATTCTGCAGATGCAATTTTAATGAGCAATGACGGAGCTTTGGCTTTAAATGTCTTATGAGTGTTTCAGTGCTGCTCCTGGGCATCAAATATGGTGGATACACATTTTCATAATGCTTATATTTAACAATAAATTGGTTTAGAGTCGTCAGAAAGAGAAACCTGGCCCACTTGAGCGATGGACTTCAATTTTTTAACCTGTTTGTAAATGTTAAAGGTTCATTCAATTGGCTAGGAAGATAGAAAACTACATTTTCAAAATGTAAAATTTTTTCCACATCCTTCTGGCGCCTTAACTTGGACCGTCTACATGTGAAGACTTTCATATTGATCTAAATCTCACTTCTGTGCTCGTCCCCTGCTACAGCAGGTGTCTCAAGGACCACATCCTGCCATAATGACACACACACACACACACACACACACACACTCGCAAGGTGAACAAAATACCTGAACACGCTGTCGCAGCTTGGGAACAAGTTAATGTGTGTGTCCATGTGATCGCGTTGTGACTCAGAGGAACAGAAGCACAGAGCAGCAGCTTGTTATATAAACTCTCTCAGGGAGGAATGTGAATCATCTCCTGGAGCATCCAGGTGAGTTTAGAACAACGTCCTGACCCGACCAGAAAGCGGTGAAAACAAAACACACACCAAACGTATCGTCAGATAGAGTTTCAAAGAATCAGAAATTGTTGGAATATATCAATATATCGTCTTCATATTCAGTCATTTCTCCCGCTGGTTTGAGGCCTTTTCCTGAACCTTTGTCATGCAAGAAACCATGTATGGTCATTTCCGCTCATTGTATGTGTATTCCTTGTTTTTTTTATACACACACTTCTTGTATTAATTTTTTAACCACAAACGGGCAATGAACCAAATATGGTAACTTCGTTGATGTTGATTTTCTACTTGAAAAAAAAAGCAATGTTACAACAGTAAGAGAGTATTGCTCTGTCCTTCAACAGCACTCGAGGGGTGACATTTTGAATTGTAAAGTATTTCAATGAGTGCCCTTCAAAGGGTTAAACTGTGATTAATAGTATGTGAGAAAGTACGTCTCATAAAAGCTCCCTTAAAGGAACAGTGTGCAGCATTTATAGGGATCTGCAGATGGATATTGTATCAACAACTATTTTTTCCTTCACGTTTAGTCCTCTGAAAAACAAGAAGTCATCATGTTTTTAATTACCTACAAAGTATGAGCCGTTTACATAACGAGTCTCATTC
>NW_027176137.1:0-13930 GCF_023055335.1 Clinocottus analis
TGCTGCATAAACACAGACAAACAAACAAATATACTTTTATGCTTCTCTTTATCTCTTTAACTGAAGTAGTTCATAAGATAAGGTAATACAATTGGATATGGACATGGTTCATTGATACGAGAATAATAGAAGAGTTGGTCAGCACTGAAATATTACATATATATTACAACTAACTCTTGCAAACGTCAGTCAGTGAGCCAACAAGCGAAAACAAATGTTACCTTGAGTCTGCGTAGAATGGCGGCCACCCTCCTCTGCAGGTTATCCCATCGCCTGTTCCCATCATGCACCATTTTCCTGAGTTGGCAGGACGAGTCAGTGCGGTTCTCCCGGGCCAGGCGACGGTACTGTTTGTTGATGAGCTCCAGCTGGGTCAGGCACTCCTGCACCTGTCGCTGGAAGGCCTGCAACAAAAAAAAACAGACACACATATCCAAACACACACAAGTTAAAGATCTGAATAGGACACACACATTTGGAAATACACATGCAATATTACATTTGACTCTAAGTGTTTTTATGTGCATGCACAGTGAATACAAACAATAAACAAGGACTACGATGCCCCCGAATCTGTAAACATGTTTTCTGTTCTGCAGTGAGAAAGAAAATGCTAAAAACAAACAGATATAATATATAAACAAAAAATATCACACTAATAAGAGGTGTAGAAGCTTAAAATCCTGAAATATCAATCTGTAACTAAACTTTGAATTTCCAATCGGGCACAAAGCAGATCCAAATGGTGGTTACAGGCCGTAGAGCAGGAATGTGCACGTGCACAAAGATAGACTGCAGCAGCTGAGCAGACCAGAGCAGACGAGTTTAAGCAAGATCACACTCTTCTCTTTTTTCTATGATCTATCGCTCACATGGAAAATGTAAATGACTGACGTGAAACTTTAAAAACATCATAGCATGCACATATAAAAACACAACATTTAAATCAAGCTACCAATTCAGCGTGTATACATGCAAACACTGTGCAACTGTGTTAACAAACATGAAATAGACAAACCTCAAACTTTTTGAGCTCTTCTTTAGCGACAGTATACAGAACTCCAGAGGAGTTCGGCAGGGCTGCTGTTCTTTCTGAGGTCTTCAGCCAATCTTCAAATCTGGAGTAATCATCCAGAAACCTCTGCCACAACCTCCACGTCTCCTCAATCCTGCACAGATGAAACTGCTCAGTGATGTCGTTTCAAACGTCTTAAATATAAACACATGGTTGTATGATTAGTATTAAAATCAAGAATATTATGATTTTGAATACAACACTATACTATACTATAAAAGGCAGTGGGATCTTGTCAGTATCAAGTGCATGTTGATGTATTCTCATAGATCAAAAACACTGAATTGCCCAATCACAGCATAGTTATAGAAAGAAACCTCTCAACTATGTCTGCTCAAATATAACTTATAAAACTCTTAAACCACACAAAAGATGTCCCCTGGGCATGAATATGAATGCATATGTATAAAAGAATTGATGAAAGTGGCACTGACTTGAGCCTCCTCTCCATGGACATTGCACAGATGTTCCTCCAGCGCCTGTCCAGCCCTCTGGTGGCCTGCTGGATGGAGTCACACTCCGTCTCGGTGGAGCAGGCGTCGCAGTCGTGGAGGAGGACTTCACACAGGTTCAGCACTGACGCCACTCCTGTGCTGTGTTTCTCTATGTCCCTCTGCAGCTCCTGCAAGCCAGAATGATAACTTGATTTTTCATGTTGTTTGTGTGTCTTTTAGCATTTCTCGCAATGCTGGAAAAATGTTGCTTGATGTCTCCTGACCCTACTTGCTTTTGCTCCACATGTGGATTCTATGCCATACATTAACAGTAAATGTATGTGTTAGCTAAGTCTGCAGCTCTGAAGAGGAAGGAGGTCAGTGGGGTCTCGCGTTTAGAGCTGCATCTTGGCAAAAAGAAGGATACTGACACTGACTGAAGGCGAGCTTTAAGCAAACAGCCAGACATGTATTCATGCTGGGATTTCCTCCTGTGATTCAGCAACACTCATTTTCCACCAACGCAGGTTGAGTCATAAAGTGCTGCTGTTTCTACAGTTTTTACATAAAAAGGACATACTGACAAAGTAGATGAGCTTGTCTGTGTCTGTGAAGGTGCTTGTACATTTGAGTGTGCGTTTGTCTCGTAGTGTGCGTGCAAGACGTGATGTAATTTCCACTTGGCAAATATTTTTTCAAACAGAGAATGTGTTGATTAACTTTGCATTCTTAGAAGGCTTAAAAAAGAAAATATCAATAAAGTATTCTGCTTGGGAATGCGTGTGGTCCCACTTGCCTGCTGCTGGTTGAGTTTCCTCTGAATCTCTTGGTCGTCACAGGTGTCGTAGACGATGGGCCTGGACAGCTCTGTCTCGATGTGAGCCAGCCATGAACGCAGGCTGCTCATGTTTTTATCCAACTGCTGCACGGCCACAAGGGTCTCCCTCAACTTCTTCACCCTGGTAGACAAACAGATGCCAGAGCAGAAGAGAAACATGAGGTTGAGGAGGAGTATTTCTGAACTGCATAGATAAATATGTCGGAAGTGATGAATCCTTACGTGACCTGACATAACAACTGGGAACCATTTGTCATATAGTTTTGATAAGAGTGAAGGAGTTGGCCACATTATATAACATAAACAAACCAAAGACCATTATCTGGTAACAATAGACACATTTAGCGTTCCGAAACCTGCTTTAAGGCGTCTCACAACATGCTGTCGTAATTTAATTTCCCCGTTCACATTACGGGATGATATATTGCATAACTGTCACACATAATCTACTGCACACACTACTCTTTGGTCAAACGCAAACTGCAAATAATTAAGGTATAAGCAGCATTTGTTTTAACTTGTTATATACGGTTGCTCAGCTTCACTGGTTTATTTTGATTTCAATCAAACAATGCTTCTATCTCCACCGTCACTAACAATGACAGTACCATCCTGCTGTTGTCTGAACTATCAGGAACTCACTGTACTGTACAGTCCTGTAACCCCGACTGTACTCCAGAAACCCAGACTTGTTTAAATAACATTTAAGAAAATATTTTTACACGGTTATACCAGATCTCCACTTAACCATAAAACTACGACAAAATAAGTATAATAAACATTGCAAAAAGAAGATGTAGCTCTTTGTAGCGCAGAAACATATTTAAAACTTTCCTATCTGTGTGAAGCACTTATCATAAATAATCCTTGAGAAAGATTATGCTACATAGCGGGAGCTGGATAATAACATATAACATGATCTATTTTAAGAGAATGAGAAAAATAAACTTTGCATGAAGAAAGCACATGGAGCTCTTTCAAGACTGTAAACTCTTGTTGTGTACAAAGCGGTCTTAGGAAAACAAAAATTCTCAAGTTTCTCCTGCCTGTTGACATCGCAGTCACAATCCGGCAGATCCTCACTCGGGCATCCTGCCATATTATCCGTGCCTAAGTCCAAAACCATGGGGGTGCAGAATTTCCAAAGGTGACGTTAAAGTCAGGAAGCGTAACGTTGCCGATCCAAACACTCTTCTGACTTTTGTCTGTGTGCTCCACATGGAAGTGTCTCTGAACTCTGTGCGGAAGGGGAGGGGGCGAGCAGGTAGTGGTGGCACAACTGTGACGACTCAACTGCTCTCCAAGGTTAAAAAAAGAGAACCCCAACAGTTGTGTGTGGGTGTGTGGGTCTGGGTGTGAGTGTGCGTGTATAGGGGCGGGGGAGGAGGGAGGAGGGAGTGCCTGAGAGTGACAAGTGCTGCTGTTTCTAAAAAGAGACGTACAGTCAGAGGCATGTGACACAGAGCTGGCCTGTGTCTGAGTATCATACACCAAACACACACAAATGGGACTGTGAACAGACACAACAGCTGGAGGCTCCATGCACGAGAGCAAACCTCAACGGATAGTGCACAACGAGAAGAGAACATTTCCACTAAACCATATCCGCTGGAGAATAATAGATCCTTGTTTCTTCGTAAAATAAAACCTCCAAAATCTGTCAATAAATGAACCCACCAGAAAAAGAAATCTCAAGAAAACACTTCATTGTAAAGTGCTCTGCACTCTGAGACTCTACAAACTGTTTTTCCTGTTGTTTTTAAGTAAAAGACTTTCTGCATGAGGTCGGACACCGTCCTCCCCTTTCTTCCTTCATCCACTACAATCTCAGAGGACAACAGCCGGAGGACTGCAGGGGGCGAGGGGCGATGGGGCAGCTGGGTAGTTAGAGTCAATGTTTGGGGTCATGTCACTTTCAATTCACAACACACAGAAAGGAGGAGTTTATGTTTTACATAGTTTCAAGATTAAATTAACATAAAAAATTAAAAAGAATACCATGTTGCCAACTACTCTGTAATGCCAACTCTGGTAAGTGGAGGGAAAATGTCATGAAGATACCATAGTAACAAAGAGAGGCCAAAGCAAACCTTCATTGATAAAAAAATAAATAAATACTCCACTCGGAGGAGTGATGCGATATATATATATATATATATATATATATATATATATATATATATATATATATATATACACACACATATATATATATATATATATATATATATATATATATATATATATATATATATATACACATATATATATATATATATATATATATATATATATATATATACATACACATATATATATATATATATATATATATATATATATATATGTATATATATATATATATATATATATATATATATATGTATATATATATATATATATATATATATATATATATATATATGTATATATATATATGTATATATATATATATATATATATATATATATATATATATATACATATATATATATATACACATACATATATATATATACACATACATATATATATACACATACATATATATATATACACATACATATATATACACATACATATATATATATATATATATATATATATATATATATATATATATATATATATATTCATTGATCAGACCACAAGCTACAGCAAAAATAGATGGTGATTAAATAAACCTGTGTACAATTGTTCTTGTACACACATTTTGTTTTTAACCTTTTTAAATAATAATTGTGTCCATCCGACTGATAATATCCATGAATCATGCAATATAAGACCATGAGTAGCTTCAACCATCAAACAACCCTCTGAACCGGCTCTTCAGAGTCTTGGACACCCACCTGGCGGCGATGAGGTCCAGCAGGTGTTGCCAGCGCTCGCTGACTTTGCTGAGTTTGTGTTGGATCTCGGCCGCCTTGCTGTCCTGGCTGGACCTGGCCAGGCGCGCGCCCATAATCTGCAGCTGCTGCTTGTTCTCCTGAGCTACACCGATCTCCTCCTGGTAGTCCTGGTAGAGAGACATGCAGTCGGTCACCACTGGGAGGTGCGAGTGTGGTGTATAGTGTTTGTGTGTCTATGCAACTGTGCATTAGAACTACAGATGAGACCACGTTAGTAAATCAAGGTTTGTTTTTAATGAAATCTCAATAAATTTGCCCTTTTTTTAAGGAACCTTTTAAAAAATACACATGTTGATAACCCTTGTCTACAAGCTATAGTGGTTTCAAGTTAATTTATTGCTCATTAATTTGTCCATTTGAGGTATGTTTTCTGTTGCGTTGAATCACCTTGCGGAGCTTTTCGATCATCTCTTCAATGCTGATGTCTCCATTCTGAGAGACCTTGCTCTCCATCTGCGTGAGCCACTCGCATAGCTCCTTGTTTTTCTCATTGAACACCGCCCACTCGTTCAACTTCTCGCTCACTTGCTGCCTGCGCAGAGAAAGCTGAGGGGACAAAAAGAGTCAAAATATGAAAAACGCGTGACGCTTTGGTGGTTAACAAAGATTAAACGGAAAGCACAGAATTGACGCAAGATAAACTTAAAGAAATAATTAATAAAATAGATGATTAAACATTTTATGCACAAAAAAATACTTAAGCATCAACGAGACTATGCCCAGTTCTGGTAATTAAATCCACAAATTGAGGAAGACACTGCAGATTGTAACACAAATAAGTCTGAGATTACACAGAGAAAATTTAAAATAGACCAGTATCAGCCTTTCAAAACACCCAACAAAAAAATGAAAATAATATCCTGGTCTAAGATATGATCCATGCGTCTGTGTGAATCTACCTGGTGGCAAACCTCCCCCCACTGGCGCTGGAGCAGCTGGAGGCGTTCCTGTAGGACTGTGATGTCATCTGCACTGACCACGCCCTCCAAGGAGTCCCTCAGCAGGAACAAGGAAGTGAGGTCATCGGTCCAGCCCTCCACACTGCTTTCCAACTCCTGCATCCACATGAAAAGAAATGATTTACAAAAGTGGTGACCCATAATCTTAAACGTGTGACACTCAGATTAGCCTGCTCACCAACAGCCAAAGTCTAAAGCAGGAAAACCACAAAACAGAATAACTGAAGCTGAACTGCAGCGGCTGCACCCTCATAAATAGTGATGAAGAGAAGCAAAACAGAAAACTGTCTATAAATAGTACAGCAAAACGTTCCTCAGAAAGATACACAATTCCTACTAAATGATTTAGTTTTTCAGAAAATTAAAATAAAAAAGAGTTACATGTTAGAGTCACATATTAATACAAATCAGATCCATTGAAGACTAAAGCGCAATATAAAGTAACGGACGCATCAAACCTTGTGTCGCCTCCTCTTCCGTCATTGTGACGGTTTTGCAGCGGTGTAATCATTTGTTGACCTGGAGAATGTCTCCATTATGCAATACGCACAAAAGGAAGCACACACACATACAAAAATATACCCCCACTGCAAGCAGGGATGCTGTGTCTCTCTCTCACTCTCATGCGCATGCTCTTTCTCTCTCTCTCTCTCTCTCTCCCTCTCTCTCCCTCTCTCTCTCTCCCTCTCTCTCCCTCTCTCTCCCTCTCTCCCTCTCTCTCTCTCTCTTTTGCCCCACCCCCTCTTTTCTTTCAGCTGATGCTAACTATATGCAGCTATTCTCACAGCCCTCCTCCTCCTCCCTGAGGAGCTCAGGACATGTCAAGCATGAAGCATGACTGTGTGCGGTTAACGACAAACTGAAAATCACCAGAATGTGAATTTTCGCATCATCAGACAGAATAATAATATAATATAATATTTCTTGACCCAAGACAGGCTAGTGCTTGAAAAAATATTATGAGAAACAGATCAGATGCAAGACAACAAAAAACAAGTATTGTGCATTAAAATGTGCTGAAGATTCAAAATGATTTCCCCCTGCAGGAAAAAATAACTTAATGTATAAAAACAGGACAACCAAGGTCACACAGTGTGACAGCAGCGGATAGATAGTCATGTGTTTGATTGCTTCTGGTTTGTCTGTTTACATGTTTGTCCTCAGAGCAAAGGGGATGTGTGAAAGAGAGCGAGACAGAAAACACAATTTGAATATGTGTATATTAGACTCTCTCACCTTGCATCTGATCTGCTCTGAGTGCAGCTCCTCATGGTGGTCAGGCAGTGGCACAGACAGCTTCCTCTTAAAGGCCCTCAGCTTCTCCAGTGACGCATTTATGCCCTTCTCACATCGCTCCCAGTTCTATAGACACACACAAACACACACAGCAAGAATTAGAGCATAAAACACACACACATTGTGAGAGCTAAATTATTCCTGCAGCTGCAGAATAGACAGGCACACACACACACTCACTCACAAGGTTTGAGTCAGGTCACATCACCTGTCATGCTGTATACAGCTCATGGAGCCCTGAACCTCCGTAGCAACCCCATGAAAAGAGTGATACAGCAAAAATCCAACGGCAAAAGAAGAGAATTAACACAGTTTCATTCAGAGGTTTTGCTCCGAAAGGGCGGATTAAAGCTATTTTTAGAACCTGAGGAACGGTTCAATTCAGGATGAAACAGGGTCAGAAATGCTGCAGCAGAGTGGCACACCTGAAGCAAGAGTCAGGAAGTAAAGGAAGTACTTGCTGCTCTCTAAGTGTAATCCCAGGAGGAGAGACAGAGTAACTAAGATCATAAGAGAATAAGATTAAGAAGACGAAAGGAAAGAACCATGTTCAACAAAAAAGCCAGATTTCCAGATACATCTTTTATAGTGCGTCACTCAGTCCCATTCAAAACAGGACACTATCACAGTCTGCAATTTACCTCGCAAAGTTCAAATCATTACATCTCACTGTGCAGTGTCTGCACTCTGCATGTGCATGTGTGTGTGGCAGGTTGTGTTTATGTGGATGTGTGCTCTGGCCTGACAATGTTGGGCTGTATTGTGCCACATGCTTTGACATGTGCGCAGATGCAAATTTATCTGAAGACAGGATTAAGTGTGCTCCATCTCTGTCCTTCTTCAGGAGTGAAGACGCAGCGTTGCATAATTCATGTGGTGACCTGGTTCCAGTGTCCTGCAAGTCCAACCAAGCGGCTCATTAAGGGCTCAGATGCCCTTCAGCACCCTTCACAGCAGCACGGTAGAGACAGCCGTGCTTGCCTTCAACACAGACTGTGCTCAAATGAAAACCTGCAATAGTACAGGATGTCCCACAATACATCACTGAACTGTTCTCTCTTCATTTGCTGCAATCTACTGTCTGTATAATGACAAATATATCAACTTTTCTAACATCGAGTGTAGAAACCAAACTATAGAACAGAAAGTGGAACAAATGAGGGTAAGATTAAATTAAAAAAAGACGTATTTATGTGATGTTTTACTGTAGTTTAGACATGAAAAGATCAAGAAAGCAAAAGACCCCCCAAAAAAGTATGAAAAGATGTTCATTATTATTCCAGCTGTAGTTTTTTCTTACCTTGAGCAGGCCGTGTAGCTCCCTTCTCTGCTGGTCCAGGCGATGGTGGGCGTGCCTCCACCTTTCCTGAATGTCCATCAGCTCCGTCTGCAGGGTCGACTCGGCCCTGGCATCGGCCGTCAGCAGCAGGCTCCTGCCGGCCTCCACCGTCAGGATGTAGCCTCCATGCTGCCTCTGCAGCACCCGCTCCCTCAACTGGAGGAGCAGAGACAGGGACAGTGGGCAGAGTGGATAACGGTTAACTAAGGGAGTCTAAGGTTGGAGAAGAGGTGAGGGTTTGTTCGTGAGAAGAGGATATTTAGTGCTAAGTTAAATATGAAGTTTTTTTCAAGCGGACAGAAAAATATATTTTTAGCACAGCTTTCGAATAAAAGCAGGTTTTAATCATCTTTGATTAATCAAAAACACATTTTATTCACACTATTTTTTCAAATAGAATACATGTTTGTAAAGGTGGAAAAGGTAGATGAAAAAAGAAAACTTTCAATTATCTTAAAATCCTCTTCAATTGACCTCATAAATAAAGAACATTTCTTAAATAAGCTTTAAGGGGAAATAATTAGTTAGGAGAGTCAGTGAGTACTTTAAATTAATATTAATTAGAATTAAAACTTGCAGAGATAATAAAGCATACATATTTTAGAAAAAGTCATTTCAGAGAAGATTAGAAATTTGATTAGGTGATAAGTGAAGGACTTACCTGAATCTGATCTAATAGGTTTCTGGCCTGCTGCAAGGCGACTGGTTCTCCTGGCTGATGTTCATCTGGATCACGCGTCACTTCCTGAAGCCATTGAAGCAGCTTCTCTGACATCTCCTGGTACTTCTGCCACTGACGGACCAGGCTATCAATAATGCCCCTTCGTTGCTGAGCCCGTCTCACTACACCTTGCCACTGATTGCCCAACAAGGCCAGCTTCACACTGAAGTCATCTCTGTTCGGGGGACGAGAGCGAGAGCAGCGTGTAAGCTCCTCCCCACTGGATACATTTGAATGAGATTGGCATTTTCATATAAATAGGATTGTGTGTATCTATGTGTGTCTTTACCTGTCATCTACTTGTCCCTGGTCCAACATATGATGGCCATCATTGATGATGGAGTAGAGAATCTGTTGCCTGCTAAACATCTCTGCCTGGAACAACTGCAAGTACACAAACATGCTTAGATACATATATAAATAGCGCATACACTACCTACAAAGACAGCATTAGATGCACACATGTTCTTTTAATGCTGCTCTGACCTCGTGGTCTCTCTGCTGCTCCAGCAGATTCAGGTAGTTTCCTGAAACCTCAGCGGCGAGCTTCTGTTCGGTCTGAGACAGGAACTCCATCCACACCTCACACTTCTGGAGGAAACTCTGCTGTTGGAGCAACACTGCCTGCAGTTTACTGGACGGGGACAGAGGGAAGTCGTTTGGAAAAAAGGTTTAGTGACAAATTACACTTTTTTTTTAAATGTATGTCATTGTAAAGTTACAAAATACAAAAAACAAACAGACTCCCAGGCCTGTAAATACAGGACTGTATATAATAATGTAAAAAGACAGTTATCTTTTTCCTATTTATATTCAAGAGCATGTTTTTTTTTTTATTTGAGAACATGATGACTTTTTGATATAATTGTAATGTTCCCCTTTAAGCCTCTTATTCAAAGACCCACGGCTTGCATTTTGATTTTTCTGTGCTTCTCCACAAACTTTCCTGTGCTACAGCTTTTTTCTCCTTCTCGTCACACTCAGGCTGCCTATGTGTGCTTAAAGATGTCTCCTCTGCTGTTTTTTTTTTTGTTGTTGGTAAAAACCCTGCCAAAATAATACCATGGCATAGTGTTGACCAATGAAATGAGCCCTTCCTCAATCCCTCCCTCACTGTAGTCTACATGATATTATCACTACATGAGTTGGATGTCACATGACATTTCTTCGGATGCCTAGGCCAAGTGTGACTAAAGGCTCGTTTAAGTACAGCTGCGCTTCGCCTGGAAAGAGGACAAGAGCAGGCGGCAACGGCAGCAGGTGTTTAAAAAAAAAACTGCGGTCAAGTCGGATGTTTCTAGCCGCCATCAAAGAATAGACAGGAAGTCAAAGAAACAGCTACATCCTGTTAGATCCAATCTGCAGGCTACTTGTTGTTTGCAGACTTCATTCAGATTTATTCATGTATTTGTAAAAATATATTTATGTTCAAATGTGCGTGTTTCTGACATTGTGTGCTATCCTTTGTTCTAAACACTTTTCTGCTCATCATGGTCTGTTAAATAAATTAGCTCTATATTATAAATCACACAAGATAAGTTTTTAGATTAAAGCCTAGACTATTAGCCAACAATTGAGCGTTGAGCATTATAATTATACAAAAAAAAAAATACAGACAAGAAAAAGCTCTAAAGCTCACATTACTAGTTTTGTTCATAGACTGAAGGTAAAAATTAAGTGTTTTTTTTAAACGTTTCAACAATATAAATATTAAAAGCTTATTTAAAACATGTGACATTTGAATGTTTTAGGTACCTGAACCTCTCAGTGAGGTGAGCGGAGTGAGTGGCCCAGGCTCTGTTGAGAACTTGCAGCCGTTTAACATCTCTGTCGCTGACTGGCAGTCTGTACACCGACTCGTTCACACGCTCCAGGTCTGGAGAGAGACTGCTCAGCTTCAACAGATGAACCTGGGAAGACAATATGACACATTTTTAATCAGACAACCTAAGGAACATACAACTATTTGTCCATTAAGGTAAAGATAACCTAATAAATTGAATTTACAGTAAAGTTTTACAGTAAAAACTTGTATTATATGATCGATGTACGCAGACCTTTTTGTAAAAATGCATCAGATGTTTAAACACAGATAACACAACAACTAAGTAAGCAACATTTGTTATACCTTCAGTTTTTCCATACGTGTCTGGACCACAATGAGCCCTGGTGAGCCAACTGGGTCCGACTCCTTCAGCACCTCCTCAGCCTCCTCTGCCTCACGGATCAGTGTGTCCAACTGCTCTCTGAAACCCTCACAGGCCTGAGATCCAGCCTACAAACAGAAGTGATGGCTTAACATTCATATAATGAGGTTTCACAAAGAAAATCATGATGTGTATGTCATTCTTTTTATGCCCACACATCCCTGCTATCCCACCTGCAGTACTTCCTGCTGCCTGTGAAGGGCATGCTCCAGTGTTGCTAGACGTTGTGTGAGTGACAAGTGGTCGGACTGCAGTGCCGCAGAAGAAGAGGCGTCAACTTGGCTCTTCAGCTGCTCGCCAAATGCCTGCAGCTGCTTGAGGGATTGTTGCGCTGAGGCCTGGTCACCAAGGCACGCCTGCAACAGTAATGTCATCAGAAAGAACAGAATGACTAAATGTTTTGAGAAGTTGGAAATATACATAGTATTTACGTGTAGACTAATAACACAGGGTCCACAGGACTGTATTCTTAATGCAAAGGCAATAAAAGATTTAGTCAAGGACCCCATGACATATCCAAAATGTCTGAATTTAAAATAAATTGCTGCATGTTCTTATATTTAGGTGTTTATTCAGTGGGTTTTTAAAGAGCTTTAGTCCCAAAGAGGGTCAAGTGATCCTTTTGCTGAAGGCTTTGTGTAAAGCTTTCTTTGAAAAAGCTTTCCAGAAAGGACAGCTCATAAACAAACAACAGTTATCCACCTCTAATTGTTTACTATAAAAATAGTTTAAATAAGAGATTCTCAGTCAAAATAATGGTCTGCATACATTATTAGGACAGTCCGTCTCCAGACCTCGCTCAGCATGGCCCAGCGTGACATTGGGGGACCCCTGCAGTGTAAATCAGGGGCCTCCCTGTCTTTCCCTTTGCGATCTCCTTTTCAAAGGGCTTTTGTTACATTGTGCTGTGAATCTACATTCAAGCAGACAATAGAGCAGGGTGCAATTTGGTATTCTGCAGAGGGGATAGAGGCTTTGTGAATCCTTATAGTGAGCTGACAAGCCGCTTTGGAGCTTATTCACAAAATATCAGAAAGGAGGAGGGTAAGCTTCAACTGCTAACAGAATTTGTTTCACGTCATCCAGTGGACTGTGTTACACCGTCCCATCTCTACTCACATCACAGTCCATTATCCAGGCGCTGCTCTCCTCCTCTGTGATCTCCCTGTCGGTGGCGCTCTTCAGCAGGCGATCAGCACGTTCTTCTTGTTTCTGAACGAATGTCACACACTGGCCACCTAATGACCTGTAGCGCTGCCACAGGCCCAGCAGGGCCTTGCTGCTCCTTAGCTGTTCTGAGATCTGCTCTAGCAGACTGTTCCACCTATAGCAGAGGAGGAGAAACACATTGCTACATGTTGACCTCAGCTCAGAAGTTGCTGCAATTTGATTTGAAGTCGCTCGAGGGACAAGCTTTTGTTATCCCTACCTAATGTTGACGTCCTGGAGGGCTGTGTTGAGTGTTTCAGCGACAGACGGGTGGCACTCTGTAAGTAGCTGGTGTGTTACAGAGCCAAACTTCTTCAGGCTGCTCTCCTGTTTATCCATCTCATACTGCAGGTTCTTACGAACACAGAGGCACACGAAAAGTGTATTTCATCTTCAAAGTTTGCAAAATGTCCTTCACACAGTCTATTTATTATCTCAAAATGAGACACCATTGCCAACTGTCTTTCGGTCAGAAATGCTTTTATTCACACAACGATCTGCAATAGTTATAGTACTATCTCTAGCAAGACTTTATGCACTAATAACCGATGCAAAGTATTTTCATTGGTGTGCCACTCTAGACACATCTGCTCACCTCCAGACTCTCCACCTGTTGCTGTACTGCCTCTAGAGACCCGTTTAGGAGACGCAGCCTGGACACAGAGTACCTCCCCTCCATCAGGTAACCATTAATCTCCTCTGAAGCTCGCCGGTACAGCGTCCACTGCTCCAGCATCGACCGCAGGCTCACCTTCATCTGGCTTATCTGTTGGGAAGGTTGGGAGACAAAACGTGTAAGTATCTTAAAGCACAATGGGGAATTTTAGGCAACAACCATGAGGGTAAGACTTCTAAGAAAGTCACCATGTGGTCCAAATGAGCCCAGGATTGGTTCAGTCCTTTAAGGGTCTCCTTGAAAACAGAGCATGCTGCTCCTGTCTTA
>NW_027176138.1:0-13891 GCF_023055335.1 Clinocottus analis
TTACAAATCATCAGTGTACATTGTTATTAAAGGGATTGAACATGTGAAATAATCTATTTGATGTTGACAGTCATATGTTTTTTTTTCTACATTTAATACCAGCTGTTTCCATTGGACAAGATGTCATTATGTAATGTAATGCAATCTCATTGTGAAATATAGCTTTAAACACACATCAAAGAACTATCAACCTACATTAGCACAATTCAAATAAACTGTACTTTTGTGTACATGTATCATACGTCACTGTTCCTGTCTTGAGCTGCGTCCTTTAATAAAAGTAACAATAAGCAGCCTACTTGATTAGAGAAGTGTTTTTCAAATGGTTTTATTGTGAAAGTAAAGTAGCCTTATTTCCGGTATCACTCTGCCTCTCTTTTGGGTGACTTGACTGCTTTCTCTATATGCTGCGTTCAGCGACGTCACTCTGAACGCTTTGGGGACACTGGAGCCAGAATCCCACTGCAAGAAGTGTTAAGTGTTAAAAAAAAAAAGTCACTAGTCTGAGTTTTAAATCATGTTTACACACGAGGTGAGACAGATCTTCTTTATGTCTGAAGCGTTTTTACATTAATTTAATCATTTGCCAAGCCATGTGTCATCTGAATATGCTCGGGAACAATAGGACTCAGAAAAAACATTTTAAAACAACTACACAGACGACCTGAAACACACTGATTTCAAGAGCCTTGGTGAAACGGAGACTTGTTGGTGTGTGGAGCAGACGCGGGCTGGGCTTTGTTGCTAAAACTGTCAAGACACCGCCCTCTCCTGGAAAGTTGACGTAAGCAAATTCGTTAATTGGATTATCCACAGTGGAGCTGCTGTCGAGGAGTCGAGGTTAATTGCGAAGCTGTTGACGGATTTAATCTGCTGTGTGTGTGTGTGTGTGTGTGTGTGTGTGTGTGTGTGTGTGTGTGTGTGTGTGTGTGTGTGTGTGTGTGTGTGTGTGTGTGTGTGTGTGTGTGTGTGTTTGTACAATCTCAGACTGACCTCCTTAAAACTATGCCACACATTAGGACTTTGACTCAGTGGTGTGTTTGCATGCATGGGCTTTCAATCAATGTGGAGAGAGATCTCCATCTAAAAGGTGAAACACCCATCCGCTGTTTCACAGACAGCCATTGGCCAAGTCATGTCCTGTTTAAAGGCAGTTTAAGTCAAATGCAACAAAAGTTTAGAAAAAAAATAGACCAAACAGCAATATTACAATTTGAAGCAGGTATAAAAACAGTTGGACAAACTTGAATACTCATGTAAATTATATATATATAAACATAAAGTGCCTTTAGGAAATCCTTTAGGAAACTGGACAATGGGGGGATGTGAGAGGCGCCTGCCCCTCTCTCTCTCTCTCTCTCTCTCTCTCTCTCTCTCTCTCTCTCTCTCTCTCTCTCTCTGCTGCCCTGCACAGTCTCTTAGCTCGTTGGTTCTGGAGCTCAATGGTTGTACAAGATGTTCTCTCTTTGTCCTTTAATCTGCTTTACTCACTCACTCAGTTCCAACAGAGAGCTTTGTAAAGCTAAAGTGTGGATTTCCGTGAAAGACAAATTCCTTCATTATAGGGCGGCAAGGAGAGCAAAAGTCTGTATCAAGTAAATTTCTTCTCCCATCCAGTCACTGTCCAGCAAACCGATAATGTTGCATACCATATTTCACATTGATGTAATGAGTTCTTAATGTTGCTCAGATGGAGCCCAGTTATTTATGTATACATGTTATTTTAGCTTACTGTCAAAGCCGATTGAGATCAGTATGGATAATGATTTACTTAAATGAGCCATCTTAATCAGGGTGTATGTGTGTGTGTGTGGGTGTGACAGTGTGTCGGTGGGTGCACCGTGCGTCCTGACGTGTGCCGGGTGCGGACTGTGCTTGTGTGTCAATCCTGCGTTGGGCTTTTGTCCTCCACACTGACGGGGCAGAAAAACAGGAAGCTGGCCTTCCTGTGCACTGAAGGCAGCGGGGCAGGAGGCCGCGAAGGCGCCGCTGCCCCCTGATCGACAGTAAAGGCAAACATCTCCTGATGTGTGTTGTTACTGGAATGAACCTGCGCACGGTTGACATGACTTCTGACGGAAACTGTTTCCTGACATGACAGGCGGAGTAAAAGAGCAACACTGAGCACACATTATTCTCTTTATGAGCCGTAAACACAGGACTGAGTACATGCTTTGGTTGCAGGCCTCATGAATTGATCTACTCTGTGTTTTTCTATTGGCAGTAACATGTCTTTTGTTCGACACATACACACACACACACACACACACACACACACACACACACACACACACACACACACATACCATGTGCCCACTATCAGCACTGATCAGCACTACGCTGCATTCTTTACAAACCCCTCACAATCCTTGCACTTTGTCCAACCACATGGACAGGGGAAAGTACACACACACACACACACACACACGCACACGCACACGCACACCCACACATATTGCTTTGCTGATATCTACCCATTCCCGTTTATTTCTGGTTTGTTGCTAGTAAATACACAAACTCTCTCTCATTGCTTACACGCGCACCCACACACACACACACTCTCTCTCTCTCTCACACACACACACACACACACACATGCACACACCATTTGCAAAAGGAGCAGAGTAAATGGTCTGTGTCCTGCAGCCTTGCATAGCCAATTGCATGATCACATGGGCAGTGCAGGGCTGATATTCTGTGTTCAGGGTGACTTTGTCATGCTACACTGGGGGTTGGGGATACACAATCAGTTTATATTTAACTAAGCAGGCGAAAAAAAAACCAAAAGGAAACCAAAGCAACGCTGGTCCGGGGAATCATATCTTCCCACACACAGATAGGGACTGGCGTGACCCAGAAACGTGAAAATAATATAATCAGTGGTAGTTGGGAGAGGTCACTGGTGAATGCTTGACATTTCCAACCATCACAGTACACTCAGAGGAATGTTGGCACTGTGTGTGTGTGTGTGTGGCTTGTGACGGTGATGCACCTCTGGAATGAAGATGAGGTGTGGACGCAGTTTTGCAAACCAGCTGATTGTATGTGACACTAACCTGTTGTGTGTGCGTGCGTCGTCCCAAACTGGTGCGACTGGTGTCGCAGAATGAGGAAATGAACTATAAATGGGAAGTGGTGACACATAATAGCCAGGGTTTTAATAACTTCTAAGATTATTAAAATGCAATTATAAACTGACCTCTTTTCACTGGTTGAGTCTCCTTTCTGGGTTTCCAAACTTTGATTGAGAGAGAGAGAGAGAGAGAGAGAGAGAGAGAGAGAGAGAGAGAGAGAGAGAGAGAGAGAGAGAGAGAGAGAGTGTGTGTGGGTGTGTGTGGGGTGAGAGAGAGGGGGCTGTGTCCTTGTTGTCCCACAGAAATCATGGGAGGAGTTAACAGCAAAACTTCCTCAGTCAGTGACATGCCGTCTGGGATAGCCTCTGTAGCGCTCAGAGGCACACACACACACACGCACACCCACACACAAACACACACACACTCGCAGCCTCACTGACTTACACGCTTATTTCTCTGTTTCCCACCTCTGGCAACGGAGAATGACAGCAGTTGCGGCAGCTGTCGTGAGACACAACTCACCAGTTAAATGGTGAGACAACATACACAAAGGCATAGAGACACACACATTCCGCAACGCACATGAGGAATGAAATGAGAGGGGAGAGCTGGAAGCAGCAGAGAGGTAAGAGTTGTCTTCTTTTTCTACTTTTAATACGTCTTTCTGTGTGCTAAACTCTTCTGTTTAGGAGGTACGACACTGCTGCACTTTGCACTTGTACAATAAAGTCGCTGCCGGTCAGGTCGAGGCTGGACAATACAGCTGTCATGCAGTGATTGCAATTCCTTATTCTGTCTACTCTTGGTAATGAATGTAAAAGCTTCCAAATCTCTTCTTATGGACATGACCAATCTGAGTCTTCTTATGTCTTCATTACATTAATCATATTGGGATTATACTCCCTTAATGTTTGTTTTAGTGTTGTTGAAATGCCGCTATGCAACAGTGTGGGAATCTCCCTGCAGGGCTCTGTCCTAGACACACAGGCATGTGAGTGAGCTAACAGGGGGTTAGTCTAAACTTAGAGTCCATAACCCCCGTCTCATATTCCTCTCCACTAACTCCTGTACCACATTTTCCGAATCTACAAACCCAGATTGTACACATCCGCAGTCACCAACACCTCAAACATCCCCTTTTCGTCCTGTGTTTGAACACAGCCAGGCGCTGCTGACACCATATGTTTCTTATTAGGTTGAAAGCTATTGTCACGGACTGCTGAGTGTCACAATTGCAATCCAGGCGTTTGATGTGGTTTCAGACTATAAGGTCATTTGTGTTGTGTGGTCATTGCACTCGGCAGCCCCTGTTATTGCAGGCAGTGAACACTTTGTAGCTTTAATCATATGTTCGCAGCTTGTATGAGGCTTCAGTAACACTGTCCACCGTGCGCAGTCATGGTGTTGGACAGGGGGAAGGCTTTTGGCCTTCCAGCTGACAGGAAACAATAGCTAGATCAACAGGTGTTCAGTATTACAGAGTATTGACGCTAATGCTGCACAGCATCACAATGTTCTCACTGACAAGTCTTTGTATGTTTTAGTGTGGATGTCACTGGAGACTACGGTTGCCCCCCCCCCCCCCCCCCCCCCCGAGCAGCGTTTGGAGCAAACAAAAGCCTGGCATGTGACCGCACATATCGGCCTTGAGCAGCGTTTATTAGATTAGACAGGGTCTGTTGCTCGATGCAAAACAAGCAGCGGAGTCTAAAGAGTGTCAGGATATGCCCCGACACGCATTCGGCCTGTTTACAGCTTTCTGCCTCACAAGATGCACACGCACAGATTCAATCACGACCAGTCAGCCGCCACGTAAACAAGATGAAGAGGCCGGTCTCGGACAAGGATATCAGCCTCTCCGGCGTGTCAAGCAGCCGAATGATTTGGTCACAAGGGAGGGAAAAAACTGTATGCATTTGTTTTCCTTGATAATGAATTACATGCAATGACTGAACTCACATGATGCATCATGCACAGAGCGTGGGCTTGTGTCACTTGTTAAAAATGTCTCCATCAACCCAGCATCCATTTAATAGATTTAGCTTGTAGCGACTCAGAGATCTGTGAGTTTTGTCTTTGTTTGCGAAGCATGACACAAGTCTGGCCGGCCTGCGTTGAGAAAATGGTAGCGTTAGATGATAAAGCAAGGTGTAGAGTTTGAAAGATGTGGGAATTTTATTCGGCAGGGAGGGCCTCACAAAAGATGATACATAGTTGCATTATTGGAAGTTTTGGGCCTATGACTCATACAAGGTGCTTACAGTTCAGGACACTGCCTCTTCAATTTGGATTATTCTTTCTTTAATCTGTTTTACACCAGCCCCTCCAATTTCACAGAAGTGCAATAATAAATCCCTGAAGGTTGTTCAGCCGTCAGGTCACCATTGAGAGCCAGGAGTCGTCACAAAAAAACATAAATCTGAACCCTCAGTTTACATTTAGCTGCGCATGCAGCTACAGTCTGACGTCATCCGAACAGAAAGCATTGTGGGTGGATGAAATGCCATTAAAAATTATTGTTGTTTTGCGGTCACATTTTTATGTTGCTTTCGAGACATTTAGTGGCGTATTATGTTGTAGCAATTGTGTTCTTCCTTTCTTGCCGTAGTAGTTCGTCCCTTTAGTTTCTCTCTTATGAAAAATGCAGCAGCTAGGCTAGTTTTCACTATTCATAGTTGTAGTTACTTTCTCTTGTCATCAGTGAGTTTATGATATTCCCAGTATTATATCATTAAAGATGTTTGATTGATTGATATATCATTTCAACTGATTCTTCTCATTTTCATCTTCAAATAAATAGAAGGAGATTGGTTTTCCTGTTGGCTGTTGCAGGTTGTTATACTTATCATTGTGACACACCCTCAAAAGGAACACCACGCCCGACATATCTTTATGGTCTGGCACTATCGGGGCATTACATTACTGCCTGGGTGAACACACTGCCGCATCATTACAGGCCAATTATAGTTTACCTCCATCAAACAAGAGGCCCCCGTCTACACTCGGTTTGCTGTTGAGAACATTATAATCACACTCTGAAGGAAGCCTCTATTTCCTCCTTAGATAGTAAAAGGTCACACGAGGTCAACGATTCGGATCTTTCCTACACTTTCCTTTCCCCGCCGCACTCCTGTCTTCTCATGTCTGCAACCCATCTGACGGCGGAGAGTTGTGTTGAACTGATCCTCGATCCATGGCACTATAGGCTCCTGCCCCCCGCCCTCCTCCCCCACCCCCACCCCTTTCATTGTGACCTTGCGGCCTGTCCCTGTGTGGCATTGCCTTACAGCGGCTCAGCAATACGCTCTCCCAGCAACACACACACACACACACACACACACACACATTGTCTCTGACAAACATTCTGTGCATATTTTCACTGACACACGTGGGGAACACACAGGGAAGCTCTCACTGAAGCCTGTCCCCCTCGCCCCCCCCCCCCCCCCCCTCCCCAAAAAAAAAAATAATACACACACACAAACACACACACTGATACCAATCGCAAAAAGTGCTTTGTGCATTCACAGACTTGACTGGGCAGCTACTGGAGAGAGAGAGAAAGAGAGAGAGAGGGCAAAAAGGGAGGGAGAGAGAGAGCGAGAGACTAGTGGGAGGAGGGAGATGGAGACAGCAAGAGCCAGAGGGATTACAAAAAGAAGCAGACCCAGACAGATAGAGAAGAAGAGGAGATAAGGCAGTGGGACAGAGGGGACACATCCAGTACACACTAACTGGCGGAGAAGACGGAGTGAACGGGACAGGATAGCTAACACAGAATTAGGAAGGGAAGCAGGGCTTGTCCAACAGAGAGGAAGAGAGTCGTTGTTAAAGGGGCTGAGGGGTGGGTGGTGGTGGTGGTGGTGGTGGTGGTGGTGGGAGGGCGGGCAAACTGATGGCATTGATCTCTGGGAGCTGCCAGCTCCTGGGCCAGATGGCGTCTTGTTGCTGCAGACCGCTGCTCAACTCCTGCTGCTGTGGACCGTTCCTCAAAGTCTGCCTCTCCTCCTTCACAGGTCTGTCCCAGCACGCTCTCTGCGCTGCTGCCGTGCCGTCATGAGCCGAACGGCTACATTCAGATAGGCAGGAGCACATAGCTCTACACACAACATGGGTGACACACTTAGCCAAGAAGGTAAAAAGGGCATGGCGCGTTTTCTGTACTGTAGCAGCATGACTGTGCTCGTGTCGACTCCAGCAGTCCCGCTGGTGCTAACTGTGCTCTGTGTTGTGGGACGGAAAAGAATAGGCTGTTGTCCTCTTCAGCCTATAATGTCGTGTTGCATTGTGTTACTAAGTTATGGCCCCATTGTCTTGTTGTGAATGCGTCGCCTCAAGATAATACTGTTCTGCTGTGTTCTTGCACTGACAAAGCATGTGGAAACAGAAGAAAAAAAAGCAGCATTTGAATCAAAATGATAACTTTTTTTTGGTTCACAGTATGTTTCTTGTTTTCATGTTAACTGGTGTGTGACTGTATGTCTGACACTGATGTGACCGCGCTGACATAAAAGTGGAGGAGTCAGCTGTGTGAGCCTGGGGGTTTTCCTGATGTCACTGCAGCTGTGTGTCTGTGCCGGTCCCGTGTGTGTTCAACATCATTGTACCCCCTCCTGTTTACCTCAAACCCCAGACAACCCCTCACACTAACCAAAGGCTTGAAACTTGTCGTTTCCAATATAAACAGCTGCAGACATGCAACACAAGCACCTCTACCTCCACTATCGCTCTTTTTGTTTGTTTAATCAGTAAAAAAAAAAAATACAAAGCATTTAAATTACAATCTGTTTTGTGTTTTACGGACGCTCATTTGTCTCTTACTTGGCCAGGAGCAGGAACCTCCTGGAGTCTCCTCTGCTGGTTGCTTGGTGACTGCTCTCAGCCAAGAAATAGTCCCATACATGACTCCTGGAAAATACTGAATTGTTGTTTTTACACTTTGGTTTCCATAGTATGCGGTGTTTATTTGTGAGGTTGTTTGGACAGAGCTTGACGAGCTGTATAACACATTGTTTTCCAGCTCCATATGTACCATACAGACCTGACAATGGTATCAATCTTCATCCTTTTTCATCTTCGTGTTTAGGTTCACGAATTGATCCGTTTTCCCTATTTACAGACATCTCTCCTGCTGAGCTGGATGCTCTTTGGAGGGAACCTCCGTATACTCTTGGCGGAGCAAATGAACACTTCTCCGGAAATGACATCATGACTCAAGGTAGACTGTTGTGTACCGGACATCTTAATCAATGTGTCTCGCATTAGTTTGGAGATCAAGCAAGAACGTGAGGCTCGTTTGATCCGGGCCGCTGCCTGTGCGGACACAAACACAGAGGAAGTGTTTGGGACATCCTCCCTGCACAATGGAACAAACCAGGGAAACCCCGCGTCACCACTGTACTTCAACAGAAGCTGTTATATTCAGATCCTGTTAATGTGTTGAGATAAAGATAACTTAGTCTAAATAAAGATAAAGATAACTTGGACTGGGATTCTTACCTTATAGTTTGCTAAGGTTCAAAACTTAAGGAAATGGATAAGTGGCTAAAACGTGCCATTCCAAGTACTTGAGTTTAAGACTAACTTGACAAAATTGACCTAAATTAACAGTTTAGTTGTATTACTCACTGTAATATCAACATACTTCTCTGTTATATGAACCCATGTGGCCTCTCAAGGCAAGGATGCTAACTGTTCAAACTCAACCTGGAGAGTCAGCATTTAGTTTAGTAGCTGGAACAAACACCAAGAGAATATTAGACCTTTGACCGGCATTAAATCCACATTAAAGAGCTTTATGTTCTGCACTGCCTTTGACTGAACCTTCAATATTCCCCATGACACATCTTGCCCTCCTATCCTGTATTTGTGTCTCTCTTCAAAACTTTTAAAAGGCTTCTATTTGCATAATGCTATAAAAGAAGCATTCATGGCTTCAGCCTACTGTACCACATGACTACATGCTGATGTGTTTTGTTAAATGACAAAATAGGCATCGCCATCTTGTGTCATATGGGAACATTTCCTGTTAAAGCTCCATTACAGTGTGGGGCTTACATTGTAATTGCAGTTTACTTTGAGCAACCCACTCTATAAAACATGTTTCTACTTACAACACACCCGTCTTTATGACACCCTAAAAACAATATGCTGTTGAGGATACACTGACAGAACTGACACAGCAGCTTTTCTCTTGACCTTTTGTTTCAGGTGAGGACGACGACGTTCCAGTGGTGGAGTCAGGTGAAGGGGGGGTGGAGCCTGACAACGACTGGAAGAAAAAAGAGGCTTTAAGAGGAAGTACTATGTCACTGGGAGATAAATTCCCAACAGGTACATGTCATGACTCCTTGTTTCTACTTTAATTCTAGCTTTTACGTTGGTCTGAACTGTTTACATGTTACACGCGGAAGCATTTCCCAATGTATTACATGTATGCATACTGATCAGGCATATTTCCCTACTAATGTTTTACTCACTCAGCAGTTCAGCTGCATCCCTCACATTCCCCCAGGTTCTTCCTCTCAAATGGATTTAAATGGCCACACTGAGAGCCCAGTAAGAAGCCTAATAGCTTTGCTATTCCCCCGGTGAATAACTCTCGGAGCATTACGCTGGAAGATGAGCTCTTGTAGAAAATCTTTAATGAACTCCTGAAAGTTGTGTCTCTCCCAAGATATGTTCCCTTTTACTCAATGACTTCAGGTGGAAAAATATGTGATGAATTTGAAAAACATTATAAAGACATTAGTTGTTTACAGTAATCCTTTAATCCTGGCAGATGATAAATCCTCTCTCTCCTTCTCGGAGCAAATTTTTCATCCGAGCCTATTTACGATGGATTTGTTTGTATTCCATATTATTCAACCAGAAGAAACTTCCTCAGCCAAAAGTGATTAACCACAGCACTCCTCTTGTCTTTTGCCTAGAAATTGAGCTGCTGTTCACCGGGCGGAGGCGCTCCAGCGAGGAGCCGGACCGGGCCCTACAGGAGGCGCTGCGCACCCGACTCCGAGTGGTGGAGAGCAACAGCCAGGACGTCATCCAGCTCTTTAAGGTGAGTGACAGTCAGACTTGACAATGCATACATCACCTAGGCAATAATGCACTACTCAGACTTTCTCATAATGAAGACAAATGTGCTTTATGATACGATCAGAGCCCATATCATGCAATATGATACATTGTGTCGTAAATGTTTTGTGCACTTAATAGAAATGGATTCTGTTATTGAAACACAAGACTTTGTTTCTGCAGGACTTGTCTGCACGTCTGGTGTCCGTCCACGCTGAGAAGGATAGCTTCGTACTCACATTCAAGACCGTGGAGGAAGTCTGGAAGTTTTCTACTTACATAGCATTAGGTAAGCAGCTATGACCCTTTAACATCCCAAAGGCCCTGTTTTCTCAATCGGGTCCGACATTAACACAGCATTTGGTTTATTTGGTCGGAAAAGCTGATGCACATTTGTCACCAATAAGGATTTAGGAAACGTTCATGTCAGGATCCAATGGCAGTTGTGGCATTGTTTCGTTATGTTTCTAGGTCACAATCGCTCACATATGAACAAACCACACCCAAACACAGTCCATAAAATGTCAACTAGAAGATGATTAAAAAGAAAACACTGTTTTAAGGTGTTTCACAAACACACAAATGTCCCTTCGTTGTACTTCCCCGCCTATTTATGCATTCATTGTGGTACTTAGCGTCATCTAAAGGTCTTGTTGGTGAGCATGCAGTGATAGCAGCATCGATAACATCGGGAGCATTTGTAGATGAGTCGCATGTGCTCTGTCCTAGGTTACGTGGCTCGCTGCTTGGAGAACTTCCTGTGTGATCAGTCCTTCTGGCTGGACACAGAGCTGCTCAGTGACCTGCAGATCAATGTCACTGTGGACGAGGAACGACTGGCCACCCTCTACCTGGGACTGTTACTCCAGGAGGGTGAGTAACGTTGTGCTCTGGCAATGGAAGTCAGCGCTTTGTGAACAGTTGGATTGTTAAAGGGTGAAAAGTGAGGAATCAAATCTTTTCGCTAAAACCTACACTTTGGTAGTTTAACTTGTGCTCTAAGCTGAACTGTATATTTTGCCTCTTTGGCTATTAAATTATCCCTGAGAGTATTTCAAGTATTTTTTGTCAAAAGCCTCTTGAATCTTGTCACGGTACTTATGAATTAACCAACTTTGGCTGCCATTTGATCCAATTATTTTTAATCCATTTTCACTGACCCCAATTAACACTATGAAAGCCTCAGGAACATACTGCCACACATGACTTTGGACAAATTATAGCAATAGACTCTTCATTGTTATGTTCTGTGCCTCACTGTGTATGTCTTGAGTATAAAAGACTTTTTCGTAAAAGTCAGAATTAGCTGATTTCGATTTGCAACCGCACTTTTAGTTTAGTACAGATGAATTAAGATGAAGCTGGACATAAAATTCTGCAGTTCGTTAAATATCTTTGACGCATTACAAACTAAGCCATTGTTGTGCTCCAGCATAACCATTATACTACTCACTAAGAATGTATATTGATTTCCTCCTGCCTGGCCTCCGGAGCATTTCCCCAAGGCAAAAAGCTTTACGGAAATGTACAATTAAACTGCAGTGCTGGCAAATAGTGTTGAGAATTACATTAACTTAATAGGGGGAGGATATAAAACACCCATCATTTGCCAGTGACTGAACGAGGGCACACTGTAAGCTGGAGCACTTTTGCTGATTTTTCAACCTCAAGTGTGTTAATTTTTATCGACACGAAAACACCCGACGGGCGGGCGGGTCATGCGTCTGGATTCTCTTTCGCTTCCGCAGGCTCCTTCTTTGCCAAGGCGCTGTTCACAAGAAATGATCAGGATGAGGACGACGAAGAGCAGCTGTCGTTCAAAAAGAATGATTTGCTGATGGTGAAGGACACGGGGCAGGACAGCATGTGGGAGGGCACCATGCTCTCCACGGGAAGCCACGGCCTGGTGCCAGTCAACGCCATGCAACCGCTGCCGTACCCCTTCTATCAGTGAGTCATCCTGTGTTTCCTCAAATGACTTCTTGTGACGACTGCCTGCATTTACAATGTCGGCGACAGTGTGATTAACTTGGTTCTCTCGTCGAGGCTTTTGGCTGAATGAGCAAAACCGCAATGCAGACGTTGGACACGAGTTAAACTCTACTTCCTGTTTGGTCAGGTGGTTTCTGAGGAACTACCCAGGCAATGCTGGATGCTCGCCAGCAGAAAAGGAAGCGTTTGAACATGCTATCGGTAAAAACATTCTGCATGTAACACATGTTAATACATAAAACACTACACAGTGTTACACTAACATACATCCTTTACTCGGGTGCAGATACTAAAAATGAAAACCCTCCTGTACTCAGACAAAGTTAGGGACCAGCTGATGAACATACTGGTGCCGGATATTTCCCTCAGGAGTTTCAGGAGACCAAATTAGAGCTAAATGAAAAGTCAATATTGGACTTAAATTCATCAGGTGGACACAAAGATGACACCAAATGAATGTTAGTGTTGCTTCATTTCTGCTTTGTAAAAAGGCAACTGATTGGGAACATGTTGGCCATACAGCATTTATAGGGTGACACAATGTAAATGTTGCCTTTACAATGTGTCGCCCACATGTGGCCAGTGGTATTTGTGGTTGGGATTTCACTACTTATATAAAGTCAGGCCGACTTATGGAAGCCTTTTGTGTGTCTAATCATACATATGTATTATTGACGATCAGCTTAAGTTGTTTAATTCCTGGATTTCAAATAGAGTTCAGGAAATACATTGTGGCTGAAGTCTGAATGCGTAGTGTAATTTAATTTTTTTTTTTTTTAAAAAAGCTCTCAATTTTTCAGGAGTTGAAAAAAAAGATCACAAAAGGACTTATTTTAGCTCAAATTTGGTTCATAAATGTGTTTCAAATCTGTGTTATTGAGCACGTGCCTTTCACCTGACAGCTGTGGAAGTTGCTGATTTAATTACAGTAATTATCACACAGGTGTGCAATGGGCCGGTCACGTTGGAAGACCACTCCGACAATGTGCAGGTTTTATCGCTCAACACAATGCTACGGATGTTGCGGTGTGTCATTTGGCATGGCAGAGCACACCTGTCTGATCAGCATCTTGATGTCCCACACCTGTCAGGTGGATCGATTTAAAAGTTTGAGAGAAATATAAGTATTTTGTGAGAAAATAAAGCAAAAATAAAAGAGTTGCAATATATATTTGTTCGGTGTATATACGTTTAAGTTTTGTATTGTGTTTGTGAAGTCAGCAATTTTACTGTTTAGGATTAGGATAGGCTAATATCAAACCCACTTCCTATTTACTGGAATACAAAGCAGTGCACAGCCACTGTGGATCAATATTAATATGTTTATGCATATAGTAGTAGCGCCAACCTGTATGCTCTTGTGAAAGGCATCCTAACTTAATTGTTTTATATCCTCACAATTCTTTGCAGAATATAAAAAATACATATACAGACACTGTTCTTCCATATTGACCTCAAAACCTCTCAAGTCTGCTGCTTATGCTAACCCTGTTCTCCTCATCCAACACCTCAGTGACCGGTTCCTGTGTGGCCGTGGTCGACTACAGTCCAGTGGGCCCGGATGAACTTCAGCTGAGTCAAGGTGACATTGTGGAGATTCAGGGTCTACTAGTCCGAGGCCTGGATGTGTTCATAGCGACACACTCTTCCACAGGCCACACTGGGTTCATACACAAGGTCCATATCAAGCCTCAGGACACCGTACCCCTGTAAGATCATCCATTCTCGTTCGTTGTATAATGCTTGGCGCG
>NW_027176139.1:0-13871 GCF_023055335.1 Clinocottus analis
GCTGACGATTTCAGCAGGCGAATCAGAAGTTTATAGCTATCGCTCCTTCATGAGAGCCGGTCATATTTGGAAGCAAAATGATAGACTTCTGTTTGGAGCTGGAGGAGAGTCTATACGATGAGCCTCCACGCAAGATAAACAATGGTTCATTAACACGTGTGTTTCTCTGTGGAGTAATGTAACACAGTTTACACTCCGTCGTGCAAGGCGGAGGGCAGAGCGATGAATCATCAGTTATCCCCTGAAGGAGCCATAGGACAGCATATGTATACACTTAACCGTATCTATTGAATCACTCTGTACTTAGTGGAACTATATTTGTGCATTGAGTGCAACAAAAAGACTGAGCCGATCATCTTTAGTAAAAAAAACAAAAAAAAAAACATTCTGCCAACGTGAGATCATTCCACTTGATTCTAGTCCAAGTCAACACGCTTCAACATTGTACTTGGATGAGGTGATTCTTTTTCTACAAACTAGATGAGTGACCTGCGTTATTTTAGGATGACTTGTTACTAGAAAAGCCCTGCGGCATCTGTGATTGAACTGAGTTAAGACTGGTCACTGGTGGAGTTCAACAAATAAAAGTGACATTAGTTTTAGTACACGTGTGTGTGTGTGTGTGTGTGTGTGTGTGTGTGTGTGTGTGTGTGTGTGTGTGTGTGTGTGTGTGTGTGTGTGTGTGTGTTTTACGTACTGTTGAGGCCTTGCTTGTTGACTATGGTGCTGCTGGCCAGGGCTTCGTAGTACTGCTGGTTACTCATCAGGGTGTGCATACCGAGGATGGCTGGAAGACAGTAAGAAGACTAAATGAGGACGCAAAGAACGAAGGGCTAGAACGGTCGAGTCAGAAGAACAAACACAGAAAGACAAATAGATAAATAGATAGATAGCGAGAGAGAGAAAGAGAAAGAGACAGAGACAGAGAGAAATGTTGTAAAAAGATTGTCTAGTTACTGTACAGTAAACTGCCATGCCAATACAGACAGCACATTGGCACTTGCAGCATCACAAGCAACTCAATATAATTTTCAGAGATCAAGCAGCTGTTTTCTGAAAGGTTTAAGTTAATGGGTAACCTGTAATGGCTTCTTTTGCCCACCAGCAGCAGTGAATATGACACATGTTTCTTGACCGAGCAACCACTCTGAGGACACTAGATACAATAAAGGATTTAGAGATTGCGATCAATTTGTCTGTTTGCCAGAGACAGGAGGGAACAGAAAGGCATAAACAGTGAAGGAACACAAGCTACCAAGCTGCTCTTTGAAGAATTGGGGCAGGTTACCTTCCAAATCCCCGGGGACTCGTTGTGCTCTGAAAATATTTCTGCACTGTCTCGGTCATATTATCTCTCAACTTACCACAAGTGGGATAAAAAAAAAAATCAAAACTTGCTGCTAAATCCATCTTGATCACGCTGTAAAATGTTAGTCATCTGTACAGGAAATATGTTTAAAGTTTGAACATGCAGCAAAGTATTTGCCACTGTAATGCCAGTCGCCATACATTACACTGAATCGAGGATGTATAATGCATGTACAGCGCAGACATCCGACAGCCTGTGTCACTGAGTCGCTCTGCACGGGTTTTGCTAAATGTCTGCCTAACACAAGCTGACAACATGAACATGACAAGAGGGCCAGACCCGCTTCATGCAAAGACAAACGTTTGTGCAGTGTACAGATACCCCGGATGACGTTCAGCTAGTGAACAGAGATATCCAGCAGGGATGGAGGAGATGGAGGGATGGAGGGGAAGGGTGGAGGGAAGATGGAAGGATTGCTAGAGGAAACGGAGAAGATTTGGATTAAGGAAAAGTAGATGGATGAGGGGTCGAGGCCACTGATTAGTAAGAGAAGATGAAGATGAAGAAAATGCACTTTAGCGCATGAGATCCAGTCCATGAATATCCTTCATTTTGATGCTTTTATGTATGTATGTGAGAGAGTGTGTCTTTTTTAAGTTAGTTTTTAGTTTTCAAAAGAAAATCCCAAAAGGTTCATCTATTATTTCTTCTTTAAAAAAAATAATAATACTATAAACACATAAAAATACATTCTGGATGAAAATTAGATTAAATACCCCCAATTTCTTTCTACTATAGGAAGTTCCAATCCCACAAACTTTCCCACCGAGGACTCTGATAACTGCAAAACTGTGGTAAAAGTAGTGTCTTCTTAAAGTTGCAAAAATAATAACGTTTTGATAGATCTACGTAGTTAAAAAAAAAAGGATAAAAAGGAAACCTCTGAAACTGATGAAGACACTGGATGTATATCGGAGATGTGAGTTGGCGTGATTGAGTTACCTGCGATGTCACAGAGTTCAGCATCAGATGCACTCGCCAGAGCTTCTTCTAGCTCCGGCTCCAGAGTCACATTCTCCATGATGGGGTCCACCATCTTTTTTGGCACGAAGGCTTTCCCTACAACACGAGTGGATGGACTCAATGCAAAGATGTGCACGACAAGCCCCACTACTACAATGACCAGCATCCCGAGCATGACATGATTTGCTTGAGGTCCCCCTCCACACTCACACAGGTGTTTTCACTTAATTAATGAACATCAACTCTATACACAGTAGAGTCTAATCAGGCAATTAAGTAGAAACACCTGTGTGTGTGGGCCATAGGAGTGCAGGGACATTTAACATTTTATAATAACCTGATAACAAACCAAAAACATGACGGCTGGACATCTTACAATTTATCATAAAAAAGGTGTAGGACGTGTGAGTGCTGATACAATGAAACCTGTGGTTTATTAAACAATATCTGTTTAATTCTTTGCTGAGTACAAACATGTTCTTATGTATGTTTTTCATGCAGCAAAACATGACAAAAGGACCTTGACAAAGCTTTATGATTTATCATATGATTAGGCAAAGCACAGGTGTTACTAATAATGTTAACGACGTCTCCGTCCCAGTCACGTATCCCACGAAGACAACAGCGAGCCAGCATGTAGAAATAGGAGGCTTAAAACCAGATTTTTCCATTTTACACCCTTGATTTTGATGAGGAAAAGTTACAGAAACTTGCAGCTCCAAGATAGCGCCGTACAGACAAAGTAAGACTGCTTATTTTTTAGGCAGAAGAACAACATTCCCTCAGAAAGCCAGTTTGAGTTACAGAAACCACCAAGACCATGAACTTGTTCGAAACTGCAATATTGCTTCAAATGTAAGTGTCAAACTAAGGTGAATCTCTGATGAACTCTCTTCCACAGCAGCTGAGCCCCTCACTTCATACCGTCATCAGGTCCGACTGACTAAGACCCAGACGTTTGTGTCTTTATCGACTGGTCTGCGCTTGTGTGGTCAGCTCCTCGGGTTTCAGCCAGACATTGTTTGATCAGAGCGCTTCCAGGTCCTTGTGTCCTCTCTCTCTCTCTGTCGCTGTCATACCAGTGCCCCCGTAAATCACACTGGCAACAGTGTTGACAAGTCAAAAATCAACCCGTTTCAAGTACCACTACGGAGCGCCCCGTAGAGGGCTTCACGGCACGTCAGTGCAGGGTAAGCAGAAGAGAAAGGGTAAGAAAAACCAAAACGAAGTGGAGCGATGACAGACGACTTCAAACAGTGACTCCGCTCGCGTGCTCCGTCTCGAGGCAGAGCGTTTCAACGAGATGTTAAAAGCCTCGCTCGACGGTACCTTGACGGTACTTGTTGAGGGAGGGGAGATTGCTACTCGCTCGCTTTCCCAACCTGCAGTTTTGCAGCTGGTCTTTTAAGCGCACAAGCGTACCAGCAAAGAAGTTCATGACGACAGTGACGGCACGGAGACCTACTAGAGTTTCACAGAGAGATGTTTGGTATCTCTCACCATCCGTCACACAGCTCAGCGTCCACACTGGACTGGTGCTGCCGTGCTGACAGGCCTCACAAGGCCTGGTGAGGGCTAGTCTTGTGGAACCAATCACTCTTTAGAGAATTAAAAAGAGTCTTGTGGAACCAATCACTCTTTAGAGAATTACAAAAAACCTGAGATATCCATGATAGACTTGTGAAAATTTGTATTTTGTGCCCCCTCCCCCTTTAGCTGCCACAGTTGGAAACCAAACATGACGACATCTGGTGTTCTTGTCATCTTTTCCCTTGATAACAACAGTGCAAGGAGCGAGATAAAGCCGCCTTTTGATTCAAGTAGGTTAACCATGAGTAACAAGTTCGTACCTCTCTTCTCCCCTGTGAAGGGCACCAGGTCTTCTTGGTCAGGATGCTCTTTGGCCTGCTTCTCCAGATGGGCCAGCAGGTTGTCTCTCTGAAACATTCCCGTTGGGGTTTTCTTGGTCTGGTCCTTCTGCCGCATCCCAGCTGGCAACAATGCATTCTAAACAAAGGATGAGGATTTACATGAAACTGGCACTGGGTGTTGGGAGTGAATTAGTCTCACTTCCTTTTTCAACAGTAGTTAAGTCCTTCCTCACAACATCAGTGCAGAACAGATGACTCCAGGATTTGTTTCCTTTGTTCCAGTAATACAACTGTATAAAACTAATAATCTCCATTGCACATTTTGCAGGCAGCCGTGCTACCATTGAGCCCTCCAGTCAGAGGTGAGGAACGGATCCTTTATGCATGGTTTTTAGTGATTTAAATGTCAGAAATAAGTCTTTTATCTGAAAGATTAACAGTTAAAGTAATAATCTTTAGCTGTTTAGTTACTATCTATGGTCATTGAGCTATGGTCCAATGATTTTTTTTTTAAAAGGCCTTTTATTTACATTATTTTGAACTGGGTGTCTGTGGCGACATCCACGGGAAAACTCACAAGGTGCGATCTCTCGAAAAGTAAAATACTTTTACTGATAACTTTTTCAAGTTATTTACTGAGAACTTTTTCAAGTTATCAGTAAATTTAAAAGAAACATGTTGAAAAAAAACAAGCACTAAACCCCATTGGCAGAATATAACTAAACTGAAACTGAAATTATTTGAATTACGGATAAAACTGTTTCGTAGACCTTTTTAGGACAGAGACGACAGAAATATGATCAAATATTACAGTATTACAGCGTAGTGAGATAAATCTTTGCTCTGGTTAGTGTAACTCCAACATCTTATCTGAACCCAGACATGTCCCAGAGCGTTGCTGCTCACCACGCTCTTTTCCTCCTAAAGCAACGTTCAAAGGCAAGCTCTTACAAGTGCTACTTATAGCTTCATATCTTATCAGTCCTCTCAGCACTCACAGGCTTCTCTCTGCTCATGACTCTCACTCTCTCTGCCAGCAAACCATTTACAGAAACATAACAAACGATTTCCCCTGTACGCACCACAGTTACACTATTATTTGGTTTTGAAATATACTCCTTTGAAGTAAACGAACAATCTCACTTCTTCTCAGTTTCTCTTATTCAGTCTTTCCAGTGGTGGTCCGTACATGTTCATGTGACTTACAGAAGTATATACGTATAGTGAAGCCAGGAGTATATTACACCGTCACCGGCAAGCTTTCTATGTCACACTTTATATCAGCTGTAGATAACAGGTCCCCCACATGTTATTTTTACCAACTGAGTCTCTCTTTCTCTCTCCCGACCCCCGCCCTCCCCCCACCAAGTCATCCCAACCCCGGCCTCATTATTTGGTCTCTCTCTTTACTTCGCATTTACTTATATATATATACACACACACTGTATATGCTGCTATATGCTTCAGCTTTGTCTGTGAGCTGTTTGGTGCTGGACAGGGAGAGCACAGTGGGTACTGAAGGGTTTCTTTGATGGCAAATGGCTGCCTTGAGTAAAGAGTCAACCAAAACCGTAGTTGCAGTCCGCCAAAAAACAATGAGTCGAAACACATTAAAATGTTCACTAAAACTAGGAGAGCAGCTTTTTAGTGGATGAGTGAAAATAATATAACATTTTTCTTATTTTTTAAATGTTCTTTTCCATGATTTGAGAGATGTCAATCGTAATCTAGCGCCATGATATTTGCATGAGCTTATTCCAGATTTGTTTTTTAAAGCCTGTTAGCGCTCTAATCCAAAAATGTCTCCAATCTCAGGGGATGTGACGCCATACAAAAGTAAACAATATGAGCTGGTCAGAGTTGTAGTGTGTTATTGTACGAATGTGAGACAGTACTGTATGTGCAGAAAAAAAAACAAAAAGGTTCTCAAGATGATTGACGATACATTTATATGTCTACAATAACAGTAAAGCTAGCAAACTGTTGTGTTTTGTTTTCAACGGCTTACTGGAACTGATGTGACACGCCGTGCTAGAAAGGTTGCAGTGTGTGTCAGAGCCAATGGGCTCTTTACTGGTGTGAAACTAGTGTCCCTAATAAACAGGCTCAAACAAGGCAAGCACGCACGCACGCACGCACGGCCTCCCACTGCTTTCTCCGTTTACGTCATGGAGTCCCTCTCGTCAATCACTACCGACATCGGTCTCATTAACACACACACACACACACACACACACACACACACACACACACACACACTTAGTCCTGCACATTATACCCTTCAGTCATCTCTTGGCATTGAGGGGGAATCCAGCCACTTCATGAGCAGTGAGACATTAATCGAAAAGCTATTACAGCTGCTGTCACCAACCCGACCGACGATACCTCACTGAGGTTACCAAGCTGGCTGCGGGTGTATTGCATGCAGAGATAAACACGCCATAAAAAGTAACAGAAACTACATTTGAGTACCAATGATGATGTACTGAACCTTCTGTAGCATAATGACTAACAACATGCCAGCCTGCCTCCCATGGACTGACCTTGATAAAAAGGTAAATTATATATATATATATATATATATATATATATATATATATATATATATATATATATATATATATATTTATATATATATATATATATATATATATATATATATATATATATATATATATATATATATATATATATATATATATTAGGCTCTAAAATTGCATACTTAAACTAAAAAAATGTGTATCTCTGCAACCACTAGAAGATATTTGAATAATAATTGAAGAACAATAAAAAGGCTACAGAGATTTTGAGCTGATAGATTTTGTTCAGATGTGTAAATATCTTTCTGTGTTACTGGTTGAGAGTGAATGAAGATGACACACAGTAAAAATCAAAAGGTGTCAGGTCGAGAAAAAAGGTCTAAACAGTTTTTTTCAGAATGATTATTTCTTTGAAATGATGCAGCTGTAAGGCTGCATCATTCTCTCTGCAAAGGTTGACTTTGATAAAGTGAAGCAGAACAAAGTTAGAGATCAGGTTTAGTACAAAACTTTCAGACGAGGTCTTATTGGGGACCGTTGGGGCACATTTGAATTTTTCATGTAACACTGTATACTACTATAATAGTAGTAGTATAGTATACTCTATAGTACTGAAGGTGTTCAATACATCCAAATATATACATATTTTTAAATATTCATAAAACAACCTATGATTCACAGTTTTATATAACAATTGCTCAGTTGATTGTTTTTAAATTGGTTAATGCCAATAGAGAGATACTGAAATTGAGAGGGCATTACAAAAATAGTTGTATAAAAGTTTTTCTAGAATATATCTCCATGTGTATATTATTTTTTGGGGTGGGTCATCATCTATATTTCACGCATCCTCTTTAGTTTGATGAGACATTGTGCAGGAACACTAAATGCCCACGGATTGGATGGTTTGGTACACATTGCATTTCACGCACAATCCCTCAGCCACAACTGTACTAAAACAAACCATTATTAACATTACAGCCATGTCCTCGTGAGCATTGTGCGTTCAAGAGCATTCAAATGTTTCGCACTTAACACAATTTGACTTGCTAAAAAACTGAAGTCAGCACAGAGTGATGCAGAGGAACACACAGGGACATGTACAAGGGGCCTTTACACTATTCTACATACTATACTTTATACTATTCTGTAGGACCCCATAACTCTCCACTGACAGCAGCAGAGTGACAGTAACATCTCTTTATGGCCTTTGTATTATAAACTCACATCAGGATCCAGCTCCTCTAGTTCATCCTCTAATCGCTGCAGCTCCTCCTCCGACAGTTTCTTCAGCAGCTCGTCCTCGTCTATGTCCCTGTACTTCTCCATCTCCTTCAACACCGACATGATGGACAGCACACCTGCAAGGTGGATAATGTCTCTTCAGCATGACATGCATCCATGTTGGTTGGTGGTTCATTTATCGCGTGACATTTGGATAGAAACATACTTTGGGAAATGTTTGTCTGATTTCAGGCAATGACGTCTTACATCTGACAATGTTAATCTTAAAATGATATCCATGTGCTTTAAAATAGCTTGAGGTGATATAATTAGCAGTTAAACCGAACTGTTACTTCAGTTGTTGTCGTCTATCAAAGGTTCTGCGTTAGACTTCTCTGCATAGTCTCCACCCCCTCAAATATGCACAGCCCTCAACTCACTCACAATTTATACACGGGGTTCACTATCTACTGGCTATGTTAGCCCCTTGCACAACACCCCTACTGGCTACTGGCTATGTTAGCCCCTTGCACAATGCCCCTACTGGCTACTGGCTATGTTAGCCCCTTGCACAATGCCCCTACTGGCTACTGGCTATGTTAGCCCCCTGCACAATGCCCCTACTGGCTACTAGCTATGTTAGCCCCCTGCACAACACCCCTACTGGCTACTGGCTATGTTAGCCCCCTGCACAACACCCCTACTGGCTACTGGCTATGTTAGCCCCCTGCACGACGCCCCTACTGGCTACTGGCTATGTTAGCCCCCTGCACAACGCCCGTACTGGCTACTGGCTATGTTAGTCCCCTGCACAACGCCCCTACTGGCTACTAGCTATGTTAGCCCCCTGCACAATGCCCCTACTGGCTACTGGCTATGTTAGCCCCCTGCACAATGCCCCTACTGGCTACTGACTATGTTAGCCCCCTGCACAACGCCCGTACTGGCTACTGGCTATGTTAGCCCCCTGCACAACGCCCGTACTGGCTACTGGCTATGTTAGCCCCCTGCACAACACCCCAACTAGCTACTGGCTATGTTAGCCCGCTGAACAATGCCCCTACTGGCTACTGGCTATGTTAGCCCCCTGCACAACGCCCGTACTGGCTACTGGCTATGTTAGGCGCTGCACAACGCCCATATTTTTCTTTGGACAATCCTTTTTAATAGTGTGTGTATGTATATATTATGTTGTGTGATGTCTTGAGCTAGTTGAACCCTGAATTTCCCTTTGGGGATCAATAAAGTAGTTAGTTATCTATCTATCTATCTATCTATCTATCTATCTATCCATCTACTTATCTATCTATCTATCTATCTATCTATCTATCTATCTATCTATCTATCTATCTATCTATCTATCTATCTATCTATCTATCATCTCTCGTTTGCAAGGTTTCGATTCCTTAGATGTGTCTGAGAGACTCAGTGCTTCCAGGGTAAATACACACTGTATGAATACACAAAGGCCTATGGGAGATATTTAAACGAGAAAAACTAAAAATTCAAGACGTGGGAGCCTGCAAGAGCTTGAGAAAAATAAATACATGTTTATCTGTGGAGCGAAACAGCAGAGAAAGTAATAATAACATCTATGATGAAATGAAATCTCATACTTTGTAGAGTGTCACTTGTTTTTACCGTTTGATGTTAAAAAAAACAACAACTGCACTCACCTCAATGGCCCCCAGCTCAAGGGTGAAACCAAAGCAAAGGCAGCCAAGTGTCTGGAGTGCTTCTGGAAGAGAGAGAAAGAGAGAGAGAGAGAGAGAGAGAGAGAGAGAGGGAGAGGGAGAGGGAGAGAGAGAGAGAGAGAGAGAGAGAGAGAGAGAGAGAGACCTGGAGGAAGCAGAAGCAGAGTGAGGACAGATTAATAGCTCTCAAAATTAGAAAGCAATAGATACTCTAAGTCCTCTATGGAGAAAGATATTAGGCATCGTACTCCACTGCTTGCTTTTCTTTTCCCCGTCTGGTCTTCATCTCTTCCTGAAGTAACTGAGGCTGCAAAAAGCTGGGAGATCTGGTTTTAAACTGTTTTTTTTTTAATGTATTTCTTTATGCCATGTAATGGGCTGCAGTTAGTAGCTCCTCATTGAACTCCAGCGTCTGACATACTTGTGGAACAACGTAACCTCTACAGGCCATCTGATGCCGGTTTCACTGCGGATGCACTCACAGTTCATTTTTTACTTCACATACCTATTAATATCGCAACTATTTAAGTTGCTGTGTATAAGCGTTTGAATAGCTAGATTCATTTCAGCTTCCAACTTTCCTGATAAGGCAGTTTGTGTCATTTTAATCTCAATTTAAGAGCTGGATTTCGTCAGCGTGGCTGGTATAAGGAATGTGACATTTTGGGGGGAAATCTGTGAATGTATTTACTTTCATGTGCAGAGTTGATTATGAACACTGATAAAACAAAGTAAATAATTCAACACAACATGATGTATAACATACTAAATCTGCTTTCAATTTGTTTCCCCCAGTTCTCAGTCGTTGCGATAAGCTAAGCTAACTGTTAAGCTAACTGGCTGTTAGTTGAAAGTGGTATTGACTATATACAAGCGTGACTTACATAAATTAAGCTGTATTACTTTGCTAGAGATGTCACAATTTAGAGTAGGTCCATAATCCACTAAATGGTGTTATATATGGAAACAAATAACACAAACAATGTTCGGCAGGACCTTTGGCCAGGATGCCTCATTTTGAAAAGAGATAACCCAGAGCGTGTGATTGGTTGGGAGATGGCCAATCAACTGGCTAATGGCGAAGAATAACAGTGCTGAAAATGTGAGGTCAGTAAAGGTACCCGCCTCAGATAACCTGCCACTGTCATACTAATCATCTGATATCAACAACAGTCGGATGGATGACGAACAGAAGAAGAAAAACATTCACTCAGCTCGGTTCAACAACAGAGGTCGGATGTGTGACCTGCTGCAGCAGCTAAAGTAGACGAGTCACGCGATACTAACCACAAACAAGCGTTCAGTTAGCACTCACAGTTTTCACCTGTTCTCTCGTGATATTGGCCGTCTGAACTCTGTTTCCTAGTGCCGTTTTGTTTTTCTCAAAGCTCTCTGCAGAAAAATGTCAAAGTTAACCTCAGATGAACCTATCTTGTCCGGAAAAGTGTTTTTCTTGTGCTTTCCTTCTTTGCTGGCGGTGCGGACCGACTGGAGATCTGTTTTCTTCTCTCTCTACATGTCAGTCTTGGCCGTGAGACCGAAAGATTGATGATGATGAACTGCAGCAGAACATTTGAGGGTCACAGCACCGACCGCTTGGCATACGTGCATGTCTCTAACCGCAGGTCCTACAAACTGTGGGTCAGGGTTGGAAAGGAGGTGTGACCTGCTGCTGAAAGATGTCCACATGACAACACTAATGAGAAGTTAGCCCGCATCAAAGGCTGAGAATGTTCTCAAATGGGGCCGAGAAAGTTGAGATGCACATTTAAAACCCAACCAAAGGGCAGAAAATATCGCAGTCATGGAGCGTAAATGTGAGCATAAGATGTCTTTTTGATCTTAATATGTCAGCAAGTGTGTTTTGGCTTAAGTGGAGTCAAGCATGCCCTTTTTTTGGAGGGGGTGGGGTTCTGCTTTCCCTAAGACAAGACAAGTTTCCAAAACCGAAGATGAAGAACTGGGCTGAACTCCAAGTAACGCTGCAGGTCTGCTGGGAGAGACCGGCCTTCTCTGATGATAACAAGCAGACCCGTTCCTGTATTTACTGCCGTTCTACCAGCTTCTGCTCCATTGGAGGACATGCAGAGGAGAGACAATAAAAATGACCTGAGCCAGGATGCATCGTGTAGAGTCATAAACGCATGACCCTCTGAACAAGGTCTGTCCAGTCCAAAAGCCTCGGAGGATAGCAGGATCATTTATCACGACAGACATGTGGAAAATCTTTTAAATGATGTTGCCTCTTGACACTCACGAGCATAGCCTCTATCACCCTCAAAAACAAATAAGAGTTCACACCTGAAATAGCTATTTTAACACCAGATGTTAATCTTCTCCTCCTGCTTTAACTGCTATTTTTTTTGTAAATCTTATGTTGATTTATGAACATAAACGGCCGCTCAGAGTTTTTCTGCTGGGAAATACATACATCTCCGTAGAAACTCACATATGGTCTCAGAGAGGCCAAAAACTGCTCCAGCCAATAAATCAGCACAAAAAACAAAGTTGAGAGCACGGCAGCAGCCTTTTAGGTGCTTCGGCTGACAACTTCCTGCTCACTGTCGTAGAAACAGCTTACACTGTCACGAAATGAAGAGAAAAAGCATCACATGTGCAGTAAGTGTCGTGTGAATATTTCCCTTAAACGTTCTTCCGTTTGGAAAGTTCAAGATAAATCGCTGTCCTCGCTAGCTTGACCTTGGGGGCACCATCCTCCACACTTCAATGAGAAAGTATTCTGCAGTGTCACAAATAAAAACACAACGCTAAACACTCCAGATCCCTGGAGGTTGGACGGCACAGGAGGTTGCAGTCGACAAATTGAACTCCAACACAACTTGAATATCCGGATCACGTAACCTGGTACTTCTAACCAGATGCAAACTGCAGGTGGACCAGTGGACTTGGTGACAAAACATGACCACAATATTCCTATGAAGAGGTGTTTATTCACACTCTCCCATCATGCTTTGTGCTATTTGTCTTCCGTGGTCGAGGAGTTCGACTGTAACATTTGTTTGGCGTCTGTGTTTCAACGATTTTGCAAGATTGCAGGTCTCTGGAATGGCCCGGCACAAAACAGCTGTGGGGAAAAGCAACTGGTCAACTGGTGAGCTACTGGACAGTCTGTGTGTGTGTGTGTGTGTGTGTGTGTGTGTGTGTGTGTGTTTTCTGCTGTGAAATTAACAAGGGTGTCCACTTACATACAGTGGTGAGCACTGATAGAATGCATAGATGCTTATAAAAATAGAATAATACACAACAGAAAGTTTCTTTTTCATTTATTCTACATGTGAAGTTGAGTGGAGAGTGAACAACTTGACCGGTCATTTCCTTTTAAGACACTCTCTCAATCTACCGACTTTCAGTGCTAAGAAAACGAAAAACCCACAGGCAGTGTCCACTGTGGGGACCTTCGTGGAGTCGTGTCACGGTGCGTGTATAACGAGGACCAGAGCCGCTCACTAGCTGCCTTGGTGACTTGAGGTCTGGCCATTTGTGCATTCTGCAAAAGGTCAAAAGGTCACGTGTCACTCCACCGGTCAGAGCCGCCTCTAGCTAGCTGCTAACTTGATACATTACTAATCCCAGAGAAGAACATAGTTATGAGCTTGCTTTTAAGATGGTGCAACTACTGTGCAACAGTGAGCTCATGGCAGAGAGCGACATGCTGCAGTTTAGTCTCGGGTCCAGCAACGTGAACGCCACGGCGTGCAGGACTCGCTCAACCAAAACTGAGAGGGGGAACATCTGAAGTCACGAAGTTTGAGGCTCTGCAGTGATGTACGTATGTGGGTCACAGCAGACACTTGGTGCATCTCACAGCACTTCACAATGCGAGGACGGTTTACATGTTCTACTTAAACTTATTTTTTCAAATTGGACATGGATACTGTTTTTGATCACATGATATATCACCAAGATGACAATTAGATCATGACCCCAACTTACCTTAAGCCTTTCTTTTTATTTTTAAAAGAGTGATTATTAATCTAATTTTATTTTGTAGGCTACAAAAACGTTAAAAAAAAAAAAAATGAAAAAGGGGATTCCTTTGAATCACATGCAGAATAGTTATTACTCAATTGGATGACAGGCATCACATTAGTCAATGGACAGTGCATTACTTTTCCTGCAGGTCCCCTGCCGTTTATAATAAAGACTGCATTGAACACCTCTCTTATGTGCAGGACTGTGGTGTGAGGAC
>NW_027176140.1:5000-7500 GCF_023055335.1 Clinocottus analis
TTTATGTGTGGAGCAGGTGGCTCGCTTATGTGATGGTCAATTTAACACAGCAGGTGGGAAAGCACACACACACAGACAGTCACACACAGACACACACACACACACACAAAAGAAAGTGGACACACAGAGACACACACATAGAAAATAATGTTTTATGTTCACACTGGTCCTCAGCTGCTGTAACAAAATTCAGTTTAGGTGAAGTGTGTGTGATGTTGTCTGCGTGTGTGTGTGTGTGTGTGTGTGTGTGTGTGTGTGTGTGTGTGTGTGTGTGTGTGTGTGTGTACCTGAATGAGGCTGGCAGCTGGGTTCCTCCTCTTTTCAAAGTGTTTCTGTCGATGCTGCTCCTGCACTTTCAGGGCAAAGCCTGACCCGAGGATGCCCTGCACACAAACACACAACACAACAGACACACAAACACACAACAACACACAATCCTCCGGTTATACTTTTAGAGCCGAGAGGGGAGGAAGCAACATGTTCTATAACATGTGATCTATAACATGTGTTCTATAACATGTGATCTATAACATGTGTTCTATAACATGTGATCTATAACATGTGTTCTATAACATGTGTTCTATAACATGTGATCTATAACATGTGTTCTACAACATGTGTTCTACAACATGTGTTCTATAACATGCGATCTATAACATGTGTTCTACAACATGTGATCTATAACATGTGTTCTACAACATGTGATCTATAACATGTGTTCTACAACATGTGATCTATAACATGTGTTCTATAACATGTGTTCTATAACATGTGATCTATAACATGTGATCTATAACATGTGTTCTACAACATGTGTTCTACAACATGTGTTCTACAGCATGTGATCTATAACATGTGTTCTACAACATGTGATCTATAACATGTGTTCTACAACATGTGATCTATAAATGTGTTCTACAACATGTGTTCTACAACATGTGTTCTATAACATGTGTTCTATAACATGTGTTCTATAACATGTGATCTATAACATGTGATCTATAACATGTGTTCTACAGCATGTGTTCTACAACATGTGATCTATAACATGTGTTCTACAACATGTGTTCTACAGCATGTGTTCTACAACATGTGATCTATAACATGTGTTCTACAACATGTGTTCTACAGCATGTGATCTATAACATGTGTTCTACAGCATGTGTTCTACAACATGTGATCTATAACATGTGTTCTACAACATGTGTTCTACAACATGTGTTCTATAACATGTGTTCTATAACATGTGTTCTATAACATGTGATCTATAACATGTGTTCTACAACATGTGATCTATAACATGTGTTCTACAACATGTGATCTATAAATGTGTTCTACAACATGTGTTCTACAACATGTGTTCTACAACATGTGTTCTACAACATGTGTTCTACAGCATGTGATCTATAACATGTGTTCTACAACATGTGATCTATAACATGTGTTCTACAACATGTGATCTATAAATGTGTTCTACAACATGTGTTCTACAACATGTGTTCTATAACATGTGTTCTATAACATGTGTTCTATAACATGTGATCTATAACATGTGATCTATAACATGTGTTCTACAGCATGTGTTCTACAACATGTGTTCTATAACATGTGTTCTACAACATGTGTTCTACAGCATGTGATCTATAACATGTGTTCTACAGCATGTGTTCTACAACATGTGTTCTATAACATGTGTTCTATAACATGTGTTCTACAGCATGTGATCTATAACATGTGTTCTACAACATGTGATCTATAAATGTGTTCTACAACATGTGTTCTACAACATGTGTTCTATAACATGTGTTCTATAACATGTGTTCTATAACATGTGATCTATAACATGTGATCTATAACATGTGTTCTACAGCATGTGTTCTACAACATGTGTTCTATAACATGTGTTCTACAACATGTGTTCTACAGCATGTGATCTATAACATGTGTTCTACAGCATGTGTTCTACAACATGTGTTCTATAACATGTGTTCTATAACATGTGTTCTACAGCATGTGATCTATAACATGTGTTCTACAGCATGTGTTCTACAACATGTGTTCTATAACATGTGTTCTATAACATGTGTTCTACAGCATGTGTTCTACAACATGTGATCTATAACATGTGTTCTACAACATGTGTTCTACAGCATGTGTTCTACAACATGTGTTCTATAACATGTGTTCTACAACATGTGTTCTACAGCATGTGATCTATAACATGTGTTGAACTCACCGCTGGCAGAGCGAAGAAGGAGATGCCCAGCAGAGCGAAGCCGGCGGACAGCAGGCGTCCCGTCCAGGTCTGCGGGGTTTTGTCTCCGTAGCCGATGGTGGTGAGCGTGATCTGAGGGGTCAGGGGTCGACAGCTCACTCTGATGCTGCGTTCACAACAAAAGCGTTGCCAATGTGACGAGTAGATTACATGCAAAGTCAACGCACAATGCAGAACTCGTAGTTATTTCTACCTTTCATTCCAGGAGAGAAATGAGAACTTCAC
>NW_027176141.1:0-13816 GCF_023055335.1 Clinocottus analis
CTCTTGTCAATACAGTAATGTTGAATTAAACCCAGTTATGACTCTCAATAGACCCATTAAATAATTGTTTGAATGCATTAATGTAAATATCTCTTTAAAGAGAGTTTAAGAAATTAAAGATTGTGGGTTCTCACTGTACTCGTTAATTGCCATTTTCAGACCAACACTTTCCAGTGTATCCTGACCATGGACGGAGCGCGCTCCTTCGCCCTCCTGCGATATGGGGAGATGCTCTGGGGTCCAGGCCAAAGGCCACACCACGACGCTGTCATCGGTTACACAGACGGAAGTTCCTCCCACAGGGAACCCACCGTGCCCCCAGGAAACCTCTTTGGGCCTGGGGGCAGATACAGGCCTCAGCAGGTGAAAGGGGTCATGGGGAAGCCAGGACAGCTGGTATATGACTTGACAGGACGGGCAGGGTCGGATGTGGATCCGCGTATTAGGTGCCAGACGTGGGCTACCAAGGAGCCTGACCCCGCTGAGTGGACAAAGGAGCTGTCTCCGTGTCCCTGCACCCAGGCTCAGGAGGACCTGTCGTTCCTGCAGGACACTAGCGATCCGGGTCCCAGGGTGAAGACGTTGAGGGGTCAGCGGTGGGGGGCCAAGGGAGGGCACGTCTTCCAGTCTATCCTTTCCAACAGGTATGGTTCAGGGAAGAGGTGCGTGTACGAACCGGATGGTCCCCTGCTGGCGGGGTACAGTGAACGCTACTTCTCCGAAAACAGCATGCAGAAACATATCGGTAATACACATGGTTTTCTATCTTTGTCAAATCCAAAATGAAGAAAAAATTTAAATACGTATCGAAGAGAGCTCTGTACTGTACAGTTCATCATACTAGTGATTTATGCATGGGGATTGAGTAATACTTCAACATAAATATGACAAAATGCTCCTATTAATTGTTTTAAATATGGCTGAAAAAGTTAGTGGTTGCTCAACAAGAACGTAAGAGACACGTCAAAGCAGCCTTCTGCTCTATCTCTGCACTTTCTGACTATTAATCTGTGCCTTCAAGTGTAATATTGAATCAAAGCTCTCTCCCCAGATGAAGATCTCCTGCCATTCCAGTGGTGTTGTATCGAGTCTCCTCTGTGCCACTTTTATCTCAAAAAGAGACCACTGGACCGTTGCCAGGGTTACAGCTGGGACAACCCTTATGGCTACACTCGGGGCAAGAAGGCGATGCAGGGTGTCGGTGAGGGATTCTTTCGAGTAAACGCAGAGCAAGTTGAAAACAGCAGAAGCTAACACAGACTGTAAAGTAATCAGTTGAAACTGGTGTTTTACTGGTGTCTGCACATTCCCTGAAAACCTTAACTCAAAAAAGGACTATATTAGGATTCATTTTCCTGAAAATCAGTTTTACCAATTTCCTTTGCAGCGATGGTTTACGGCAGTCTTCATTTCATCACCTTCGACGGGACAGAGTACTCCTTCAAGGCCCTGGGAGAGTTTGTGATATTGCGTCTCTCCTCCGCCACCGGATCTAATGTCTTCACCCTGCAAGGACAGACTGACAAGCTCCAGACGGACGCAAAGGGGATCATTGAGGTCCCAGTGGTGGTGCGCATGGCCGCCTTCCACCAGGGCATTGGCAAGGTCAGGGGAGACAGTGTAACTGTGTGTATATGTCACAGAGAGAGAGAGAGAGAGAGATAGACAGAGAGAGAGAGAGAGAGAGAGAGAGTCTTAAAGGAAGTGTTGCATTTTATAAATGCTTCACTTTCGTTTTGAGAGATAGAGGAGGAGATCATAAAAGCCCTATGAGGCAAGTGAGGAAAAAATAATTAGTAGGATAGGATGATGCACGTCACCCAACTCAGTAGATCAGGTACGAAAAACCGGGTCCAGAGCAGGTTTAGTGAAAGATCACTGGACAAGCTGGCCACTCCCTTCCTCATTGATGAAGGAGCGATATTAGTTATATTATTTTTTTAATTAGAGAGTTCTTCCAGATCGCCAAGATCCGTTCTCACATCATAATGACTTCCTGTACGAGCGCTATCAATTCTGCCAACAAGGACTCATTTATTTACGAGACTTTCTGGAGCATTGAATACCGGACAGCGAGCCGAGTGTTGACCGTCTCACATACTGTACACATACTGTATGCAGACTGGATCACAGACGGGTTGTTAAAAAAAAAGCGCAAGGCCACAGCTCGCTTTTGCGATTGATACATGTTTGTACAGTGTCAGCAATGCAGAGAACATCGGGAAAGCTGCTGCGTGCCGTGCTGTTCTTAACGTTTATTTAGCGCTTAAGAAAATGGATGTCTTAAATGCACTCATGATTATATAATAAGTGTTATTATTACACCATATATATCATTATTGAAGAACCTGATGAACATGGACTCATGATAAGAAGAAGACAAAGAATCACACACAATGTATTTTCATTGCTTGATTGAACTTCTGAATATGAATAATACATACATACTGATTCGCCCATACACATATTCAAACTCCTAGTCATATATGGTAATCTACACATAGATGTATACACATTTATAGTACATGACATGAACTGTGCGTACAGTACATATATGATCATAAGTATATATTACTTTGTATACTACTGCCAGCAGGCACATTTAAATAAATATAATATGATTTATAATATGATTGATGAGGCATTTAAAATTAGCCGATATATTTTCGCAAGACTGATGCATTTGACTTGTCTGATATTTTGCAAATCTTATGTGACTCTAACCCGACCAGTGGAGGTGGCATTATGCTGCCACCTCCGCGGAAGTGCGTACACGCCCAATTATCCTGAGGACTGATGTCTGGTGAGAATGAACGAGACTGTTTTAGGGCGGATCAACTTTCGAAGAACCAACATAGCCAGACAACAATCATCTCTGTAATTTAAGATGGATAATTTGACATTTGATCGTTTTTGTCAAACCACGTACGAAAAATAGTAATAATAATTGTTCCACATTTTTTGGACTATAATTTGTAAAACCTTTTTTGGAATGCAAGATATGTTGGCAATGACACAAGTACAGAACCTCACAGTCAAGACTATCACATATTTCCATCCAGTTATTAAAACTGGCTAAGTTTAATAAATATAAATAATAGATAATATGTATTAATTATTCTTTAATTTATCTTATATTTTCAGATTGAATGGAGATGTGTGGATAACGAAGACGGGCTGCAGGTTTTGGTGGACAATGTTGAGGTCCCAGTCACAGTTGGTAATGACCACCGCACACATCTGACATACAATAAAAATTTCTCCATGATTAAACTCCATGGCGCCGAACATGTATTTAAAACCTAAAAGCTGTAGGAGACAAAAGCATGCAATGATTTTTGACAAATGTGTCATCGCTGTCTTTTCAGGTGTTGTGCACGTGGGGGAGGACTTTGCAGTGCGCTGTATGTCAGTGAATCGCTGTGTGGCTGTGTACGCCGGTGGTCTCCACGTGGTGGTGTGGCGGGTTGTCGGCCACAATCATCTTGCGGCCATGGTAGAGGTTCCGCAGACTTTCTACAACCGCACTGTGGGCCTCATGGGTCTCTGGAGCTCCAACCGCTCCGACGATTTCCTCATGTCCAACGGCAGGCTCCTCCGCTCAGCGGACCTCAATCCCCCCTCTGAGGAGACACTGCATCCCTTTGGCCTCTCCTGTGAGTGGACTTTAGTCAGTTTGCTGGTTAGGTTCTGGAGTCTTCTCTCTGTGCTATCTTACATAAGTAATAAGGTACGAGAGGCAGTATTGTATCGTCAATAATGTACAGTACAAGGGTGTTGTTAGGCCCAACGCGTAGACATTATTGTAGGTTACTGCAGGTAACCACTTTTATAATACGGATACCTGCGACATAATACATAAATAAATGGTAAGCTGTCTTTTGGCACAAAATAGTCGTAGCCACCAAACGTTGTGTATCATATTTCAGTTGCCTAAAGAAAATAGTTCCGTATCCGTCAAACATACAGGAGAGGCACACACACACACACACACACACACACACAAGAGAAAGAGGGACTGATTCATTAACCAGGCCAGTTGAAAGCAGAATGAAGGATGACCCTCCGATGTTAAGTGCTCTCGCTGCTACAGACAAAAAATTATCTCTCTCTGAAAGTCATCATGATTTTGTGATTAGCTATCAAACCCTTTTCATTCCTCATCTTAGTTTCTGGTTTTACGCACACGATATCCACTAATTAGTCCGCTCTGGCAGAGCGTTATCGGCACTCCTCTCCCCCCATTATTCACCACTGTCATTCTCATAAAAAGTCAATCCCCCCAACTTTACACAAAACATGTTTGCTAACTGAGGGGCGACTTTGACTCAGTGGTTAACGTGCCCATCTTTAAATCAGAGGATCGGTGGTTTTGAACCCCAGCTCCGCTGGTCCATGTCGTTGTGTCCTTAAGCAAGACTCTTAACCCCTAATTGCTCCACTTTGCTGTGTCTACGGTGTATAGAGCAAAAAAAAAGTAAGTCGCTTTCGATAAAAGCTTAATGTAATGTAATGTAACTGTCAAGTTTGTAATGCGGTGGCAATTTCTTTTGGGCGGGTCACCAAATCAATTTTAGCAAACATGCCTGTATGATTCAATGCAAAAAAAGTATCACGCATTACTACTTTGCAGTTAAATATTTAACATTTATTCCAACACTTTGACATAAGGTCATCTTATTAATATATATATATATATATATATATATATATATATATATATATATATATATATATATATATATATATATATATATATATTATAACTGTTAAGCGACGATTCAAATATTTAATCGCGATTAGTAAACAAGGGCTTACGCAGCTTTGCATTGACTTTGCATGTAATCTGGTCGCACGACCAAATTTTGTTGCATTAGGTATGAACACAGCATAAGACCCATCTTTCTTGGGCCAAATCGATTCGACCACACCACGTGCACAGCACAGCAAAGACGAGCACAGCAATGACTGGGTATATTCCAAAGCTCAAAAACTATTTGTATAATTTATTAATATTATTATATGTTTTATAATTAGTAATATTATACTTTTTTTATTTTTTATTTTTTGTTAATGAAGCTAATGGACCAGCGAAGACTGGGCGAAGACAGGGAGGTGGAGGTATGCTTAACAGCAACATGAATAAACTGAAGGTAGAGAGACACTCATATTTACGCCAACGATGGAGTTCATTTGGTGTGCTTATTAGATAGGAGATATCAGCTCATGATTGATAGCCCCAAACAATGACAGTAAGTAAATAATGAGTGTGCTTGTGTGAGAAGTGATTGGCAGATATATGAGAAATATATGACGGGCTTGCAGGAGTATAGATAGATTCTCCAAAATGCTACACACTACCTTTTAATACAAATTGATTATGGAGTCAGGCTTTCCTGAGTCATGTCTCAAGTCTAGATGATTTTTGAAGTGTTTTGAACAGCTACCTACACCTATCTTACCATTCTCTCTGTGTGTGTGTGTGTGTGTGTGTGTGTGTGTGTGTGTGTGTGTGTGTGTGTGTGTGTGTGTGTTTCTAGGGGCAGTTCCCCTCCCAGAGAGCCTGTTGCTCTCTCCACCTCCGTTGGTTCCACTCGAGCCGACGCCCTCCGATAGTCATTTGGGCAGTGTCAGTCCTGCTAAGGTGGAGGAGCTTATGAGAACCTGTAAAGGCAGCATGCAGTGCGTCCACGACACCATAGCCACCGGCAGCTCCAACCTGGGCCTACAGACTCTGGAGTCCAAGAACAAATATGAAAAAATTACTCTGATCTTTGGTAAGATGGCTATTTATTTTTTTTGAGGAAAAAAAAGTTTGTAATGTTTTCACTATTGACTTGCATTTATCTGATGTGGTCTGGTAGGTAACACGCCTCCCATAGTGACAGAGCCCACAGTGATCCACTGCAAGGTCAACTTGACGGTCGGCATTCAGATTGTTGCTCAGGACCTAAATGGAGACCGCATCACCTACTCTGTGCTTTACCCCAGGCCTGCACGGACTTCTATAGGGAGTGGTGAGACACTTGTACACTTTTCTCAAAAATCTCTTTAGTCTGCAGAGTTGTTTTTATTTTAACCGAAGGAAGATGGTACGGCCTTAAACATCTGTCAACGTGCTGAAATTTGACCCCAGACGACGGCTTTTTGACGTGGACGCCCCTGACAACACAGCCTGTCCAGCTGACCATCAGGGTCCATGACGGGCTCTCCAGCTCCCTGTTCACCCCCATCCTGCGTGTCTGCAACTGCCTCAACGGGGGCTCCTGCCAGTACGACAGCATCACCGAAAATCACCAGCAGGGAATGTTCCAGGTGCGTTTTTGCTTATTTTTTTGCATGGCAGGGCAAGTTAACGTGGCAATCCTTGACGGACACGTATTGTTTTGTAGTTTCTGTGCTCATCAAGCAGTATGCTTGATGCTGCAGTAAGCCGCTCCGGCTCAGAAACCATTCACAGGCGGTCAGTCTCACAGTAGCTTCGCGCTGGACTTGGAGCCTCTGCGGTCTCCACGTCCAGATTGAAAAATAGTCGCGCATGTGATACACTATGGCAGAGCACTTTAAGTCAGTATCACTTCTGGATCTTTACTCTTCTCTCAAAGAGGAAAACTTTCCACACATGAGGAGGCATGCTCAGATGTGCAGTTGTTCAAACCAACACAGACTGGACTTTACTCATTGAGTAAGAAAAACTGAACTGAACTGGAAAACAACAAAACCACTCATTGCTTTTGTATAAAGTTAATCAATTGCTGGTCTTTAACATTTGTCTTTAAGTTAAGCAACAAACTGAACATGGGTTAAATAAGGAGTGGCTGGTCCCTAACAGGGACCATTACTACTTAGCACACTGTTTATGTTGTTCCCTAATAAAATACAAATTTTTCTTCTGGTACCTGTTCATAAAAAAAATAAAACAGATATATATACTATATATGTATGTATGTTAACTTGTTGTTGCTTCAGAGTGCCTGTTGTTGTTCTGATAACTTTACTTTAAAATAAACTGTTTTTTACTTCATTATAGAATTTTACGACAAATGCAATAATTGTCATCACTTGATGGAATAAGCAGACAAAAGTTTTATGTAAGGAGGATTTCTAACTAGGGACATTTTCTGGCTTTTAAAATAATGTTTGGTCTTGTCCCTTTTCCATTCTGTTCATCGTTTGTCCCTTGTAGGTGGTAGCGTGCCTGTGCCCCAAAGGGTTCAGTGGACAGTTCTGTGGCAACACCGCAGACGTATGTCGAGGCAACGCCTGTTTCCGAGGGGTGCAGTGCCAGTCGGCGTCCGAGCCTGGCCACTTCACCTGTGGGGAGTGTCCCGATAACGGTGTCTCTGGGAAAAAACAGGGATACAAGTGCTTTGAGCGTGGTCCGTAGTGCTTTCAGGTTCGGCGCACACACAAAAATCCACCACAACACATTATAATTGACCTCCTTATTCTCTTAGACATGTGCATCCTTCCCTTCCCCTGCCACAAAGATGCCGACTGCCTCAGTACGAGACAAAACTTCACCTGCACTTGTAAGCCGGGCTTCACTGGGGACGGCCACAACTGCACAGGTGCTTAACACCCAAGATCTCAGTGTGGATGACAGCATGTTTCATTCAAAAAGTTTTAATAATCTTCTTCTTCTGTATTGTAGATATAGACGAGTGTGCAGAGCTCACAACCTGCATCAATGCCAAATTTGAGTGTAAGAACAAGCCCGGCTCTGTCGACTGCTTCTGCAGATACAAGAAGACCGAGAACATGGATGGATGTGGTATTTGCCCAATCTTACACGGTCGCTATCATATATCAGCAGCAACATTGGTTACACTCACAGGTTCAAGAAGTCCAAATGACACAGAATATATTCAAAAAATATTAAGATTTTTATTCAATTTATTTACTTTAGACACTAGAATCTACCCATCTAGAGATTCTGTGGGACTAAAATGTACTGGAGATACCGCATTTATATACAGACTCGTGTCAGACTCCATGCCATTGGACAACTTAAGGTGGCTGCACGATAGCAGAATTGGTCACAAGACATAAAAAAGTGGGAAGTGTAACCTCGGCTCATATAGTAAATAAGTATATAATACATTGTAGAGCAAACTTACAGACCACAAGACATGATTTAATGATTTCAAGAGCCCTTTGAGGCTTTGTTGAGGTCTGTTCAAATAGTCATATGAACCCTAAATGAGTTCTAATACTTGTGTTATTTTATATCTTTTTTTTCAGTATTTATTTGTGAAAAAAAATATTTTTGCCATATTTTTATCATTCCTATGAACATCCAGCATGATCTGAGCCAGATTGTCTCACAATGCCTTTTTAACCGCCCCAGGTTTTTTCAACTCAATGGTTAAAGGTTTTTGAGGTTACAGAGTTTATGTAATTACATCATTTTAACGGTAGGTTTAATTTTTTCAGTTCGGATAGATTTATTTAAATGAAGTTAATCAACGTTGTGGTTCAGGAGATCCTGTAGGAAACGTCACTTGACTTTTTTTGATAATTTTCTTGTCTGATAATGGGCGCTGCTGGGCTTGGGGTGCTCGGGGCTCAATAGGTTCTGAAGCCTCCATTTTTGTGCAACAACAGTACAGTAAAATCTGGTACTTGAATCCCACATGACATGACTGTCATTGGTGGACACGTACAGACTGTACTTGATTGGTCCAGTGTGTCACCCATGAATTTAATGTAGTTCTGAATGTTTTTCTCTGCAGGAGATTCGGACAATCCTCCAGGTAAGACCTTTCGTACGGCTGTCTCTTTAGCTCCACTAGCTTTATTGTAGCTTTCCTCTTCCTCTGGTTGCTAGCATGATGAACGTGGCCATCAGTGGCGGGCTGTCAGGGCCCGCTAGGCCTTCTGTGCTGGCTTAAACAGAATCACAAAGTTATAGCTTTTTTATAATTTAAAAACTATTGTGTGTTTATATATAAATATATATATATATATATATATATATATATATATATATATATATATATATATATATATATATATATATATATATATTCTGCGATTAATCACGATGAAGTTAAAACTAGTGTATTGCACGATTTTATTTTAAAGTAATGTTATCAGAACAATATAACAGCACTCTGGAGCAACAGCAAGTTAACATACATCTAGTATAAAAATCAGTTTTCTTTTTTTTAACCAAAAAAACATTTGTTTTTTTTTCATCAGAGAACAACAAAAACAGTGTGTTCAGTAGTAATGGTCGCTGTGAGGGACAAAGCTACTCCTTCTTTTGTCCATGTTCAGTTTGTTGCTTAAGATGTATGTTAAAGATCAGAAACTGCTTAACTTTATACAAAAGTAATAAGTGCTTTTGATGTTTTCCAGTTCAGTTCAGTTTTTCTTACTCAGTCAGAAAAGTCCAGTCAGAATCAGAATCAGCTTTAATGGGGAGAAATTCCTGCATTAAAATAATGTATCATGACAGTTTGGATGATTTGAAATGGTGATTTATTATCACACTATCATTTAATTATCACGGCAGACTATTACGCTGAAAGGTAAGTAAAGTACAAAAAAAAATTAAATAACGAAACCTGTAATTATTACTTCCGAATATCATTCACGTCTCACTAAACCTAGCCACGTGAAAGTGAACAAGGTAAACAAATCCTTTCTGTTTCCTCTTCTGAGCCTATGCAGGTCACTTGAAAAATGATCCAAAGATCCGTATCTGACAGATGAACGAATCGTTGACCTCGTGACCGAGTCTTCAGCTCAATGATTCGTGCATTTTCCGGATACAAGTCTTTGGATCCTTTTCCACGTGACCTGCATAGCCTCAGTAAACAGAAATAATTTGTTCACTATTCCGACTCTGTCTTTGTACGAGTCTTTGGATCATTTTTCACGTGACCTGCATTCAACGAATTATTTCTATTTCCTTGGCTGAGCCTATGCAAGTCCCGATGCGTGGCCACGAGAACATGAACAAATCTTTTTTTGAGAGGACTCGTTACTCTCGAGTCCTTGAATGGATTTGTTCAAAATGAACAAATCTTTCACGAACGACATATCACTCGTACATGGATCTGCTTGAGCCTGCAGCGCGAGCCTGTAGCGCAAGCTTGCCGGTAGACTGACCGCCTGTGAGCGCTTTGTGAGGGGCAGTGGCTCCTGAGAACAGAAACTACAGAACAATACATGCTTTCATGTCAGGCTCAAGTCAGCAGGTTGTCAACACTGCTGGTCGGTGAGGCTACCGAAGCGCGCGCACACGTACATAAATCGCCTACAAAGTAAAAGCAGGGGCATTTATAGTGTGCATCTTATTTATTTATTTTCTGGGAGAGATTTAAAGTTGTTCAAGCCAACACAGACTGGACTTTTCTCACTCAGGAAGAAAAACTGAACTGAAAACAAAAAAAGCATTTATTGCTGTTGTATAAAGTGCATAAATTGCTGGCCTTTAACATACATCTTTAAGGTAAGCAACAAAGTGAACATATGCCAAAGAAGGAGGGGTTTGTCCCTCACAGGGACCCTTACTGCTGAACAGTACCTGTTCAGAAAAGAAGAAAAATATTTATAAACTATGTATGATAACATTAGTTTAAAATAAAAGCATATATATTTATATATATATATATATATATATATATATATATAAGAGAGATTGGGCGCTTGTATGTTCATGGTAACCTTATCAAGAGACGTTTGAACATATAATCTTGCATTGTATTACAAGTTATGCTGTATCTTCTCAATGTGAATGTAGTAATGCCATATCAATGACTGGCAGATAATATAGTTTACAGTTAGCCAGGCTATGACAGTAGATGTCCATTTGTTAAAAATAAAAAATGGTTCGCGCATCCATACTAAATTCCGATTATCTCCTCAACCAAGGCCTAGTTGAATAATTTGAAAGGTAACATACACAGGAAACACTTTTGAGATTAGTTTAGATGTGTTCATATAGCAGTATATGTGTTACTGGTTTATTGGTTGTTGTAGAACACAGAAAAATAAAAAAAATATTCCCAAAAAGAAAACTTCCAGAATGCTGAAAGTATAGAAAGAACCTTCAAAATGTATAAAATTCCACAGTAAAATACCACACTCTGCAGTCTCTCTGCAAAATTTAAGATTTGAATAAGTAAAGAAGACCATTTTTTTGCTATTTATTTAGTGTATTTAGTCTCGCCGAATCTCCAAATGGAGTGTATCTGATTTGTGTGTAACATTGCCATTTTGTCATGTAACACGCTATTTGTCTTTTAATAAGCTTTGCTTGGTTACACTGACATTCTGTGACTGTTCTTTTTTGTAAGGTTCACCAGAGCTTTGTGTACATTATATAGCCTAAACCTGAATGCTCTGCGATAAAAAAAAAAAAAAAGTATTCCTGTATTTTAAATACAAAATGCATGTATTGTATTTTGTTACATTTTCTGGCACCAGTATTTTGTATTTTATTTTGATACATTTATTTTTATACATTTATCTCTCTCTCTCTCTCTCTCTCTCTCTCTCTCTCTCTCTCTCTCTCTCTTTCTCTCTCTCTCTCTCTCGCTCTCCCTCCCTCTCTCTCTCTCTCTCTCTCTGTATATATATATATATATATATATATATATATATATATATATATATATATATATATATATATATATGTATATATATACATATATATATATATATCAAACATTTTGTTTTGACAAAAACGAGTGAGTAAATAATTTAAAATGACTTCTCATCAGTGAATAAAAATAATAAAATATATACACAATTGTACACAATATTGTTTTATGTAGTCGTGTGATGTTGCAGCAAAGTGCTTTCCCGTTAATATTAACACCAGTTCAAGCCCTCACAGACTTTCACACTCAACCAGTCAACCAGTTAGACCAGTGGTTCTCAACTGGTGGGTCGCGGACCCTTTTTTTAATGGTCGCGGGCCTTTGCTTGGAAAAAAAAAAAAATAGAAGAAATTTATATATATATATTTAAATCCTGTAATTTTATTTTGAAGGGTCTTTTATGCAGGGCAGTAACGTTTTGTTTTTTTTGCTGGGTCGTCACTCCATGTTTTCAGCAGCATGTTTCAGGTTGGGTCAAACCAAGGGGATATCGACGGGCCGGCTCGACTACATTCTGTGCTTAGACAGAATAGTTAAATTGAATCTAACACTTACACTTCAGAAATCACTGACTGACTTTTACACTACTCCTTGCAATCTGTATTCACACTCATGGTTTTCATACCCAGCATGCAACACTACTGATCGCCATCTGTATTCACACTCATGGTTTAGATGTTTCTTGCAGGTTTTCAAAGCTTTCTGCTGATTTCAGGACCTTCTGCCTTGATTTTAATACAGAACACCGGCACTCCGGCAGACTTGAAACATACATTTAAGTTTCATTTTTGAGGAAACTTTCTCATGTAGCCTCTGACGTGTGTCAAGAGTAAGAGGCTCAAGAGCACAGACAGATGTATCCGGTCATTTTTTAAAATAAAACCGGCCTTGTTTTTTTTGTCTTATTTTTTTTTCATCCTTTCTGTGCGGTACCCAGCGAGTGACTTTGCGTCACTCGCTCACAGACGAAGACATTTTTGAGAGTGATTCAACAGCATGGCACCAAAATGTTAATCCTTTAAAGGAGTATACTGATATTGTTTTTTATTCCCATGTGACTATTATGCACCTGGGCCGCAGACTTAGTTTAGGTTCTATCACTTATCTTATTGTTTTGTTATGCACCTTCAACATCCCTTCACACACACAACTACACACCCAGCATGTAACCCTACTGTCTCCATGCTATCTCAGGTTCAAACTGCACCGTCTTTTCATTAAATACATTGGAGATGTTGAGAATGTTCCTCGATTTGAGGCTTGTCATTAAGAGTGATGGTGTTAGAAAGTACGGCGACTGAAAGTAACATGCAAACAGGATGCAAAAATAATTTGACTGCAATTCTGTGCCGCGATAAACTATTAAACAGCACAGCAGGCGTAGTGACATAACTCACGGCCCACCACTGGTGCCCATACATGGTAATGAGAGGTCACCTCACAACTGTTGCTGCTGTCTGCATCCACAGGGTGCAACGTGTTCACCGTCTCTGTGGGCTGGACAAAGACCAGATTCGATGGACTCAAACAGGTGTGTGTAAGTGTGTGGTTATGTCAGCGAAGGCTGGTAACACATTAATTGGTAACATGTTGCTTTAAAAATTGAATTAAATATGTAAAAACTTTTTTTTGTTGAAATAAAACTGAATTGAATGTTTTCCATACAGCATGATAATCAATTATTTTCCTTCTCTCTCAGCTGGTGGACATTTTGTTGATGGGCTTCCAGAACAAATTCTATAACGCCAGCAAGAAGGATACCATGCAGGGCTCTGGTCCCGGTGTGACAGAGTATCGCATCAACATGTCCAGCGACACACCCCACTGGTACATCAGAGACTACCTGGCCAGAGTCAGCAGCTTCTACTCCATCAGCACCGTAGAAGTTGATGGTAGAGTACCAATACATTTTTCTTTTGTTCAACTTCAGCACATGAACTAACTAATGTAATATACTGCAACATTTACGTTTGCCACGGTGATGTGGTGGTAAGCTATGCATGTTGGTAAGACTACTTCTCTCTCCCACCTGGCTGTCCACACATACAGATCTGGATGAGTGTAAGTCTGAGGAGGCGGTATGCGTCCATCCTGCCCTCTGCGCCAACACTTACGGGGGCTACAGGTGTGTTTGCAATGGCACAACTGACGTGGATGAAACCCAGTCCTGCATACTAGGTGAGAATCTGAGCATTAGTTTA
>NW_027176142.1:0-70000 GCF_023055335.1 Clinocottus analis
ACCCTAACCCTAACCCTAACCCTAACACCTAACCCTAACCCTAACCCTAACCCTAACCCACCTAACCCTAACCCTAACCTAACCCTAACCCTAACCCTAACCCTAACCCTAACCCTAACCCTAACCCTAACCCTAACCCTAACCCTAACCCTAACCCTAACCCTAACCCTAACCCTAACCCTAACCCTAACCCCTAACCCTAACCCTAACCCTAACCCTAACCCTAACCCCTAACCCTAACCCTAACCCTAACCCTAACCCTAACCCTAACCCTAACCCTAACCCTAACCTAACCCTAACCCTAACCCTAACCCTAACCCTAACCCTAACCCTAACCCTAACCCTAACCCTAACCCTAACCCTAACCTAACCCTAACCCTAACCCTAACCCTAACCCTAACCCTAACCCTAACCCTAACCCTAACCCTAACCCTAACCCTAACCCTAACCCTAACCCTAACCCTAACCCTAACCCTAACCCTAACCCGACCTCCCTAACCCTAACCCTAACCCTAACCCTAACCCTAACCCTAACCCTCACCCTACCCTAACCCTAACCCTACCAACCCTAACCCTAACCCTCAACCCTAACCCTAACCCTAACCCTAACCCTAACCTAACCCTACCCTAACCCTAACCCTAACCCTACCCCTAACCCTAACCCTAACCCTAACCCAACCCGAACCCTAACCCTAACCCTACCCTAACCCTATCCCTAACCCTAACCCTACCACCCTAACCCCTAACCCTAACCCTAACCCTAACCCTAACCCTAACCCTAACCCTAACCCTAACCCTAACCCTAACCCTAACCCTAACCCTAACCCTAACCCTAACCCTAACCCTAACCCTAACCCTAACCCTAACCCTAACCCTAACCCTAACCCTAACCCTAACCCTAACCCTAACCCTAACCCTAACCCTAACCCTAACCCTAACCCTAACCCTAACCCTAACCCTAACCCTAACCCTAACCCTAACCCTAACCCTAACCCTAACCCTAACCCTAACCCTAACCCTAACCCTAACCCTAACCCTAACCCTAACCCTAACCCTAACCCTAACCCTAACCCTAACCCTAACCCTAACCCTAACCCTAACCCTAACCCTAACCCTAACCCTAACCCTAACCCTAACCCTAACCCTAACCCTAACCCTAACCCTAACCCTAACCCTAACCCTAACCCTAACCCTAACCCTAACCCTAACCCTAACCCTAACCCTAACCCTAACCCTAACCCTAACCCTAACCCTAACCCTAACCCTAACCCTAACCCTAACCCTAACCCTAACCCTAACCCTAACCCTAACCCTAACCCTAACCCTAACCCTAACCCTAACCCTAACCTAACCCTAACCCTAACCCTAACCCTAACCCTAACCCTAACCCTAACCCTAACCCTAACCCTAACCCTAACCCTAACCCTAACCCTAACCCTAACCCTAACCCTAACCCTAACCCTAACCCTAACCCTAACCCTAACCCTAACCCTAACCCTAACCCTAACCCTAACCCTAACCCTAACCCTAACCCTAACCCTAACCCTAACCCTAACCCTAACCCTAACCCTAACCCTAACCCTAACCCTAACCCTAACCCTAACCCTAACCCTAACCCTAACCCTAACCCTAACCCTAACCCTAACCCTAACCCTAACCCTAACCCTAACCCTAACCCTAACCCTAACCCTAACCCTAACCCTAACCCTAACCCTAACCCTAACCCTAACCCTAACCCTAACCCTAACCCTAACCCTAACCCTAACCCTAACCCTAACCCTAACCCTAACCCTAACCCTAACCCTAACCCTAACCCTAACCCTAACCCTAACCCTAACCCTAACCCTAACCCTAACCCTAACCCTAACCCTAACCCTAACCCTAACCCTAACCCTAACCCTAACCCTAACCCTAACCCTAACCCTAACCCTAACCCTAACCCTAACCCTAACCCTAACCCTAACCCTAACCCTAACCCTAACCCTAACCCTAACCCTAACCCTAACCCTAACCCTAACCCTAACCCTAACCCTAACCCTAACCCTAACCCTAACCCTAACCCTAACCCTAACCCTAACCCTAACCCTAACCCTAACCCTAACCCTAACCCTAACCCTAACCCTAACCCTAACCCTAACCCTAACCCTAACCCTAACCCTAACCCTAACCCTAACCCTAACCCTAACCCTAACCCTAACCCTAACCCTAACCCTAACCCTAACCCTAACCCTAACCCTAACCCTAACCCTAACCCTAACCCTAACCCTAACCCTAACCCTAACCCTAACCCTAACCCTAACCCTAACCCTAACCCTAACCCTAACCCTAACCCTAACCCTAACCCTAACCCTAACCCTAACCCTAACCCTAACCCTAACCCTAACCCTAACCCTAACCCTAACCCTAACCCTAACCCTAACCCTAACCCTAACCCTAACCCTAACCCTAACCCTAACCCTAACCCTAACCCTAACCCTAACCCTAACCCTAACCCTAACCCTAACCCTAACCCTAACCCTAACCCTAACCCTAACCCTAACCCTAACCCTAACCCTAACCCTAACCCTAACCCTAACCCTAACCCTAACCCTAACCCTAACCCTAACCCTAACCCTAACCCTAACCCTAACCCTAACCCTAACCCTAACCCTAACCCTAACCCTAACCCTAACCCTAACCCTAACCCTAACCCTAACCCTAACCCTAACCCTAACCCTAACCCTAACCCTAACCCTAACCCTAACCCTAACCCTAACCCTAACCCTAACCCTAACCCTAACCCTAACCCTAACCCTAACCCTAACCCTAACCCTAACCCTAACCCTAACCCTAACCCTAACCCTAACCCTAACCCTAACCCTAACCCTAACCCTAACCCTAACCCTAACCCTAACCCTAACCCTAACCCTAACCCTAACCCTAACCCTAACCCTAACCCTAACCCTAACCCTAACCCTAACCCTAACCCTAACCCTAACCCTAACCCTAACCCTAACCCTAACCCTAACCCTAACCCTAACCCTAACCCTAACCCTAACCCTAACCCTAACCCTAACCCTAACCCTAACCCTAACCCTAACCCTAACCCTAACCCTAACCCTAACCCTAACCCTAACCCTAACCCTAACCCTAACCCTAACCCTAACCCTAACCCTAACCCTAACCCTAACCCTAACCCTAACCCTAACCCTAACCCTAACCCTAACCCTAACCCTAACCCTAACCCTAACCCTAACCCTAACCCTAACCCTAACCCTAACCCTAACCCTAACCCTAACCCTAACCCTAACCCTAACCCTAACCCTAACCCTAACCCTAACCCTAACCCTAACCCTAACCCTAACCCTAACCCTAACCCTAACCCTAACCCTAACCCTAACCCTAACCCTAACCCTAACCCTAACCCTAACCCTAACCCTAACCCTAACCCTAACCCTAACCCTAACCCTAACCCTAACCCTAACCCTAACCCTAACCCTAACCCTAACCCTAACCCTAACCCTAACCCTAACCCTAACCCTAACCCTAACCCTAACCCTAACCCTAACCCTAACCCTAACCCTAACCCTAACCCTAACCCTAACCCTAACCCTAACCCTAACCCTAACCCTAACCCTAACCCTAACCCTAACCCTAACCCTAACCCTAACCCTAACCCTAACCCTAACCCTAACCCTAACCCTAACCCTAACCCTAACCCTAACCCTAACCCTAACCCTAACCCTAACCCTAACCCTAACCCTAACCCTAACCCTAACCCTAACCCTAACCCTAACCCTAACCCTAACCCTAACCCTAACCCTAACCCTAACCCTAACCCTAACCCTAACCCTAACCCTAACCCTAACCCTAACCCTAACCCTAACCCTAACCCTAACCCTAACCCTAACCCTAACCCTAACCCTAACCCTAACCCTAACCCTAACCCTAACCCTAACCCTAACCCTAACCCTAACCCTAACCCTAACCCTAACCCTAACCCTAACCCTAACCCTAACCCTAACCCTAACCCTAACCCTAACCCTAACCCTAACCCTAACCCTAACCCTAACCCTAACCCTAACCCTAACCCTAACCCTAACCCTAACCCTAACCCTAACCCTAACCCTAACCCTAACCCTAACCCTAACCCTAACCCTAACCCTAACCCTAACCCTAACCCTAACCCTAACCCTAACCCTAACCCTAACCCTAACCCTAACCCTAACCCTAACCCTAACCCTAACCCTAACCCTAACCCTAACCCTAACCCTAACCCTAACCCTAACCCTAACCCTAACCCTAACCCTAACCCTAACCCTAACCCTAACCCTAACCCTAACCCTAACCCTAACCCTAACCCTAACCCTAACCCTAACCCTAACCCTAACCCTAACCCTAACCCTAACCCTAACCCTAACCCTAACCCTAACCCTAACCCTAACCCTAACCCTAACCCTAACCCTAACCCTAACCCTAACCCTAACCCTAACCCTAACCCTAACCCTAACCCTAACCCTAACCCTAACCCTAACCCTAACCCTAACCCTAACCCTAAACCCTAACCCTAACCCTAACCCTAACCCTAACCCTAACCCTAACCCTAACCCTAACCCTAACCCTAACCCTAACCCTAACCCTAACCCTAACCCTAGCTCCATCATCTTCCCAGAGCATCGACCCAACTGACTTCACAGACTAAACTGACCTCTGACCCCCCCACACCCCTCCCCCCTCCTCCCTCCCTCTCCCCCCCTCCACATACAGATCATACTCACCTGCTCAGTAATGTAGCCCGGACCCACAGTAACAGTATACAATCCTCTTCCCCCACAGACTCACCACCACCCCCCAAACAGCAGAGGGAGCCAGTGCGAAGGACCGTTGAGCCTGCTAACACCAGAGCAAGCGCGAGGGTGGGCAACAAAACTGTGATGATGAAGGGAACTGTAAAAAGCGAAAAGCTGACTTCATCCCCAACATCTGAGTTGCCCGCCTTAAACTCCAGCAGCGGCTCAACGGCACCCCCTGGCTCCCCACAATGGCCGGAACCCCACAGACATACAAACACCTTCAGAAAACTTCAAGACTGGTCACTCACAATTCGCAAGACAACCCTCATCCTAGGCGACTCAAACTTATCACGTATCCCACCCTTCACGGACCCACACATACAGATAGACAGTTACCCTGGAGCCACCTTTTATCATCTGACAGCAATACTCAAAAAACTCACCCCTCAGCTCACACCATCACATGTCATCTTCTCAATCGGCCTCAATAACTGTCTGGCAGAACACCACCTACTCACCATGCGGAAACAGCTCCAAGCCCTGTGGCGAGCCGGCCAGATCACCTTCCCCAACGCCACCCTCTACATCCCCATCATCAACTTTTCACACACCCTGGCCCCCAAAAAACAACATCTACTCACACAGCTCAACACCACCATCTCACAGAAATACAACTTCATTCCAGACATTAACCAACTTCTTTTCCACGTAAACCCCAAAGATAACATCCACTGGACAGCAGAAACGGCCGGGATGTTGTTCAGGTACTGGAAACAGCAGTTAAACATGTAAATGGGGAGGAAAGTGACCACACACCTCCCCACACCTCCAACATCACCAACCTCTGCTCCGCCTTCTCCCTCACGGCCGCACAGCGGGAGATACTGGAGAAAGGACTCACCTTCATCCCGACACCGGAACCCCCCACCCGGCCGGCCCTCAGGGGGGACCTCCACGTCTTCCACAGGAGGCTGAAACTCATCGACCACTTCTGGGGGGCACAGGGGCGGGACCAGGTTCCCTTCACTGGACCGTCCAACTGGGAACCACATCCGGACACCGTCTCACCAGAAATCACAGACTTAATCCATACAAATTTACAATCACTCACACAATGGCGCCCCCTCACACACACGCAACCCAACATTAGCCAGGAACATAAACACACTCTCAAAGCACTAAGTAAAAACAAACACATAGTCATTAAACCAGCGGATAAAGGGGGACAGATAGTATTACAGGACAGACATAACTACATTTTAGAGGCCGAAAGACAGTTAAATGACAACACATACTATAAAGCACTTACACATTCTATACAACTAGAAACACAACAATTGGTAAGAGACATTACACATAGACTACATCTCAACAAATACATAACCATCAAACAAAAACAATACCTGGACGGTCCCGACGAGCCCAGGCCCCGCCTCTTCTACCTGCTCCCCAAGATCCACAAGCCTCCTGAGACGTGGACGGTCCCCCATGTGGTTCCGGCCGGCCGCCCCATAGTTAGTGACTGTAGTTCAGAATCTCACCGCATCACAGAATACATAGATCACTTTATCAACCCACTCTCCAAACTTCACCCCAGCCACTTGCAAGACACCTACCATTTTGTCAATAAAATAAAAAACCTCCAGGTACCCGGTAACACATTCCTCTTTTCAATAGATATAGATTCATTATACACTAACATAGAAACTTCACTCGGCCTTCACGCCCTTCAGGACACCCTCAATAGACACCCCGACCCATCCAGACCCGACAGAGAAATCATAGAGTTACTACACATCACCCTCACCCGCAACGACTTCGAATTTAACAGTCAGCACTATCTCCAGCTGTGCGGCTGTGCAATGGGCCGGAAGTACTCCCCGGCGTACGCCGACATCTACCTGGCCCATTGGGAGGAGGCGGCCTTCAAAAAACTCACCCACAAACCCCTCCTCTACGTCCGGTACCTGGACGACATCTTCGGCCTCTGGACCCACACACAACAACAGTTTCTCACCTTCCTGGACACCCTCAACTCCCATCACCCCCGGATTAAACTCAAACATAACATACAACAACACACAGTCGACTTTCTGGACACACAGGTTTTTTTTCAACACTTCACTCACCACAAAACAATAGCCACTAAGGTTTATTTTAAGGCCACTGACCGCCACGCATTACTTCACAAAAGCAGTTACCACCCCAGACACACCTTCAAAGCAATCATTAAATCACAACTCATCCGCTTCCACAGGATCTGCACCCTCCCGGAGCACGTGGCGGAGGCGACCAGCACCCTCTTCAGTGCGTTGAGGCTCAGGGGGTACTCGAAGCGCTTCCTCAGAGCGGTGAGGGCAGAGGTCGCCGGCTCCTTCATGGGCGGCAGCCGCAGTACCCCACAACCACCAGCTGGGGCCCTCGTCCCCTTGGTTTTAACCTTCTCTGACTCCACTCAAACCTTAATCAAGAAAGTGCGAGTCAGCTTCCAGGGGGCGAGGGAGCGCTGCGCCGCCCTGCGGGAAAGCAGGGTGATCTCTGCCTTCAGGAGAAACAAGAATCTCAAAGATATCCTGGTCCATACATCTCTAAATAAGAAGGGGACCAGGAAGGAGGCGCTTCGAGGATCAGAGATTGGTTTCCTTCGTCTCCCTTACATTTTTAACCCACAAAGCAGAAAAGGCACAAAAGTAGAGCGGGCCCTGACACCGGCAGCCTCAAATGTTGTTTACGCTGTCAGGTGCGGGGCCTGCCACCAACTGTATGTGGGGGAGACGGGAAACCAACTACATCTTAGGATTAAGCAACACCTTTTTAAAATCAGCAGCGGGAACGGCACGAGCGTCCTCTATGCACATTTTAAACTCCATGGCTCACACGTTTTACAGAGTGTGGGCCTGGAGAGCAACTGGCGATGGACCACGTCCCAACGTCAGGCGGCTGAGAGGAGATGGATCCACAGGCTGGGCACGATAGAACCTAATGGATTAAATGAGAAATACTAAGGCCCGGCCTGTGGGCTCCTTTGCACCTTTTTAACCCCCCCCCCCCCCCCCGCCCCCCTCCTCTCCCCTTTTATCAGGGAGCCTCGTTTGCATCTTCGTCGTGGGAATCTTTAGTTTGTTTTACCTTTTACCTTTTATCTTTTATCTTATTAGATGTGTTGGTGGTGGGTGCACACGAGTGCGCGGTTGGTGTTATATTTATTTATTTTTTTAGACATTCCTTTTATATATATATATAATTTTATATACATGTTTGTGTGTATATTTTGTATTTTGTATGTTAAAACATAAATATATATATATGTGTTAATTATTTCATTTTGTTGACTTGCGTCTATATATATATATATATGTGTCTGTATTAATATATAAACACCCACACAAACCCCCCCCCCCCCCTTTTTTTGGTTTATTGTATTATTAATGACTCCCCGGTTTTTAGTTGCGGACGAGGCCCCAAACCCCCTCTCCCCATCCCCCTCCGTCATTCTTCCCCCTGCAGCCGACAGGATGGTTTTATTTTAGCAAAATGTCACACCTTTTTAGCACTTACCCCCCTTTCCCCCCCCCCCTTTTTTTTACCTGATGTTTCCTTTTTACTCTCATGGCCCTGCTTGCCACTTTTATTTCCTTGCTTTTATCCTTGTCTAGAAGTGGTGTGTTTTGTATTGTATATACGGGTGTTTTTTTACAAATGTATTTATTTATTTATTTATCTATTTATTTATTTATTTACTTATTTATTCACTTATTTAATTATTCATACCTCTTTAACTACCTTTTTATCAGGAAACATCGGTGTGCTATTTTGATTTTACCCTACCATCCGGGATCGGCTCACTTTTACGATTTTTTAAGAATCCCCCCCTAAGTGCAACTCCTCACCGGCTGCCCCGCTGTGACTTGGCCGACAGACCGGTTGTTCTTTTTAGGAAGTTTTCAAATACCCTTTTTTTTAAATTTTTAATATTTTTATGGTTTTACTTACCTGAGGGTTTTTAACTGCTTTCTTAAACTTCTCCCCCCAAGGAAAACCCCACCCAGTGCCAGTGCTTCTCAGGGCCCCCCTCGGAGGGCCCCGTCCTAACCTAACCCTAACCCTAACCCTAACCCTAACCCTAACCGCGGGGCCAGGTCTTTTTAATCAGGAAAAATACTTATCTTCGTAGGATCAGTTCATGTGAGGTCTCGTTGGAAAGGTCTGCTTCTCCCGAAGAGGCCTGTCCAGGCCGCGTGGTTCTACACCCCCCACGGACCGAGCTACACCAGGAAAGGTGCAGCAGGTCAGGTTTCATACCAGAGTAGGGACCGCGGCCATCAGAGAGAGCCAGCGTCCCTAAACCAGCCCCACCAGGCGGTCCAGAGGCATGCTTGTTCGCAATGCCGGGACATTTAGCGTTGAACACTTGATAACTGAGTGCGCAGCAAAGCTACTTAACTGTCTGCATTCTTAACTTTCGTCATGGTGCAGGGTTAGGGTTACACCCAGACTGCATGCTGGGAAATGCAAATTTCCCTGGGGGCAAACAGCTGTTCGTCCCAGAATGCATTTTGCCACAATTAAACAGGAAACAATGGCGAGGACAAATCAAAACTCCAACTTCACACTATGAATACGACTGTTGTTGACTCACAAAATACATTTTTGGAATGTAATAAGCAGCGGGGCCCTGCTCTGCAATTACACGGCTTAGGTACACTTGGATAACACAACGTCTTGTCCTCAGACCAAATGGAGGCGCTGCAGCACAACCTGACCGCCGTGCTCTGCCCAAAAATACTGCGTCACCTTAGCATTAGCATTAACGAGCGACTCCAGCCACGTTCATACTGACAATAAAAAACAATACTTCAATTAACACAAAAACACGCCAGGACAAGAATTTTACTAACAAATAAAGCCAGCTCAACGCTCACGCACTTTTACTAATTATTTACACAAACGTTTACACACACATTTAGACAACTTACCTGCGCAAGCGTCCGCCATTACTCTCACGATTTACCACAATCCTTTGCGTTACATATGAAGCACAGTGACACATTTCGAACGCCAGGTGGCACCACTTCCCCATTTCGGCTGGATTTAACCTGCATCTAATTCAACTATGTTACAAACGCAGCATAAAGCTTTGCCGTGATTAAGCTCGGACTTACTCAAATGCCTTCATGATCATCTCCTGCTCCTCACGGGGAAAACTCACTCCTTACTTTTAATACACAACACAGAGACGGACTTTTTCGGGTTAGCGTATGTCGGTTAAGTCACAGGTTATTCACAGACGGAAGCATCCGCTCATCTTTCAAAATAAAACATTTTACAAACAATTACTTGCTTACATTCATTGGCTCTCTCCAGCCCGGTACCGAGGGACACACGGACCGCTACTGCTGGCTGGGACCGCCGCTCTAAAAGACACGCCGGCATAACACACTTTAACACAAAACACACAACTTTAACAAACTCATGGACGCACAGTCCTTAGCAAACACACCGCCGCGATTACCTCAAACAACAAGCTTCGACCCACAATTCACACACACACACACAAGGAAATACACCGCACACACGACCTATGAGGCAAAGACACAAAGAGCGGAGCTCCGCAACAGTAGCTTCAGCTTACCCAGTGGACAGCACATCAACCAACACGTCGAGCTTTTACACTGCGGGCCGCTCGTTTCCTTTTGTGTTACAACAAAATTGTTCACGCTCACACAAACAAATACACTTCAGTAGCAAAGTCTAGTCCACTCAAGTGATTCGTAACCATAGAGGGACACCAACAAACATTTGCTTTTTCCTTTCTGAGCAGCGAGAGCCAAGGGACTGGTTATTAGTTTAACACTCAATTACAAGTCTTAACCAAAACACGCTCACTTGCAATACAGCTTCACACCACTTGGTGGCGGTGACGCCTCAGTCACTTCTTTAACCTTTGTATGATGTTCTGCAAACAACATATATCACACAAAAAGGTACATTTTAAAGCACATGGATTTATGGAAACTACTGACTGCACTGGAGCCTTCAGTGTCTATGACTTCTTTTCATCAAGACCCATTTCATCAAATCCAAAACATTACAGTAAGGTCAACTACTGCTTCATGAGCAAAAACTCACTTTAAACATATCTATTGTATAATACATGCTTAAGTTCAGGAGAGCCATTTGGCACAAAACGTGACAATAGAATGATAAAGCAGCAAGCAATAATCAAAAGGCTACAACAATCAACCCACAGTGCTGTCCCACAGTGCTGTCCACACTGACACAAGTCAGCTTCAACAAACTCACTTAGTCAAGTGTTTACCACACACACCAGGTACACGTCAGGCCACGTTCAGGTAAATTGCTTGGAGGTTGCCACGGGCCACTCTGGGCCCGCGGAGTCATGAGGGGTTAGGTGCCTTGCTCAAGGACACTTCCACTTGTGAGCTGAAGGTGGACCGGGGATCGAACCGTGTACCTTGTGGTATCCGGACGACCGTTCATCCTCCTGAGCTACAGCCGCCCCTTCAAAGAAACACAGCAAGTAACTCCACTATAAATTACATGCAGTCTCATTCAGGGGATCTCTACTGTGCATGGGTTTGGCATTGAGGTATTACTGTGAAGATATAATTCAAAGTCTGATTTTCACCTTTAAGGATCTGCTTTTATAGCTCTTTGAATATTGGACCATTAGAAAAAATAACCTTTACATTGTCTTTTCAGACAACTTTGCCTTCAATTTGCTCCAAACCTGTACAGTAATACATCAAGGCCACGAGCATAGCAGGCAGCGCCCTGAACTACAAGTCATTTTAATTTACACTTTTAAGGATCTATTTTTAGAGCTGTTTGAATATTGGAAAATTGTGAAAATCGGAATATCATCATTTCATTTCAGCTGACTTTGAATTCAATTCTCTATCTATCTATCTATCTATCTATCTATCTATCTATCTATCTATCTATCTATCGACATCAGGGGGGTTAAACTCATGTTAGTGAAGGGGTCACATGCTGCCCATTTTAATCTCAAATGTGCCGGACCAGTAAAATCACAGCATAATAACACATAACAAACGTCAATATTTCTGTTTAAATCATTGGTGAACGTTTTTGGATGATAAACTCTGTTTTAAGGTCTTTTAACAATAAACTAGAAACATAAAGACCAAACATTCAGACATCAGCTCTCTGTTGATCTGCCTGCTCTCCTCTGCAGGTTCCCTCGCTTTGTGATGCGTTTTGATCCATTTTTAACGACTTTCAACCAAATAATATCTGAGCTTCACCAACAGAGATTATAGCACAATGGTTTGCATGACTGTTTTACAAGCAGGAGGTCAGAGGTTCAATTCCCAGCTCTGCAACTTTTGATCTAAAAAAAGAAAATGTTTTTTTTAATTTTTCTTCTGTTGGACTGGACATCCTACCGGATCCGGCCCGCGGGCCGCGTGTTTGACACCGCTGATCTACTGTATCAAGATTACCGTAGAATTTACAGTAACCTGCTGGCAGCAATTAGCAGGTAAGTAGCTGTAGTAGATTAGACAGTATTCATACTGTAAAACAAATCACAGTACCTCGAGAATACTGGAGTCATGTTACAGTAGTAATCAGTCACTACTGTGGTTGTTTTTACAGTACTAATCAAAATACTGTACTTGTGATCACAGAAAGAAGGAACTGTATTATTTTTAACAGCAAATCCTGGCCTGCTGTAAAATTCATCCCTATATTCATTTTAATACTGTGAATAAATAACAGTCAAATAATTACATATAGTAACATAAAGACCCTGAATTCTTTCAACAAAATTTTAATTTCATTTTAATTTATTATAGATAGATGGATGGATACAAACAGGTGCCTTTTATATTGGCACTGATTAGGGGAGGAGCCCCTAATCAGTTCGGGTCTCTTCTGCCTCGAGCGGTACGGAGACTTCTGCACCCGGACTCCTTTTACGGCTACTTCTCAGCCTTCGTCATGTCCATTTACGGACACCGGCCCGGGGCGCTGACCCTGGAGGAGGTCGTGCCAGGGAGGCAGGGAGGGCTTCGTCATCTCCGTCTTCGACCACAAGACCAACCGCGACTTTGGCTGTGCCCAGATCTACCTGACGTTCGAGGAGTTCGCCTGGCTGGAGCACTGGCTGAGAATCCGGCCTTGCTTCCTCCCCACCTGCAACCGGGTTCTGGTGTCCAGCTCCGGCCCGGTCAGAAACCTCCTCCAACACATGCAGGCCGCCTGGACCGAGATGGGGTAACTCGACCTTCATCGACCTGAGGACCGCAGTCTCCACTGCGGCCTCTCTCTCGTGCGGTTCTTTGGGTACCAGCACAACCGTCCAACACCCCCCTGTCCTCCGCCCGCAGGCCAAGAACCACCACACCCCCTCCGACCAGGCTGTCCACAACACCGGGACGGCCGATCAGTTTTACGCCGAGCGGCTCTCTGTGACGAATCCGTCACAGAGAGCGAATCCGTCACAGAGAGCACTGTTTCCCAATAAAAAAAGTTAAAAACTGACCCGTTTTGTGTTCTGCCTTTTTTTGTGGTTGTTTTTCACGGGGGGTGGCCCTCTGAGGTCCAGAGGCCCCAAAGGTTCCACCCGACCCGAGAGTGGGGACCGTGGCTGTCAGTGACAGCCGGCATCCCTGAAAACAAATAGACTTCAGTAGCGACGTCTAGTTGGTTAGAGTCATTTAAGAAAGCTTTTGCTTAAATATTCAGGTTTGAGGTTAACATGTTGGATTCATAATTTTTTTAGATTCGAAAAACTACTATTCAGATGAAAACAAGATGCACTTTATTAATCCTGTTGTATTCTCTGTATGCTTGGTCCTTAACAAGGGTCAAACTCTTGGTGCTCGCTGCTCCGCGGGCGCCTGTACGGGCGCCCGCGGAGCAGCGAGGGGTTCAGTGTCTTGCTCACGGACACTTCGACATCTGCACTGTGGGGGACCGGGGATCGAACCGGGGATCGAACCGGGTACGGAACGACCGCTCATCCCCCTGAGCTAGAGTCGTTTTTTTAGACACACTCCAACCTATAAAGGGGACACATTCAAAGAAAAAACACACTGGACATTAAAGTATTTTTCAAGGAAACGGACACACATGCCCTATTTAAGAACAGTTTCCATCCTAAACACACAAATGCAGGACTTATAAAGTCACAACTTCTGAGATTCCACAGGATCTGTACCAGAGCAAAGGATTTCCATCGGGGTGTCAAAATCCAGTTCAAGGCTTTGTCCACCAGGAGGTGGTCCAGGACCTTTTATAGAAATGTTACTAGACATTTCTACAAAACAAACCCAGAGTCACACATATTATCCACCTTGTGACCACATTTTCGCCTTCCACCAGGAGCTCTTATACAGATGTAAAAAAAAAACTTGCAGAGAATCACCACAGGGACAAATATATTACAAAATCATAGCATTCTTCCTGCCTACAGGAGAAATAAAAATCTAAAAGAGCTTGCCAGAGCACAAGAAGGATCCGTAGCGGTCCCGTTAATTATTAAATCAGAAGCCTATTTTAAGCATAAACAATGATTAAAAAAACAAAACACAGGAAGATTTTCAAACTCAGACAAGGGAAGTCTGAAGACCACAAATTCTGTGTATTTTATTTATTGGACGGCATGCAAATCTCAATATGTGGGAGAAACAGGCAACTCAGTCTCAATCAGATTAGCAAGAAGAGAAAGTCATTCACACACCTGGTAAAACATTTTATAACACATGGCTGGGACTCACTCATGATACCCAAGTCATGTATGTTCCTCTACTTTGGTGATATGACAGATATCATGTTAGGAGACAACAGGAATCTGCTGACAATCTTTTGCGAGCAGCTTGTAAAAAAGGTCATTACAAAGAGATGGTACAAGGCAGAACCACCATGAACCACGGATGGAGGAGTTTTAAAAAGTTGGACCATTTCATTCCAATGTTGTTGGGGCGGTGGGGCCCGAACATTTTGATTCCTCCAAAGAGGGGCGTCACAGAAAAAGTTTGAGAACCACTGGTTCAAGCATATGCTGTAATTGGAATATTTTCACCGATAAACGTTTGACATCAGACAGCTCAATCCAACCGATAACTGAAGCTGTTATATTCCTCTTTGCTCTCTTTAAGCCACCAGACTTGTTTAACAAAACGATGATTTTCTCCTGCAGAACATGGACGTTGCTGGTCTGATCGAGGCCGCAGTAGATAGATCCTGGTTTCTGTGTGGTGAAAGAACTGAGTTTGTCAATGGAGTCTTCTAATTTAAAGAGAGCCCCTTTTAAAGACTTAAAGGGGTCAAAATATTTTTTAAATTAGCATACACTTAAAAGGATATTGTTTTTTTTTGTTTTTTTAGGTGATTCTTTTTTTAGGAGGCCATCTACTGTAGGTACCTTATAAGAGTATCTCTTCCAATCTAACTTTATAAAATCCAAACAGGGTCTTGTTAAAAGCAAAAGCCTGAGTGGTGGCAATGTGAGAGAGGAGCGCTGCACTTTCCCACGCAGATTTATCTTGCGGGTGCAGTAATTGACCTTGTGAGCAGTCATAAGCCCTTCTATTTCATAACTTTTAAGTCATACAGTGTGTGTCAGGGTTCCTTTTTGCTTTTCTATCTGATAAGTAACATCACATTTGGTCTCAATATGAAACGTGGGAAATTCTTTTTTAAGAATTCATATTGTGTTTTTGTACAAAACGCACAAAGAAAAGACTTAAACTAATTTAAATCAAAGTGTGTGTCTTCATTTTACGGTGATGATATAAATCTTACATTTCTGTAGATGCTTTTCATATTCATGTCTAGTGAAGTTCAAATTAGGTTACCGAGGTCAGTACAACATAGCTATGCTGTAGTTGTGTCTAAACATTATTCTGGATGCAACACCAGGCTTCCAATAATTGTACACGCTAACAATTTGGTGCCCCCGACGTGAGTTGGTTGACCTGGTCAAGGAAGAGGGATGAATACGACTGGTGTCGTCCGTTTCCTGGACTCCAGCTGAGGGCTGGCGGCTGTTTGGCGGTTGACAACGAGAGGATCCTCATGGACACCAAGTGAGCAGACAACCTTTTGTTCAGATGAACATGCCTCTGCCCATAGTTTAAAAATTGTTCGAAAACGGTTCCCGATCACACGTTAAGTACAAAGCACATATTTCCATGGATTTTTAATGGGAAAGTGAATAAGTGTCCGCAGATAGTGATCTAGGTAAACTAGTATAAAGAGTTTAAAAATGACAAATGCACGCTCTACCGGAAGCCGACTCTTAGTCACTAGAAGTCCGGGTTAAGGTCCGTATGCTATGTTGATACCTCTGGGAGTCTAGGTTTAAGTTAGTAGGTGCGTGGATAGCTGTGGCGACTGACCACTATACTCAAGTCACGTAGCGGCTGGTTGCTCGTGTACGGTCAGTTTACCGCAGAAGTAGCGCTGCCGCTGAAATAGGCGAGGTAAAAGGACACAGGGAGAGATTTGTTGTAACCATTACAGACGGGTTGGGTTGTGATTTACGGAGGGCTTGGAATCCGGACGCGGACACGTGCCCTGTTGAAATAGCTCCCGTTGGAGGTCTGACACACATGAAACACGACTGCTGAGTTGCTGCGCCTGCTGTGTGGGGGAGAAAATAAAAAGAGTTTTTGGGGGAGACTGGTTCTGTTGTGGAGGCGATCTGAGCATCTTGCAAAAGTTTTCAGAAGCAGCAGAAGGGCTTGGTAGAGAGAGGAAGAGAACTCGTTATTAATAAAATGAGATTAAACATAAATCTGGAGCTGAGGAGGTAGAATCAAAATTCAAAAAGAATAAAAGTTCTGCTGGAAATTGTTGAATAGCATTATATATATATATATATATATATATATATATATATATATACACACACACACACACACACACACACACACACACACACACACACACACACACACACCAAGGATTAAATTGTGAATCATTCTGTTGAGAAGCACTGGTGTGTGTTATAAAATACATATAATAAAGAGTAAATAATTACAAAATAATTAACAGAATGAGGTGATTACATTAAAAGCCGAGCGAAACCTATTTTGATTGTTGATAGCGGGTGAGTTTGAGTGGGATCTGACCGGAAGTCATGTGGTGCTGTGTGCTGGTGACGCTGGTGTGAGAGCTAACCCTAAAGAGATATATGGTTTGTGTATTGATGAATATTTGTTGGACAAGGGTATTGCCGATGTTTCCGTCTATCTTGCAGACAATCTGAGTTGTTCGAGGGGAGTTTCTGCGTGTTTCCTTGGTAGGAGGCCAGGAATGGAGTGAGAGGTCATGACTGGCTGCACACGCTGATTCTGCTCTCTGGCTTCAGGCCTCCAGAGGTTGATGTGACTTCATTTAGTAGTGCGAGGCTTATTTAGGTGTGCCTTGAGAAATATCGTTTTTCCAGACATTGGCGATTGGCCATTAAAATCGGGGTTTCTCCAGTACGGCATGTGTGCATACTATGACACTGGCCTATAATCACCAGACGCAGTTCATTCTAGATGAAGACGAACGTGCAGCATGGCGCTAGAGGAGGGAGGCCTTACATTAAACAGAGTGTCAGTTCTGTCTTCTATGTCACACAAACTCTCCATCTTATGCCTCCTCTGTCTTCTCACTCGCTCCCCGTATCTCTCACTCCAGTGTGGAACTTTCCATCAAAGCAGCTCGTTAATGATGGAGCACTCTCATGCATCTTTCAGCACTTGACAGAGAGCTGTGCAGTTTCAGCTCTTTGATCCCACAGTTTAGATTGTTTTAACGTGAATAATAAAAGGCAGAACTTGCAATCAAGTATATATATATATATATATATATATATATATATATATATATATATATATATATATATATAACCCTGCAAATGTCCACATCTTATTTAGGAAATTATGTGATATCTGGATTTAACATATCAGCTGAAAATGTCACGTTTGAGTTTGAATTCATGGAAATGATGAGGTTTAACGTTATGGTGAAATACCTGTTATTAAAGTTATTCAAGGACATAATGAGTAAACCTGTGAGCAAAATAAAGGTTTCTTCATGTGCTCAACGATCTATTTTACTTGAATTAAATAAATAAGTTCCTTCATGGGAAAAAAAAACAATTAAAAAAGTACACAAAACGTGACTTTGTTTTCTCAGAGGAAGGTCTGCACATACATCTGTATGTGTGTGTGTGTCTCACAGATGCACACACACATACATCTGTATGTGTGTGTGACCTCTTTTCGCACTTGCTTCTCACTTATCAATATTCCTCACCAGAGACCAGGTAGCTTGTGACTCTCCTCTTCTCCCAAGTGTGCATTCCTTCTTTCACTCTTTTCATCTGTTTTCATTCTTTGTCATGGATGGACCTAATTTCTTTCGACCATTTAGTAATAATCTGGGTCACACGTACATTTATCATATAGGTTCCCCGTTTAGTTTTGCTTTTCCTGGAGGTAATGCAACTGGTTTTACGACTAAAGTTGAAAAACAATTTTGGGGAGTGAGAGTTGTCATGAAACTTGTCCGCTCTCTTTAGCAGCACTCTGATAGTCTGAATGTTGGAAACCTTGTGTTTGTGTTTTTGCTCACAGCACAGTTGCAATGTGACACGGAATAGGATTGAGCTCTAAAGTTGCCTGTACATCTTGATCTGCATTGCTAATTAGACATTTATTTTGCACGAACACGGAAAGTAGAGCATGATATTTTAGGAATGTAGTCACACTTACACTAGGTTTATGTTATTTAACCACTAATGTCTTGATGTGAACCATAACATGTCTTCCTACACCTGATTTCCTGGCTCTTGGAAGTGACATCCCTGAAGAATTGTCTTCTATTGGTTGTGTGATGTATTGTGCCACAAACATATCTTTCAATTTGCCCACCAGCTACCTACTATTAATACATGAGTGTTTTCATTGTAATTTGGTAATAAAAAACCTTTTCACCCTGCATAACCCTTGTAGGAAGTGAGTGCTTATTTTAAGATCTGGTTGGCGACTGCTGTTTTATCTGAAAAATAGATACAAAAAAAAGTATTACTAACATGTATTTACTGAATGTATACGTTCAGCTTAGGAGCCTTTGTTGACCTGAGACGAGGTGTTGAGGTAAGTCCAGAAAGGTATCAGGTGAAGCTAACTGGCTAACAGCTGGAGAACGACTCTGTGTCAACCGAAGACTGGCGTCCTATTGTGGTTTGGCTGACTTCCAAAGATACTTTGTGTGTGTGCATACTAACATTACAGTAAAAGCAGAGACAAGTTACTGAAAGCAATGACGGAATAGTTCCTGAAGGTTGAACACCGATGGAGAGAAAAATAAAATGACTCACACCGCCTGTCTGTTTCTCACAAACACACACATGCACTGAAATACACACCTTTATCAGTGCACATTAAACAGGAGAAGACATTGTTGAAAATCCCAAAATATGACATACATTAAAGTCAACTGTATACTGAAATGTTATCATGTATACAAACACAAATATAGTGTAATGGTGTTGTTGGTATAATAATCTTATTGCCATGAAATAACAGGCTTCTGAACTTTTGGAACAACAGTGACTTTGCAGACGAGGCACTATTTTAAAAATACGTCATCGTCACCATGAAGCAATTGTATAACAAACAGAAAACACATACAGTACATTTGTTTGCTCACATGCTCAACCAGTCTTTTGCAGATGTTTATATTCCTGATTTCACCAATTGACTCGATAGTTTTCTCCTTTCCAAGATTTCTATTATAACAAGAAAACGTGTTATTGAAAGAAATAATGAGATCATGACACCAATACAATATAAAAGACTCTTCCCAGAATAAGACTGATCATGGGACATTGTGGCCTGTAATGTCCTCTGGCCTCATAACAGTTCCCTTTTTTCGTTTTTTATTTTTTTCATTGACAAAAGTATTGTTCATAAAGAGAGTTAACTACATGGGATCGACTTTGGATATGTGAATTTGTATTCATGGTCAGGATGCGTTTCTTTATTGAAGAATGGAGAGAGGTTACAACGTCTACATTTTCAACAAAATGAAACCGGCAAAAATACTGAGCATATATGCATGATAAACATATATATTAATGAAATCATGTATGGCAAAGTCAACAATAGCCCAACATAAATTAAGGCACTCCATCATAATACATAGTGTGGAGTCAGTTCATCTGCTAACATTAGTGGAGTATTGTTATTCACGCTACTAATTCAAGAGGATGAATAAATATAATAGCTATTAAGTTTTAAATGAATAAATACAGAAGGTATATAAACTAGAACTATACATGTTACTCATTCAAGACACTTACAGGAAGATTGTGTAGTTTTTGTTGATGTTGGTCTTACTTGTCAATCAGATCAGTTACAATTTCACACATTTACTGCGGCACAAAACATGCTTTCTGAAGGGAAAAAAGGCATTGTCCAATTTGTCCAATAAAAAATATACTTTTCAGTCTAACATGATCTGCTGTTCACATTTCCTCAACCTATAAATCATCATAAACCATTAGATGATGCATCAGCTGTTTCTATCCAACTAAAGTCCTAAATTGATGTTGACATACAACCCTGAATTTGAACATAGCTGAATTCTACAGCTGTCTGTTCGTTAGAAAGTGTAATTTTCCAATTAGACACAAAACAAGTACAGTACATTATGGATATCCTTATACTTTTTTTTTTTTACCAAGTACAAATATTGTATCTCATTGACGGGCAATCATAACAGTTAATTTGCTCCGTACTCTCATTTCTCTTAAATGTTCCTTTAGTAATTTGTGGCAAAGTCTCTAACTCTAATTTGTGTGCAGTTCTGTCCCTTTGTCGGTCTGCCAGACGCCGTTGGCTTTGTTGAGTGAGGTGTTGCTCTCCTCTTTGGCATCTGTATCAGTCTTCATGGCTTGCTCAACAGCATCTGCCAAAGGCAACTTGTCCTCTGCTTCCGTTTCTCTGTGATAGAAGTAGTTGAAGTTGGAAACAATGACTGGAACAGGCAACGCAATGGTCAGCACACCCGCGATGGCACACAAGGTGCCGACCATTTTCCCCCCCATGGTGATGGGACACATGTCCCCGTAGCCTACAGTAGTCATCGTAACCACAGCCCACCAGAAGCCATCAGGTATGCTGACAAACTGTGTGTTAGGCTCATCTACCTCAGCAAAGTAGATAGCACTGGAGAAGAGGATGACTCCGATGAAGAGGAAGAAGATCAACAAGCCAAGCTCGCGCATGCTGGCTTTCAGAGTCTGTCCCAGGATCTGCAGCCCCTTGGAGTGGCGGGAGAGTTTGAATATACGAAACACCCTGACCAGACGGATGATACGCAGGATGGCCAAAGACATGTTCTGTCCCGAGTTCTCCTGTGGCGTTGAGACCAATTCTGTAACCACGGTAACAAAATAAGGGATTATTGATATAATGTCAATAATGTTCATGAGGTTGTTGAAAAATTCCCTTTTGCTAGGACAGACCCAAAATCTCACACAAAGCTCAAAGAAGAACCAAGCAATGCAGGCAGTCTCAATGACGAAGAAGGGATCAGAGAAAGTTGTGGGCTTCACAGCAGATGGAGCCGCAGAACTGTGAATCGTAGATTGGTTGAAAGGCTGCAATGCTGTCGGCACAATTGGGTCGGATTCATCTCTGAATTCTGGCAGCGTTTCCAAACAGAAAATAATGATAGATATGACAATAACAAAAACCGACACCAGTGCTACACCTCTGGCTGCATTTGAGCTCTCTGGGTACTCAAACAGCAACCAGAATTGCCTGTACACATCATTATTAGGTAGAGGGATCTCTACATCCTTTATGAATCCTTCATCTTCTCTGAACTGCTCCATGGCCTCGGTTCCAAGCTCATAGAATAAAATTTCATCTGCAAACACATCCAGGGGAACATTAGCCGGACGTCTGATCTTACCCCCCGACTGGTAATAGTACAAGATCCCGTCAAAGCTTGGTCGGTTCCGATCAAAGAAGTACTCGTTTCTCATTGGATCAAAGTAGTCCATCCTCTTTGAAGGATCACCCAGCAGCGTCTCAGGAAACTGGTCCAAAGTTTTAAGCTGTGTCTCAAATCGAAGACCGGCAATGTTGATGATGACTTTCTGGTCTCCGTCGTCCAGCCCTTTTTTATCTACAAACAGATCTTCACAGCACTCTTTTGCAAGCCGGCTGAAGATGGTCTCACTCTCCTTAGTGCCCTCACTGTTTAGCAGCAATTTCCAGTTTGAGATCATGCTGGCGCAACTACTACGCCCATGTCTGCTTAGAGTTGGCATGTTTGGTGACTGGGGTACTCCCAGTGTCTGTGTTTGTGGAATGGGCATAGATGAGGTGGATTCCCAAATGCAAGAGTGGCCGGGTTTATAGGAAAGCTGAGAGGTTCGCATACGGTAGTTGCTGCTGGGGCTGCTGTGCTCTGGAGGCATGTCTACTGTGAGGGCCGTGGTCTCATCAGCGTAGGCATTCATCTCATCCTCAAAGCTACCGTTAAGATCATCCTGGCTCTCAAAGTCTACCAGGGCCACATCCATGGCTGCAGTTCAGCCAGTGCAAAGTCTTAGTTCCCCAGGATAACACAATCCCTCAAACACACACACACACACACACACACACACACACACACACACACACACACACACACACACACACAGATGGACAGATGGGAGGCTCTGTCACCAGAATCAGCAGCAGGGTACCAGAGCTGATCAGCGAAGCACTTACAGTTACAGGAAAATGTTAAACACCTGCAGAGTGAGAGACAGAGACAGAGAGTCAGTGTGTTTCTTTAGCTGGTTAATTGTTTGTGGGTTTATTTGACAACAGGAGACAAGTATATGACATTGCACAGAAGATGTTGTATCAATACTCATTGTTTTTTAGATACCCATCTCTCTAGAAACGAGTAAAGAGAAAGTCAGGGGGGAAAGGGAGATACAGCAATGTGGGAAGAAAGAATATGACGAGAGTGAGGCAGCTTGAAGATGTAATGAAAGAAAGATTATAAGAAAGACAGATTATAACAAATCTATCTTATTGAAAGAAAGACATACTCCTATTTATTTCCACAGTGATGGAAAGTGCGGTTTTATAAAGACACTGTGATGAGTCATGTAACTGTGAAACACGAAAACAACAAACATAAAACAAGACTAAGGCTTATTTGTTACATGCTTAAATATCTTTTGGTTAAATTGTTGGCATACATTTTGGATCATTTGTTTCTGCCCAAAAAATGAAACTAGCTCTTTCAACTAATCTACTGTACATACACAATATCTCATTAGGGATACATGCACACACACATTATGTATGTTGAACACATAGACATAATCACTAACATAACATCTGAATAAAGAAAATCAGGGGACGCAACCTGTAACAAACCCTAATGCAGGCTGCAGAGAGCAGCTGGGGCTGTGCATACATTAGTGCATAATTAACTGGCGGTTAGGGTTAGCACGGGCCAGACTTCCCCAGACACCAGGGTCACATTTATACTGCACTGTGACACATTATTTATCCTAGAAATCCACTCTGCTCTTATTGTGCTATCCAAGTGTATCTGGATTTAAATGTACCCAAGTGTGACTTTTAATCAACATGAAGATTACATTTAATAGTAAGCTGCTCTTTTAGGTGTGCATCAATCAGTGGGAATGCATTTGTTTGTGTGTGTGTGTGTGTGTGTGTGTGTGTGTGTGTGTGTGTGTGTGTGTGTGTGTGTGTGTGTTTGGGCGTGTGCGTGCGTGTGTGTGTGTAGTGCATATACTGTACATGTGTGTGACTGAGTGCTGATGACCTAATACAGATGTTTAATTATTGACTCTAGCAATGAGTCACCATCTAAATCCAGTGTCAGTGATAGCAATACTTCTGGGTGAGAGAGAGAGAGAGAGAGAGAGAGAGAGAGAGAGAGAGAGAGAGAGAGACAGAGAGACAGAGAGACAGAGAGAGAGAGAGAGAGATGGGCTGGCTAAGGAACATGTCATGAATATTGTTGGGAAGACGGATGTGGGTGGAAGGTGGAGCAGGTGGGGGACTGAAAGACAAGAAAAGTGACAATGTGAGAGAAAGTGTGTTGAAGGTGGAAAGACAGGATGAGAGAGCAACCCTAGCAAGCAAAGAGGGGCAGTTCATCAAGAGCAGAGGAAAACAACGGACAGAAAGACACAACATGTGATGGATTGTGACCAAAAGATATGATAAAAGCCCTTAAATCACATGAGCCTCTCTTCCTCTCTTAAACCACAACAGAACGTTCTCATGACTAAAACATAAGAATACACTTGCTCTTAGATCAAAACCTGGAAATTAGCCAATCATATTGCACCGCTCAAACAATGTTTTTTTAATAAATCAATATGCCGTCAATGTTTCATTTTGCTTAATGTTACAGAAAGAACTGCCGACCGTCTCAGAAAGTAACACAAATTCATACAATTGCTGTGACTCACCAAAATGACAAATGGTTTCCAAAACAGGTCAAGACGGTTGCACTGATTGAGGTGTTTAGTTGTAATTACATTGTGCCACAGCTCTTTTGAACGTCGGTTTAAGATTCTGCTTTCTCTCAAGAAATCTGACTCAAGACATGTGAAATGTGTTAAAAGCTGCAATGCCAAACTGCTCCCTTTTCTGTTCCAGGAAGAAACCGAATGAAGTGCCCAGACAAGCTCAAAGACAGAATCACAAGCACACAGGACACAGCACACAGCTTACCTTCCTGAGCGAGAAGTCTACTGACCATGTGTGCGTACAATGCAAAAGGTTCTTGACAAGTTCTGCCACTGCTGCAGCTTTCTGCTTCCTCCTCCATTTACATCAGAGTGACTGACCTGCAGACTTCATTGGGTAACCTTATGCTGGAGGAGAAACTAGAGCTGTGGCAAAGGCCACACACACACACACACATGCAAACAAGCATGTGCACAGGTCACTGAAATACAAAAAAAAGAAGCAGAAAGTAATTTGTTAACGTGCAATTATTTTTGTAAGCTAGTGTGTGTGTGTGTGTGTGTGTGTGTGTGTGTGTGCGCCATAAGTCATTCTGGGCGATGTGCTCAAGAACTTCTCGTGTGGAATGAAGCGATTAGATCCTCAGATCTCTCTGTGCTTGACTTATTCAGCCTACACATACCTGTACTTTCATCTTTGTGAGGACACTCATTGACATTACGCCCCTTACCTTTTCCTTAACTACCTCAACTCAATCCCTAACCCCTACCGCATCCTGACCCGAAACCTAATTCTAATAAGTCTAAACCCTTAAACACACACACACACACACACACACACACACACACACACACACACACACACACACTTACTCACACACAGGTCGTATCCATATCTGCCTTATTCACAGTTTCACGATAAATAATGAATGTTTAACAACTCCATTGACATGTTCAACACAGTCTAAATGAAAGAATGATGAAAGTGACATGGACACCCACACAGCTCTCCACCTTTCACTTTCAACAATATTATCCCTCCTTCAACTCTTGGTTTAACTACTCGCTCCTTTAGGCTGCACACCTAGTGAACACGCACTTCTTATGAAGTTCACTGTGCCATCGTCACATTAAACAAAGGAAAAAAGAGAATTTTGACCTCTTCAGGTCACCCACTAAATACTTTTTGACAGTACTTTCATGGCCACTCATACCTCGCTGTCCTCACAGTGAAAAGCCATTTGTCGGCATGTCAGGAAGCAGCTGTCTCACTCTTCACAAGAGTGAACAAGTGGAGAGTCTCTCATCAACATGTTGTGATCTATTTCCACTAACTTTTCTTGAATGGTGATAATTAAATCTCTTCGTGGCCATCAATTGCATTTTTGAGTTATAAAGTAAAATTATTAATGCAAGGATTTAAACTTGGGCTTTTTAGGCTTTTCAGACCCAAAAGTGTCACTATGGGAATTAATAACAGTCAACCAATTGCTTAATATTCCTCTTTTAGGATTAAATGGTTGGCAGTATACCTGCATATCTGCAAATGCTTAAGCACACACAAGAAAAGACTGACAAAAACATTGTAATCAATGTGGACTCAATTTAAAATTAATCCAGATGTGCATGGATTTGAAACACAATACAGTTTTTTCTAAACTGCCACATGCCATATATGTATTCACTATTAAACTGATGCATATTAGCAAAGTATTCTAATATTTGGATACAAATAATGGATGCTTGAACATGAGCTTTATTGAGATTGATAAGCATTTTGACATTATATAACCACCACCAAATTTTGTGATTAACAATAAAATGAACCTACTTCCATTTGCTTAATGACAACATTAAACATATTACATTTTAAAAGGCAGGCGTGTGACGTGTGCTAAAGTCTTAAATTACATAAATTTAACAGATTAGTGATTTTAGGGTTAAGAGGGTTTTAGAACTAATAATAATGGAGAAAAAAACTGAAATTAATATGAATACATTAATAATACAATCATATTTAAGATATAGGGAATTACAGTATATCATATACTATAATATATTTGCATAAAAAGGAACTTGCAGCTCAGCTGTGAGGACAAATGCTTCTCAGGAGCCATGTGACCTTGAAGTGTCAAACACAAGGTCACACGGCTCCATGGTTCTGTTCCTGCCTTGCTGTTTATACCCGGGGAGTCATAGAGGGAGAAAGACACGAGCTCCCCCCTCAGCAGAAAGAAAGGACATGTGGGACGATGCAGGACTCGATCAGAAACACGGCTCCATGCTGAGCAACTGTGCATTTCAGTGACTGACCGCTGTGACTTTACCACACGTGTAAACAGGAACAGATGTTCAGGCAGATCGAGCTTAACTACAATCCTTTGCTATGGCTGGTCGGCAAGAGACGCATGTGGCTTTAAACCATGCAAATTTAAAATAATTATAATATTAACAGTTACAAAACTATTAATTGTATAACATTTACTTCAGGATTTGCAATATAAATATGCGATGTAAACCATTGTAACACCAGTGTCACTCTCTTAACATGCGTCATGTGCATGTGTTGTCTCCACATAAACAAATCCAGACAGTGTGCAGCAATTCAAAAGCATCCCTTTATCATTTTCATGAGCATTCAGTTACGAGTGGAACAATAAACTCACACAGACACACTGCTTCTCCCCAACTGAGCCGATAACGTTCACATCCTCTCCATAAAGAGACAACAAACAACATGTCCCTTTTGTTAGTTGACTTTAAAGCTCTTTGTCGACTGAGAATGAACGAGACTGCGGACTTTAGACCTTTTAACGCATAAAAGGTTTGAGAGCCACAAAGGTAAAGCCTGAGACAAATACAGTTTATTACAGCCATTATGTCTCCCAACCTCTCAGCTCTTGCATCAGCTGGAAGGTGCTTTTTTGTTGGTTTTCATGTATGTTTTAGAATTTGTGTTTGTGTGTGTTTGTGTGTGTGTGTGTTTGTGTGTGTCCATCCAAAGTAATTCCACCCATCTTGAGATTTCAGAGGCTTCTTTAAATTTTCAAGTGATTTTTTGCTTACTGCTGATCCTGGTGAAAATCCTAACATTTTAATCCAAATGGATCTCAGGTCTGCTTTTGTAACATTGAACATTGGAAACATTACGGACACGTTATTCATCCTTCTATACGGTATTATATGACATCGCACTGATACATACTAATGTTAAACAAAACTATATCGACTTAGACAGTTAAACTGTGGTGCACATTTTCTTAAATCTTTCACTGATGAAGCTGTTTTAATTTAGCATGTTTCCTGCTTAATAAATAGTCAAAATTCCAACACACAAAATAATATTCATTATCACAAGAATAAATCTGCAGTGTGCCAGATGTTTGCAGCTGAGACCAGTTGGTGATTCTGTTAAGTGCGCTCGCTCAAGTGAAAAAGCATCAGGCTTTTCAATCTGTCCAAAGAAGGACGGGGCCTTCTCTGCTCAAGGTGTAGTCAATACAGTATGATGGACGTTGTGTGTTGGACCTGTTGTGATGTCCCTGTGTTGTGTGTGTGTCTATGGCTGTGCGCTGTGTGAGGGCATGGGTTGGTACAGCTAGTATTTTTGGACCCTGGAGTTTTTTTACCCTATTAAGCAGATTAATGCAGTCTGGGTATCTCAGTGCTATAAGCCGAGGGATCTCTTCTGTCAGATCAACACAGATACTAGCGAGCCATCACAGATAGGCACATAAAAACAAGTAATACACTCACACACACACACACACACACACACACACACACACACACACACACACACAAAACATAATGCTGCCAGAGTCACATATTTCTATCCCAATTCTCCATATTTATATATCTATCAGATTCAGACAGAAGAATAAGTTCACTTTTAACATCTTACAACAAGATGGCATCAGAATCGCTGCGTAGAGACTAAAGTGTATTTGAATACTCCACCGATTCAGTATCACACTCCTATAACATTGTTAGACTCAAAGCAGACAAATACAGGATCAAATCTGATGCATCAGTTGGGTTGGAGATGTGGGTGTGTTATGCTAGGAGCAGCTAATGTAGTTTAAAATGCTAGCCTCAAGAAGAGATATGAAGCAGGCTACAGAGGCCTCGGACCATCACTTCTCTATAACTCAGGGTTGTTACTCAGACGATGCAGCGCTACACCCCAATACCTGAGTTTAAGCAACAACAAACACTTAACATGAGGAAAGGATTGTGGTCTTGTTTCAACAATAAACATTTTAACAATAAAGCATGATAGAAGTTTAATTGTTTTTACACAACTCTGGTTCCTGCTGCACATTTCTTTATTAGTTATGAGTAAACTATATTTAGGATTGGGTTTGTTTTTCAAATAAAATAATATATATATATATATATATATATATATATATATATATATATATATATATATATATATATATATATATATATATAAAATACAGTTGACATGACACTATTTCTTTTTTTCAATAAGACATAATAATTAATCGATTAGTTGTGAAAGCAATTGGCACACTCGTGGGTCATCATGAGAGTTAAAGGAGCGACAACACAATTACACACAGAAATCACACGTTGATAGCAAAGAGGACACTGTGCATTGAATCATGTGCAGCAATGATCAATACATAAACCTGTTCAAACTATCTAAATGTGAATGCATGATTAATTAAGTGCACACTGAAGTAGACAAAAGTAATTACTTTCATTTGTGGACAATGACTTTTATGGATTATTGTTTTTTGGCACATTAATTACTGTACCTTGCTGATTCAGAATGTTGTTGGAGTCCTCGTTAAGGCCAAGAGAGAGGATCATCTCGCTCCAGTTCTGAGGTCTTTAACTGGCCTCCCGTCCAATAAAGAATTGACTTTAAATTCTGGCTGCTGGTTCATGAAGCACTGAATAGTTTAGGGTCTGAATGTGTTTGTGATCTGCTGCTACCTTAAGAACCATCAGACCCCTCACGTGGTCTGGTCTACCTTATGAGCCATCAGATCCCTCAGGTGGTCTGGTTCTGGTCTACCTTATGAGCCATCAGATCCCTCAGGTGGTCTGGTTCTGGTCTACCTTATGAGCCATCAGACCCCTCAAGTGGTCTGGTCTACCTTATGAGCCATCAGACCCCTCAGGTGGTCTGGTTCTGGTTTACCTTAAGAACCATCAGACCCCTCAGGTGGTCTGGTTCTGGTTTACCTTAAGAACCATCAGACCCCTCAGGTGGTCTGCTTCTGGTCTACTTTCTGTTCCAATAGTCAGAACTAAACATGCAGAAGCAGCGTTCAGCTTTCTGCTCCACATATCTGGAACAAGGTCCCTGAAAGCTGCAGGTCTGCTGAGACCTTCGGCTCCTTTAAATCCAGGTTGAAGACTTTTCTGTTTGCTGTGGCATTTAATTGAACTAGATTCAACAATATGAATTAGGGCTGGGCAAGTTAACGCGTTAAAAGCGTTCTTTAACACACATCTTTAAGGTGTTGCTCTTGAGATTATTGTACGTGTGTACAATGTCCTCTTGCCACAGGATTGTATTTCCCAATGATGAGTCTGGGGAACAATTGTGAGTATAAACAGGACTGTGATGTGAAAACCAAAAATTGTGAATTAATTTAATACAGAGGATTATTCCACAGTTCCAAAGTGCAGCTTGGTCCAGTCTGCAGTGATAATGTATCACACCGAGAAGGAGAGGAAGTGAAAACTGTTCACCAATACCATTTTGAATGCAAGCACATCTCACTGCATTAAAGAGAGCTGAAATGATTTTTTTTTTTACCAAACTGCTCAAAAACTTTAAAATATAATGTTGCCCATATGTCTGTGTTGGGCAGATGTATGGCCTACTACAAGCCGTCTTCATGAGGCATTCAGAAGAAGTAAGCTGCTGATGCTGATCTGGGTGTGTCTGCAGGCTCCAGGCCAAGTCCCAGTGCACAGCAGCTGGGACCAAAATCCTCCCTTGGCCTTTTGACAACACACACACACACACACACACACACACACACACACACACACACACATACACTCACACACACACACACACACACACACACTCACACACACACACACACACACACACACACACACACACACACACACACACACACAATCTCTTCCTTCCTGATAAATACAACACTTCCTGCAGAGCATCCAAAAACAGAAGACTGAAATTAACCAACAAGTGCAAACTACGGTCATCCATCCAATCAAAGGAATCTATCAACAGATGATTGCAACAGGATTCACTCGCATTGCAAACACATCTGCAACAAATCATAACACAAAGCCTGTGACCGTCTTCCAAATACTGTACTGCAGCAATATCTGCCTTTCAAATCAGAAGTAAACATGAATATAAACATAAAATATAATATCGAGTGATCAGACGGACAGCATACTGCCTAATGCTGCAGTTTCGAATAAAAAACACATTATGTCTGAGGTAAGAAGCCATCAGCTGTACGACAACTGTTCACAGGATTTCTGGCTATGTGATGATGTAGAAACAAAAAAAGATTCTAAGATGACAAAAACACAATAATAATATAATATTCCATTTCTGCAAACGTATCCCATGTGTGCTACAAACTGTACCCATAGTGCATCGTGTTGTTATTATGAGTGATCTATTTAGGTATTGATTTTCTTTTTAAAACAAGGGTAACTGAACAGGAAACAAGTGTAACTATTTTTCTCCATTAATGGATTCTGTCTTTGAAATGTGTTGCGTGTCAGAAGAAATGAATCAAATCAAAGAATATATATATGTATATATATATATATATATATATATATATATATATATATATATATATATATATATATATATATATATATATACATAACCAAACCCTATCTGCCTCTAACTAAATTATGCTCAAACATTCATACAGCCACCAACCACGTGCACACACACACACACGCATGCACACACACACACACACACACGCCTGCACACACACACACACACACGCATGCACACACACACACACGCATGCACACACACACACACACGCATGCACACACACACACACACACACACACACACACACACACACGCACACACACACACACACACACACAGTTCCTCCTCCACATTGGGGATTAAGCAGTATCATTCAGAGAAATATTATTTTATTTTTTTAGAAGCCTTTTTTGTGCAAATCCAGACTCGGGAAATATGACCATCTGCCTGACTCTCTATTACATATCACTAATCTCAGGTGCCATACAAACAGCTAACACACGTCCACGACATTCAAGGAGAGACACAGATGCCCGACTGTGTTCAGTGAGTCTCCACATCTGCTTATACGATAACCATATTTCACATATTCCACCACTTTGTGAACTCTTTTTTCTCCCTCTCTCTAACAGTTTACGGGCTCGTGTGGATGGACGGACAGGAACATACAGAAGAATACCAGCTTGTACTGAATATGTGGATGACGTAAAATGTTGATGATTATTACCAAAAGCCATAACTGGCCATTTTTTTTAAAAATGATGAAAAATATGTGTATGTACATTACCTGTATTTCAAGAAACTTTTCACTAAGTATCAACAGCAAGAAAATCTCTTTTGCAATAAAATATGTCGTATTGCTTAAATAAATAAAAAAACAAACTTTCGGGTTACGCATGTGTGAATTAATCACAGAAAGGAGTGTGTGAGCCAGGTGAGAAGGAGTGAGCGCCAGCAGAGAGTTGAGGGGTTTTAGAAAAAGTGAGTGAATGAGAAGTGAGTGAATGAAGTTATCTTGGAGATAAATAACAGCTGAGACTTTTTGAGGAGAATTGGAGGCATGCACCCATGTAGCTACAACTCTAACTATATATATATATATATATATATATATATATATATATATATATATATATATATATATATATATATATATATATATATATATATATATATATATGTCATGAAGCAACAGCACATTGAACAAAGAGCATCGGCACTTAATCTTCGGAGGAAAGGAGAAATAAGTGGAGCTCTTCACCTAAAACTTTCCATTTCATACATTTTGAAGTTACGTTTTGTGACAGCTGTGTCAACCACTTTGTAAATCAAAGTTTTACACGAAACACTCAAAGCACTCATTAAACATTACATATTTAGAGCTATAACAAAAGAAAAGTCAAGCCATAGCTTTCCTCCGTCCTGAACATCTTTAAAAGCAATTGAGACGAAAAAGAGGAAAACTAATACAACATCACAGATGCCTTATGTACGAGCTACTATTAACTAATCCATTGATATGAACTAGCTTTCTTAAGGACAAACCATCAGTTCTCTCCTTCAGCAGGAGGAACGACGAGCTCTGACGCGCTGCGATGTCTCCGTTGTTCCGCGCAGACATGCCGCTCGTGCACCGCGACTGTGCAACAGCTGATTGAATCGATCACGGGAGCCCGGAGCACTTTGGTGACGCAGCCAGAGGTCTGTGGAGGAGAGCCTACCTTCAGCACGATCCGACAAAACTTACGGCCGTGGTTGGAGAAAGTTTGGCGCCCCGGGCCATGCCGGACTCATGGCTTGTGAGCACTGGACCGACTGATCGCAACGACGTCCGGTCACCCCGCGCTGACCGCACCGACAGCACGCGCGCGGAGGTGACCCGGCCAATCAGCCGGAGCCAGATGTGAGAGTGATATAACCGCATGATTATCTTTAATTTGGCCAATTCACCGCTTCTACAATCCCTGTTTTTTTCTTTTTTCCTTAGTCCTCCAACCAGAGAGAGAGAGAGAGAGAGAGAGAGAGAGAGAGAGAGAGAGAGAGAGAGAGAGAGCACTGCCTGCTATCCCCAGCAGCAAGTCCGTGGTGATCGTGGCAGGCGCCAGCGACTCAGCGGCGACTCAGCAGCGGGTTCCCTGGCGAGTCACTGGCAGGCGCCAGCACTAGTCGGGAAGCTGACAAGCTTCCTCGAATGTCTTTAACCAGAGCCTTCAACCAATAATGGACCTACTGGCATATGTTCATTATTCCCATAAGTCAAAAAGCAGTATGTGGCATGTTCAGCAATATTAAAATGTGAAGCGCCACTTCATCTTTAGAGCAAACGGATCTTCCATCCATCCGTTATCACAACGCTCTTTAGGGTGGCGGGGCGCTGGAGCCAATCCCAGCTGTCAATGGACCAAGGCAGAGTTCATCTGGACAAGTCTCCAGTCCATCACCAGGCAGACATAGAGACACACAAACATTCACACTCACATTCACACCTATATCCACAGTTTAGAGTCCAATTAATCCAGAGGCATCTCCACCAAACAGAGGCATCTTCTCCAGAGGCATCTCCTCCAGAGGCATCTCCTCCAGGCACTCTGGAGGAGATGCCTCTGTCTGGAGGAGATGCCTCTGCCTGGAGGAGATGCCTCTGTCTGGAGGAGATGCCTCTGCGTGGAGGAGATGCCTCTGTCTGGAGGAGATGCCTCTGCCTCGAGGAGATGCCTCTGTCTGGAGGAGATGCCTCTGCCTGGAGGAGATGCCTCTGCCTGGAGGAGATGCCTCTGCCTGGAGGAGATGCCTCTGTCTGGAGGAGATGCCTCTGCCTGGAGGAGATGCCTCTGCCTGGAGGAGATGCCTCTGTCTGGAGGAGATGCCTCTGCCTGGAGGAGATGCCTCTGTCTGGAGGAGATGCCTCTGTCTGGAGGAGATGCCTCTGCCTGGAGGAGATGCCTCTGCCTGGAGGAGATGCCTCTGGAGGAGATGCCTCTGGAGGAGATGCCTCTGTCTGGAGGAGATGCCTCTGGAGGAGATGCCTCTGTCTGGAGGAGATGCCTCTGCCTCGAGGAGATGCCTCTGTCTGGAGGAGATGCCTCTGCCTGGAGGAGATGCCTCTGTCTGGAGGAGATGCCTCTGCCTGGAGGAGATGCCTCTGCCTGGAGGAGATGCCTCTGTCTGGAGGAGATGCCTCTGCCTGGAGGAGATGCCTCTGCCTGGAGGAGATGCCTCTGGAGGAGATGCCTCTGCCTGGAGGAGATGCCTCTGTCTGGAGGAGATGCCTCTGGAGGAGATGCCTCTGTCTGGAGGAGATGCCTCTGCCTGGAGGAGATGCCTCTGCCTGGAGGAGATGCCTCTGTCTGGAGGAGATGCCTCTGCCTGGAGGAGATGCTTCTGGAGGAGATGCCTCTGCCTGGAGGAGATGCCTCTGCCTGGAGGAGATGCCTCTGTCTGGAGGAGATGCCTCTGCCTGGAGGAGATGCCTCTGTCTGGAGGAGATGCCTCTGGAGGAGATGCCTCTGCCTGGAGGAGATGCCTCTGCCTGGAGGAGATGCCTCTGCCTGGAGGAGATGCCTCTGGAGGAGATGCCTCTGGAGGAGATGCCTCTGCCTGGAGGAGATGCCTCTGGAGGAGATGCCTCTGCCTGGAGGAGATGCCTCTGTCTGGAGGAGATGCCTCTGCCTGGAGGAGATGCCTCTGGAGGAGATGCCTCTGCCTGGAGGAGATGCCTCTGCCTGGAGGAGATGCCTCTGGAGGAGATGCCTCTGCCTGGAGGAGATGCCTCTGGAGGAGATGCCTCTGCCTGGAGGAGATGCCTCTGTCTGGCTCCTTTCTGACTGCATGGATTGGTACAGAGTAGCATGCACAGTATGGATAGGCTTCCCTCTGCAGGCTTCTGGTGGCACTGCACTCTCTTTACTTCCAGGCCTTAGTTCAAGTTTAGTTGCATTTAAGTTTTTGGTTAGTTTTGATTTTGTTTGCATTTGTTTGTAAATGTGTCCTGACTGAAGTCAGTTTCAATGATACACTTTTTTTTCTTTCTTTCTTTCTTCTTTTTTTTACCATTTCCCAGAGACATACTCAGTCATTGGTATTTTTCCAGTGAAAAGAATCATATACAGTATCACACAAATGTATCAACACTATTTAAATCTAAAATAAAGAGAACCGGTTCTTTCTTTTTTTTTATGTTGCCACCATTCAATAATGATCAAATATGTACTCTTGCTATTTCTAAGGTTCTTTAACATATCCTTTAGCCACAAGGACAGTTCTCTTTAAAATCCATAAAGGTTGGGCTAGACTCTCAACACTCTTAGGGTGTGGAGGAGGGGGGGGGGGGGGGGGGGCAAGACCTCTTCTTCTCCTAACACGGTGGCACTCCGTCAACTATTATCTCAGAGATCCTGGAGGAAATAACAATCTTCATCCGATATGAGTAGAATGTCTTAGGTCTTTTCTCTCGCCCCGGGCTCAATCGTTAGGACTTTTGATTATTTGGAGTTAAGTTCTAGGTTTTGTTGAGGGTGTTTCACAGCTCTGTGCTGTCAGGTCCCCACAGTGGGCTGTAACTTGTCTCAACCCGTATAGCGAGTGTGTGCATCGTCTACACCTTCTCTCTGCCTGTTTGACACCATCTCATCATTATACTGACACTGCAAATGGCCACATCAGCAAATGTGTGTTTTGCCGCTTTCTTGCAGGTAGAAGATAATTCAGACAACAAAGCAAACCTAAGACGTAGGTAAGTAAAAACAAAGGAGGAAAGACGATACAAAAAGGACCAAAGACCGAGAGATGAAACAGAAAAGGAAACTGGAGACAAGGAGGGATTATGGGACGTGGTTTCTGAGTTCATTCATTATTTATGCCGTGGAGATATTTTAAGCCCCCATATCATGTCTGTGAGCAATGAGTCTGGTCCAGAGAGAAGAGGAAATGGGCATAATGTGCACGTTTCCTCACTGTGGTCATCATTATTGCACTCGTGGTCGTGTCCCTGTTTTCTGTTGCAGTGCCGGACTTATTTTTACTGGGATGAAACAATGAAGGTAAAACTGAAATTGCTCCCAAATAAATGTAAGTTGACCAAAAATTGTGTCATTTATTTTCTTTTTTCTTTATTTACACGTAGTTTCACACACACATTTATAGTGAAATGTGAAACAATTGATTGATGTATACCCACCAATTATAAAATAAGAAAATAAGCAGAGAAAGAAAAAATAATTAGGTGAATTTGGTAAACACACACACACATACACACACACACATACACACACACACACACACATACACACACACACACATACACACACATACACACACACACACGCACACACACATACACACACACACACACACACACACACACACGCACACACACATACACACACACACACACACACACACACACATACACACACACACGCACACACACATACACACACACACGCACACACACACACACACACATATGCAAATGCTACGTATACAGGCTTTCTCTATGCAAACGTGTGTGCTATAAATAAAGCAGTTGACAGGCTATTAAGTGGATTGTGTATCAGGTTATGAATCATTTCATTTTTCAATTATAACATGTTTCAGCATGTGAGGAACTCACTCGGTCCTTTGGGTGTTGCCTTATGCAGTATTCAAACACAAATGCTGTCCATCAAAATAATAGAAACTGGGCATTAAAATATGAATTTGACCATTTTCTCCTGGCTACTTTAAATCATTAAATGAATGTTGCAGACAAAAATAAAAGTGCAAGCCAGGATAAAAACAGGGAACAAGCTCACCTTGCTAGAGGGGATAACCCACATATGTGTGATACAGGATGCTGCTGGCTAAAGGAGAACTCGAGCCTCGCTTCTGTTTAATACGTAAATAATCAAACAGCAATCACTGGATCAATACCCATCAGTTATCTGGAAGGAGGCCAGGCTACTGTCCTCAGCTGAAATACCGGAACCCAGCCAATTGAGGTGGACTGGAGGGAGCATTACGCTCCTAATATACGTCTGAGAGCAGAAGCACATCGCCCACTGTGCAGCACTCTGGTGCTTAGTGCTGCTGGAGAGGCAGAGATGGAGACAGATGAGCACAAGAGAAAATGTGTGGGAAAGGAAATCTGAGAGGGTCAAATCAAAGTGACGGTAAGTGAGATCAAACTCACGCAGCAGCAATATGAGCGCAAGCATAAGACAATTAGAGGAGAGATAAACATTTCCATCTCCTGGAAATGTAAAACTCTCTGAGATGGCACTGATACAGAGTTTGTTTGTACTTTTCGTTGAACCAGGAGTCAAGAGCGTTTCGCTCTTCTCCGTCTTCCTCACTTTCTCCTCTGCTGGTTTCATAAATAGAGGCTTCGTCAGGGCACAAGGTCCACTTAAGAAGAGAAGTGGGACATTAAAAACACCGAGACGACGGTTCATCTATTCAAATATTCCTTCTTTCTCTTGTGTCCTTGAGTTCAGAACCTGGAGATGAGTTCAAGTCAATGTTTAGTTTTTTGTTGGGATGGAAGAAGCTTTTCAGTATCTTAACGAAGGCGATTGTTTACAAGTCGCTCAATGAGACAACGGCACGCCGTGAGTCCGCCTTCACAGCCGTGGTGTGTACACTCATGCTCATGTGACCGTAGTGTATTAGTTTATAGACGCAGCGTTTTACACTTAAAGACACTCAAAAAATGTTTAAGATCATCTTGTAAAAACTTGTTCCCCACAGAGCTTTTTTGACAAAATCCCAAATCAAATGAAACATTCCTGTTGGCTTCTTGTTGAGGGAATATATATATATATATATATATATATATATATATATATATATATATATATATATATATATATATATATATATATATATATGAGGCACAAAGTCTTTGCTTCAGGGACTCGGACGTGTTAACACAGTGAATACAGGAGGTTGTTGGATTTCATGTAAACAGTCACTCATTTAGAGTTTGAGGAGTAAAGTTTGAGGAGACATACAAAGAATATTGTAATGGTGAAAAATAGAATAGATCAAAATCAGCTGGTTTGGGTTCCCATGATAATTTATCATTGAGACAAACTGACCTGAATCCACTTTTACTGTGGAATTGAGCATCTGTTCATCTTTTTGCCTAAATCTTTAGATCACATGATAAAGACACAACAGGAGCTTGAGGTTATAATAAAGATGTTATTATTGATATTATGATGATTATTCATAGTAGGTTTATAATTTACAATCATATTGAATCATGAAAGTAATTATCATTCAATATTCTCTATGAATCAGTTCATATTCACTGAAGGTGACGCTCATGACGAGTGTTAATGGACAGTTTGCTTCATTGTTCAGACTTTTTCCTGACAAGAAAAAACACAGACTGCAAAAGATGAAGACGGTGAAGAAGCTGAGGGTTATCTAAATCTCATACACACATTATTTGCGTCAAATAGCAAAGTGACAAACAGTTGAAGACGGTAGAGGAAATAAAGTTAGAGGAAGTGTTGTCTGGGGCTCAATGTGTATGAAGACAGTACGGACAGAATTGACAAAGGCCTGTGTGTGTTTTAGTTAAACCTCAGCTTTGCACCACGTGAGCCAATGATATCAGTCAAATTTAAAAAACATATGGAACAAAACAAACAGTTAATTTATAGTGTCTGATGACACAAATAAGTTAAAGTTCTCATAGAAATTATATTTCCTTTTTGATTTCTTAATATACTTCCATCCTAAGTCCATGAAGCATATTAAATCGAGAGATAATTCACTTATATACAACTTCAATTTCTTGGACTCATCCAGCAAGCAGACACATTCGACTCCCTGCTAACCAGCAATCTGGACAACTGGTTCAGAAGCCGAAGCTTTAGGCATCTCAAGACATCACTGGAAGCAGCTGTAACGCCTGTACATTGTTTACATGGCTACGTGTGTTCACCACCAACTGTGGCTTTGAGATTGTTCAGTTTGTGTTCAACAGGTGTGTGTCCTCACAGCAGACGTGGCTATCACGGGCAGTGTGTGTGTGTAAGTGTCCTCTTGTACATGGAGAGCAGCAACGATGCAGCAAAGACACGTTTTCCTTGGTTCAGAGGACGCAGACGTGCCGCGATGTCGGTTTCTTCCAGAGAAGGTTGTCTGTGTTAACAGAGTCACTTCAACGGTGCCAACGAGTTCAGGCGACGCCTTTAAGCCACATGAAAGTCACATCGGTGTTCCAGTACACAAGAACAGTTCAGAAGAACACAGATACACATCAGATCAAACAGCACAATAGGTGAGGGCAGTGTTTCATCATTATATTCCCAGTACTTGGCTGACACTGCAGCTTATCTCTTAAGTCAACACGTGCTCAAAGACCTCGAGCGAGTGTGGCAGGACATTCCTTGCAGTTGTCTTTGTTGAACGTACTAAATGCATTTGTTGAAGATATACAGGCTGTAAACAGTGTGCTAGGATGGAGTAGAATATACAGAGCACCGGCCCTGCAAGAAGACCAACGTTAACTGGTGAAGTCTGAAAGCTCTCTCTTTCTCACAATCTCTTGGTCTCTGTCATTTTCCCTGTCACTCACACACGCACAGACACACACGGCACACTGAGCGTGACGGGCCTCTGGATCCGAGATGAGCTCAGTCAGACGGTCCATTCAAGATCCTAACGAGTCTGTTAGGATCTGTGCATCCACCAGATCGTATCTGCTGCTGTTCTTTCACGGGAGACACAGTTAATGGGTTGTGACTGCAACTGACTATAAAGGCAGAAAAGCTTAAGTTAGCTTTAGCTAACCTCTGCATTGTTAATCAAATCTTGAGCAAAACCTGTTCTGGAGTGTGGATTTGGACTTTCATATCCTCTCAAACCTCCTGTTTCTCTCATGTCTAACCTGCTGTTACTTTCTCCATTTAACGACAGTTATAACGCAAGTCTTTCTCGGTAAATAATTGACATGGATTGGGACTTAATATTTCAGATAACAATGGCGAGAAGATTGCTAAGCAAAGCGTGATATACTTTGAAAGCACACGGCTTCTGCACATATAGTTGCAGTCGAGATACAGTAATATATAAATGCCAATTTGCTTTTTAAATGTCATTCATACTAATTCATGCTACAATGAATATTGTAAAGGACATGCATCACTACAATAGCAGAGTAGCTGTTTGATAAAAAGCCTCGGTCCTGCATTATGTTAAACTGCGTGAGTATCACAAAGAAAAACCAAATGAATCTCTTTCACGACCTGGATCCAAGAGACCAGTTCTGCCACCTGGTCGAGATGAATAAAGTATACATCTGTCTGCCTATCTATCAATAAATAAATCTATCTAAACCAGGTGGCAGAACCTTTTTCTTTGATGATCCAGTCATTGAGAAATCAATAATTTAACTTGTTCATGAGGAGTTCACACATGTTGAATAATTAGGCCGGTAAGGCTGAGTGGATTTATCAGTTCGATTAGGTTTGGGTTATTTTGCTCTTATTGATAATGAGCATCGGGATATCACAAGCAAGCTGACGGTCGACTCAAAAGCTATCATTGCTTCTTATTTAGCCATCAAAAATACTTATTGATCCATGGGGGCAAATGTGATTAACACAAAGACAGCTTTGGTAGTTTGACAAACTTGAAGGTGTCATAGATTAATTTTAGTTAATCACTGTGCTCTGTCTTTGGTTGTGAGCGTTTAAAAAGACATTTAAAACTTTTAGAATTAAGCCTGTTGCTGTTACTGGATATGAAACGCGTTCACTTTCCTGCCATAAACCTTAAACTCCGTTCAAATGAATTATAGTTTGCTTCTTAATCTCATTTGATCTTTTTCTACAAACATGGAATGCTATGAAGTCAAGAACAGCAACATGAATGCTGGGCAGTGCTGCTGAATCTGTTCCAGCGGACCAGAGACACTTTAAGGTAAATTGAGAGACACTTTAAGGTAAATTGAGAGACACTTTAAGGTAAATTGAGAGACACTTTAAGGTGAATTGAGAAACACTTTAAGGTAAATTGAGAGACACTTTAAGGTGAATTGAGAGACACTTTAAGGTGAATTGAGAAACGGGCAGTCGCTCAGAATGCCGTCGAGAAAACGATCTCTATCGTTCTGCATCACATATCTTAAACAAAGAAACATGTAGATGAGAAGCACACATTCATCATATTCCTAAAAAAACATATATCAAATGAATACAAACCAATAAATAAACATTAATTCTGTTTACTGAGACATTTCTTTTGTCCACCTTCTCATCTGCTGGGAAAAAAGGCAAAGTCTTGGCGATAGTGTTCTTACTATAAATCCACTTGAGCTTCATTGAAGAAAAATGGCATGAAAAAGGTGTGCTATTGTGGTACAGAACCTCACCTCTCTGTCGGCCTGGACAGAATCCACTAGCTCGTACTGGACATTATCTGGAGGTGAGCACTCGTCCACTCAGGCTTTCTTCTGAAACAGAGAAAGCAACAAAGGACCATTTGGTCACGAAGCGTATTCGTGCCGCTCTCTTTGCTCTTATTGCGCTCTTCAGTTCCCCCGACAGAAGAGCTGAGATCTTGGTGACTTTGTTTTTCTTTGAGTCGGGACCTTGGCAGTTAGAGCAGCAGATTAAAGTTGCTCATGAATGCTGATAGTATGGCTTGCTTTTAATCACAAGTAAATAAGTTAGGTTACATTTAAAACTAAATGTCACACTGATCTAAATTGTTGTTAGCATGCACCTTCTCTCAGTGGCAGTTTGAGCAAGAAAGTAGAAACTAGTGGTCCCTTTACACTGTTAATATTGATTATTGATTATTACTGGAAAGGCTACTATGTGGCTACTGCTGCGAGCAGGGTGACTACTGTCACACAGGTAAGACTAACTCCATGCAGACGCTGACAATGTCCTAAATAAGACGAGTGGCAACTCTATGATATGCGCTGATAGGTCCACAGGATGTGAGAAAACCAGAGTGACCTTTCCTCTAAGTTAAACCCACTCATCTGCTCTGGTCAAAATTGGACGCCATAAGTTTTTCAATACATGGAGTCGCACCATAATCCTCCCCGTGCAGACCCGAGTGAACGGTCACCATGTACAGCAGCTCATATTATACATCTGTACGCATCTTGGTGTTGTTTACATAGTTAGTGTTGGCCAGTGTACAGTTTCCTGTTTTCATGCCCTCTGGTCTGAAGTCCTCCGTGCTGTGGTTCACAGCCTCCTGGATCTCCACGTAGTCAGATTTACTGAGAGTGGACCCACTGCCGCTGCGACCGGCCTTCTTCAGATCGTCAGCTGAGCTGGCCTTATTCACACTCGGGCTCAGATACTGTGCCTGCTCCTCGCCCTCGGTCTCTCTGTGGTAGAAGTAGTTGAAGTTTGACACAATGACAGGTACCGGCAGGGCAATAGTTAGCACGCCGGCAATTGCGCAGAGAGACCCTACGATCTTTCCTCCGATGGTTGTTGGGACCATGTCTCCATAGCCCACTGTGGTCATGGAAACCACTGCCCACCAAAAGGCCTCAGGGATGCTGCTGAACTGGGAATGTGGCTCGTCTGCTTCTGCAAAGTAGACAGCACTGGAGAAGAGGATCACGCCGATGAAGAGGAAGAAGATGAGGAGGCCAAGCTCGCGCATGCTGGCCTTCAGAGTCTGGCCCAAGATCTGGAGCCCCTTGGAGTGGCGGGAGAGTTTAAAGATACGAAACACCCTGACCAGACGAATGACCCGGAGAATAGCCAAAGACATAGCCTGCTGGCCGGCCTGGCCGTCCTCTGGCCTCTCTGCTAGCTCTGTACCCAGGGTGATAAAGTAGGGGATGATTGCCACAATATCAATGATGTTCATGATGTTGCCAAAAAATCCAGCTTTACTGGGACAGGCAAAAAACCTAACGAGGAACTCAAAAGAGAACCAGATAATACAGAGGGTCTCCACGATGAAGAAAGGGTCTCTAAAATAAGCTGAGTTGTCATAGATATAGGTGGCGTTGGACATGGAATGGATTGGATAATTGTACATCTCCTCCTCATCGTTTCGGAAAACTGGCAATGTCTCCAGGCAGAAGCTGACAATAGAGATAAGAATCACCATGACAGAGATGATGGCAATGATGCGCGCAGGACCTGAGCTCTCTGGGTATTCAAACAGCAGCCACACTTGTCTCTGAAATTCATTCTCGGGCAGAGGCCGCTCCTCTTCCTTTATGAAACCTTCATCCTCCCTGAAGATTTCCATAGCTTCCTCACCCAGCTCATAAAACCGGATCTCCTCAGAAAAAATGTCCAGGGTCACGTTAACGGGCCGCCGCAGCCTCCCTCCTGACTGGTAATAGTACAGAATGGCATCAAAACTCGGTCGATTGCGATCAAAAAAGTACTCGTTCCGAAGAGGATCAAAGTACCTCATCCTCTTCTTGGGATCCCCCAGCAGCGTCTCTGGAAACTGGGAGAGGGTTTTGAGCTGCGTCTCAAAGCGCAAGCCTGAGATGTTGATGACGACCCTCTCGCAGCATTCGTGATCCAGCTCTGGGTCGTACAGGTCGTGCGGCTGACCCGGATGTGCTGCGGCCTCGTCCGCAGGGTCGCTGGTAGCGACCGTCATGCTGGAGGAAGATGGGACCTGCAGATTTCAGACAGGGCGGGGCCTCGCTGGGCAGACGAAGGCGCTCGTGGGTTCAGCTGCAGGAAGATCTGCCTGCAAAGGGCTACAACAAAAACAAAGGAAAACGGCAACGTTATTGTGATAACCACTGTGTCCCAAGTTATGTTTTAACAATGAGCATATATATTTATTATATCTAAACAATACATTTGTTAAAAATGTACTAAAACTGTAAGTAATTCTGAGAAACGCTATCCCAAGACCAGGAAAAGAGAAGGGCAGTTGAAAATAGCAAGCAGGGGATTAGAGTGGGGCACATTGGCTCCATAGTGTCTGTGCGTATTAGGTTATGAGTTCTCCCTCATATGAGAACACTGCAGGATCAATATGCCATCCAATAATACTGTATCAGCTCTCACAGGGCGCAGTTACAACCAACAAATCTGATTACATGCTGAGTGCTCCATACAATCTCTGAGATGAATTTCCTCTGTTTGTAGAGAATAGCATTCTCTTCGAAAGCTGGGAAAACCTTCATCAAATCAACGATTAAATTATCAGTTTGTTGACAATAACCTTTAAATTTCATAGGCCACTGCACAAAAGCAACATGTATGATGATGTATAGTTCTATAGACTGGACCAATTTCAGGCTACACTATTTTTACTTTAAAGGCACAGCGGATGTTGTGGTGGGACTAAGTGAGCAAATCTAAAAATGTTTGGCATTAGTGAAATGCGACGCCCCTTCCTCAAAACGATCTGCTACCTTGCAACAACAACATGTGATATCTGCAGAGATGCACTGGAAGAGAGATGCACTGGAAGGGAGATGCACTGGAAGGGAGATGCACTGGAAGAGAGATGCACTGGAAGGGAGATGCACTGGAAGGGAGATGCACTGGAAGAGAGATGCACTGGAAGAGAGATGCACTGGAAGAGAGATGCACTGGAAGAGAGATGCACTGGAAGGGAGGTCGCGGGAGGCGCTGCTGTGTGTCAGTGTTTCTACTGAGGAAGCAGCTCCAGAGCCAAATCACCTGTTTGAGCTCCAAACAGGTCCGTGATTCTCTTTTGTTTTTAGCTTCTTAAAATGTTCATTATTTTAATTTATCTTCAAGTTAACTCCACCCTATTTTTTTATCCATCTGAATACACCAATGATGCACATTAGTAACAAATGGAGGCAAAATATCGCTACCCATGCCTTGGAAACACGCAGTCCTCTGAGGGCGTTTTTCATAAGTGCCCACCCATTTTCACCCCTTTTCACCTAAATTGACAACAAAGCAGCAAGGTTCATGCACTGGGATGTTCACATATAAAGGCAGTGCTGCAGTTGACTGGCAAGCGCGTGTGAGTTAGTTCGGAGTGCAGGTGCTGTACATGCAACCATTTGCAGCCCTCCGGTGTGGCGCATGGACAGCCACAATAGACTCCACTAAACAAAGCAGCATCGCGTTATCTGTCGGACTACAGCATATATTCAGAAATGGCATGCAGGAATTCACCCTGGTTCTCTTGGTGAGCAGGCGCGTGTCTCTGTATCCAGCGTGTCTCGTCTTAAAAGGTGCGTTGGGTTCGTGAGTCCATTCCTTCATAGCTGTCCTTCTTCCCTTATTTGACTAATCTGTTCCGCGGATGTGTCCCCTCATCACGACCAACTGGTTTTGAGTTACCGCCTCTTCCCTTGTCTCTCATATTTCACCATAATTCACCGTGGAGAGCTGCGTGGGCTGCGCCAGGGCATCGCAGCGCAGACGAAGATGTTCATGCGCGCCGCGCCCCATCGCTCCGCGCTGCCCGACACGCGCGTCCTCTCTGCTCCACATTAAAGGGGAAGCATCATCCACCACATGGTGGTAACGGCTTTCAAACAGACGTGTCCACACAGCACATTCGGTCCAGCCCAAAGACAGAAAGAAAATCTAGAAAAAGAATACGAGCTGCGTACGGTTTTCTTTAAAGAAGTGTCAGATAAAGAATTTGAAAGAGAAATACAGGTGGGCAAAACCTTCCTCTGGACTGAAATGAGAGTAATGAATTTAGGGAATGAGGGACAATGAACCACCTGTACAAAGTTCCTACCTGAGCTACTTACCCAATTAAGTCATTTTATTATTATGTTTATACACGTCATGGTTTGAGCTCTTGACCGGTCTGAAGTGCCTCTGTGTCTGTATAAGGATGATCTATTTGTGTTCATCTTTGTCTGTGTGCTTTGTTGCTTTACTTTGCAGAATATTACAGTGTGTGGACAGTTGAATTCTACAGGTGTGTGCCCACCTGTGAGGCCCTTAATGTACAATAAAATAATACAAAGGCAGGCTCCAGTAGATTGTCATGTGTCGCTGATTATAAACTCACAAAGAACTGATGCTAACTGCTATTTAAGCAATCACCACAGTCGACAAAATTAATGTCAAGTACACCAATTACAGTCGGGTTTTCCAGCAGACGGTCTTCCCCGGCTTCCTCCACTGCTTGAAAGTGGGCCAGGTGACATGACTTCAGGTAGAGAGCAAGAATCACAAGCACATGCAAATGAACGTAACTCACTGAAGATTACATGAGGAACTCTTCATGTCCTCCCACATGTGTTCTCCTTGCTCGGGCATTTCTCATGTCCGAGGACAGGTTGAACATGTAATGCAATCCTTCTCCAATGAAAGTGTCAAAATACTGATTAAGATGATGACCCAACCCCAGAGGGACTGCAGCAGCAGCTCTGCACACAGCAGATGGATGGAGGGCTCGAGGAGCTCGTGGCTTTTGTACATGAGCACATTGATTGGTGGAACTGTTAAATCCTTATCGCTTGTGAATGTAAATGAAGAAGGAACAATTCAAATGGAGGACAACTACGAGCTCAGCCACCAATAGCCATTGCTGGCGGTCAGAAGTGTAATTATTCTTCATTTGCCACCATGTTCACTTCTCTAGAATGATACAGATTCACTTGCAGGTTGGGGAATAGGGCACATATGGGACATTGAGTAGTTGGGTTTGGGGGGAGAGGCGGGTGATGATTTATGTTTCATTCATGTTTTTCTTGTAACTACTTGAGTTTGTTAACTCCTGATCACATTTCATGTTAGAATTCAGTGTTTATAATCTTGACCACACTCTTTTCTCTGTCCTGATTGATCCCTTATATTATATGTGATGATATCTTTATTATATATCTTGACATAATGACAACAGGAAAGTGCAGGGAGAACGCCACATTGTGCATATCACCATGATATAAGCACAATAAATGAATCTACTCAGAGAACACATTTGTTTTGGATTCGTTACAGCGAGCAGTTTCATTACAGGCCCACACAAATAGCTCAGTTGAGATATGTTGTGAGATGATCAGCATATTTGTGTGTCAGTGTGTGAGTCAACACACCTGCACATCTTCACCCTTTTCTATGCAGCAAACTATGTGGAAGTGAAAGCGACATGATGAGCCCGAGGAATAGAGCGAAGGAGAGGAGGCGCCGATACAACTTCTGACACCAGACGGGCCGTGTCCTGTTTGACCTCTACAGCTGCTGCTGCAGGTGATCGCTCACAACACGCCACACATGTACTGAATTGGCATGTGCATGTAGTCACGACTAGAACGTGTGCACACACTGACACACGCATTTAGACAAAGTCATACCGACGCCATGTTTATTTATAGCTCCAAGACAAGAAACTGTCATTTCAATGTGAACACAACATCCTCAAATTCAGATTCAACTTTATTGTCATTGCACATAGTACAAGTACAGTGTGATGGATAATATTGTATTGATATAGACAGCATGGACAGTATAAACAGGTATTTACATTCTGCGTTTAAGTAAAAGAAAACCCCGCTCCTAACTCCTCCAGGATTTGCCTGAGAATCATAACATGTATGTCCTTTATTAGTCTGGTTGTGTGTGTGGGCATCTAAAGAGAAACTCAGTAACAGACATTCTTTTCTGACAATAAGCTAAGAAACTTAATTACGACATCAGCTTTTTTTTTTGTCCCTTCATCCTTCTTCATTTTCTCCGCTCTCTCAAGTCTCTCTGCATGTGTCCCTCTGGGGTCCCTCTATATTTAGAGATTGACCTTGGAAGTTGTCTACCTGCCTGTTGAGAGCAGCCAGACTGATGATGATCACTGCTTTCTCCATGAGATATGTCCTCACCTTTGGAGTAGAGTACTCTATTATTGATTCAGGATGTGGTTTCACTTTATGTTGCTCTCACAGCCTTCGAAAACAAGAAGAAGAAAAGAATGACCCAAATGCTCTGGAGATGTTGCTTAGGGAGAAAACTTGGGAGTACATTAATGATAAACTGCGCGATGCACAGCTGAATATGTTTGCAATATGCAGAGATCTCCTTTAGAATGAATCTCAACATGCTTCGAAACGTTCATGGAATGATGTGCAGCGGCAGTACAGAAAGATTTTCTTCCCACACTGCAAGCAGCAGCTAAGTGCTGCCTGTCTAGTCAGTTCAATCAAATCAACAACGAATGCACATGTAGTCTGCTGCCCTTCTGTCGGTGATGCGTGTGTCTTACTGGACTGCAACTTGCGGCAAGTGTCTGAGCCAGCCTCCTTCAGGACGGCAACACCTGAGCCCACCGTGATGATGGCGACAGGACCAGAGGACGCAAGGTTGGAATGACATATGACTATGGCTGACATACAGGAGAAAGTAAGGAGACGGACATAGTCAGCAGGAAATTAAGTTAAAAGTGTGCAGAAAATGAAAATGAATGAAGGTGACGGGACAATAGAGGTGGCGAGGCAAGCAGATAAAGGTCACGGTGACAGAGTGATGAGTCATCCAGTGGAGCACAGCAGCATCTCTCTTTCTGTTTCACACTATCACCCTCTCCATCTGTTTGTTTTGACAGCAACAACTGAGACCAGCAGATCAACCCTCCAAAGGAAAAAACAACTGTCATCTGGGTCTGAATATGCTGCAGATATTGTTTCAAATGTTTTTGTTTGTGGGCCTGCATGTGTTTTAGTGTGTTTTCATGCATTACATAGGTCTGAATGGGCAGTGCCACCTTGTCTCCTCTGCTTGTGGCTGGGAACTGTAACTGATCAGCCAATCAGCATCCAGAGTGAATCAGAAGCACTAGCAACAGCATCATCACCCTTAGCAACCATCCTTCCCAGCTACCAATGGTATGGCTCAGCTCCTGAACAGGGAAGCAACACGTAACTGAAAGTCACCAAGAAAAATGCATTGGAGGTGGCAGGTGTGAAGGAAATTTAAAATTGTTTCTTTTCTTTCTTTGTTTTGTCTGGAATTTGTGATCATTACAGCATTCATTTCCAAAGTGAGGGAGAGTCTTCCCTCTGTGGTTTGGCTCGTCTCGACGCCGACGGCGAAAAGCTGGAGAGCAACGTGGAACATTTAACAGCTGAAGAGACGTCCTTCTCCCCAAGCAGAGAGTATATTAGCAGGTGGACACCAACACAACTCCATGAGAATGATAGTGTTGCTCCTTGTTGGTGTTTTAAATAAACGACTCCATGAGCCTCCATGAGCCCACATGAGTCTTCATGAGCCTCCATGAGCCTCCATAAAAACTCCATGAGACTCCATGAGAAACTCCATGGGCCTCCATGAGCCTTGATGAGTCTCCATGAGCCCACATGAGTCTCCGTGAGCCTCCATAAAAACTCCATGAGCCTCCATGAGAAACTCCATGGGCCTCCATGAGCCTTCATGAGTCTCCATGAGCCTTCATGAGTCTCCATTAGCCCACATGAGTCTCCGTGAGCCTCCATAAAAACTCCATGAGCCTCCATGAGAAACTCCATGGGCCTCCATGAGCCTTCATGAGTCTCCATGAGCCCACATGAGCCTCCGTGAGCCTCCATGAGAAACTCCATGAGCCTTCATGAGCCTTCATGAGCCTCCATGAGCCTTCATGAGTCTCCATGAGCCTCCATAAAAACTCCATGAGCCTCCATGAGAAACTCCATGGGCCTCCATGAGCCTTCATGAGTCTCTATGAGCCCACATGAGCCTCCATGAGAAACTCCATGAGAAACTCAATGGGCCTCCTTGAGCCTCCATGAGTCTTCATGAGTCTCCATGAGCCTCAATGAGAAATTCCATGGGCCTCCATGAGCCTTCATGAGTCTCCATGAGCCTTCATGAGCCTCCATGAGAAACTCCATGGGCCTCCATGAGCCTTCATGAGTCTCCATGAGCCCACATGAGCCTCCATGAGCCTCCATGAGCCCACATGAGCCTCCATGAGCCTTCATGAGCCCACATGAGCCCACATGAGCCTCCATGAGCCTCCATGAGCCTCCATGAGCCTTCATGAGCCTCCATGAGCCTCCATGAGCCTTCATGAGCCTTCATGAGCCTCCATGAGCCTCCATGAGCCTTCATGAGCCTCCATGAGCCTCCATGAGCCCACATGAGCCTTCATGAGCCTCCATGAGCCTCCATGAGCCTCCATGAGCCCACATGAGCCCACATGAGCCTCCATGAGCCTCTATGAGCCCACATGAGCCTTAAAATGTGTTATTAAAGGTTTAAAGTCATTCCAACTTCTTAAATATGTTAGAACAGATATTGCTGGTATATTATGTTGACATCTGTGTGTGCGCGTGTGCATGTGTGTGAGCATGTGTGTGTGTGTGTGCGCGCACGTGCGTGCGTGTGCATGTGTGTGTGCGTGTGTGTGTGTGTGTGTGTGTGCACATACAATTTGCTGTTGGCATCATCTGCACATAGGCTGGGGTTTAAATGGAGTCCTGCATAGCGAGAGCTAATCCCGGGCAATACCCGCATTCTCTTTCAGACACACACACACGCACACACACACACACACACACACACACACAGACAGACACACGCACACAGACACACGCACACAGACACACGCACACACACACACACAGACAGACACACGCACACACACACACACAGACAGACACACGCACACAGACACACGCACACAGACACACACACACAGACACACACACACACAGACAGACACACACTCACACACACACACACACTCACACACACACACACACAGACACACACACACACACACACACACACAGACAGACACACACACACACAGACACACATACACAGACACACACACACACACACACGCACACACACACACGCACACACACATGACATTATAACTGGCAGCTCGATACCTTCTGTGCACCTGCAGAGGGACTCAGTCTGATCTACAGTCAACTTGCTCAACAACTCTCCCTTGTTGCTATGGAGATCTTCTGGTTGATGATGTCATAGGTATTTTTGCGGTCCCAAAGTCAGATATCTTTCACTAACATTCGTGGTAGTAAAGCCACAGAAAGCAAACCAACCAGCAAAGAGCCAGATACAGGAGTTTCACTTGATGGTGCTGCTTTGTTAACGGAGTGTTTAGTCAACATGAGCAACACCTTCAGAAAGCTGCTCTGCTGCTCGTGGACACACACCAGCTGAGAGATGTGGGGGAGCTATGAGCGAGCTGGTGGCTCACTGGAGCAATAAAGCACACTTGCTCATACACAGGACGACAGTGTGATGGCTGTAAACGTCTGTTAGAATGTTAATATTTACAGAGATGATATGAAGTTTTCCACTGGCCCTGCAGCCTCATGTGTGGCAATAAGATTATCTTAAAATTGGGGCGGTCACCATTTATTTCCAAATATGAATCCCTGGTTATGCCATAGTTATTAAATATGTCAAATAGAAATTTAGAGTATTATATTTTTCAAAACAATCTGTCTATTGCATTGATGTTTACTAAATAGATGCAGTATATTCATAAATAATTGGTTTTGGTCAGTTCTGTCTGCTCAGCACATTTACGGTGGAGACTTATTAATATTTTTATGTCCCAGCCGTCTGAAGAGCTGCGAGCCAAACGCCAAGTTGTTCACGAGCAAAAGAGGCTGTCGTTGTGTACGGCTCTGCATGGGAAACACCTACTGAAACGCAACAATTCAACCGCTTGTTTATGTATGCTAGTGCGCCAATTATCTTGAGGAATTAGATTAACATTAAACGATTACACCATTTATAATGCCACTATTATATGTCGAGCACAAAATCACATGTTTTAAGATATTAGATATTCTCCAAAACATACATTCTAAAAACAGACTGTAGCTCCTCTAAAATAAAGACAGTACAACCCATAATCTGTTATATGGGTCATGTTTAAGACAACACAAATTAACACAGAACACACACTGGCATAAGCAGCCTCACATTATTCTGCATCATCTCCAAAAAACACCAGTGCACTCTGGGAGAGCCATTCACAGACGTGTGTGTGTGTGTGTGTGTGTGTGTGTGTGTGTGTGTGTGTGTGTGTGTGTGTGTGTGTGTGTGTGTGTGTAGGATGCATGTCTCTATGTTCTCAATGTCCAGGTCAGGGGAATAACTGCAACTCGCAGATTTGATTGTGAACATATTAAGGATGCAGAGCTCACGGAGCGAACAAAAGGCATATGGCTAACAGTCTTTCATTTGTATCACAGTTTCATATCAGGAAATCACGGCTGGCCTCACTTGTTGCCACTTTTGACTTGTCGCAAAAGCTGTCAGTTATTGGTTGGAATGAATATCATTACCCAGAAATATAATAACAAAATGTAAATCTCTGTGTAAAGTCAGGGAATGAAGGTTTGCAGAATTGCTGGCTTTCCTTTTGAAGTTGATATAGAAAGCAGTCTGGAGAAACGTCAGAGTCCACAACACAGCTGCATTGTGTCGCTGCCTGAATCCCTCTTAGTCTTTGATGGATCCACTTCAGAAGGAAAGCAGTCAGAAATCTGCAGCTACAAAATGTAAAATATGTTACATACATATCTGTTTTTTGTCATTGTTGCGATTGCATTTTTAATTCAGTGGTGCTCTTGGAAGAACAATGGATCCAGTTGACTTCTGTCCCAGCTCTTACCCAAACCGGCCCAACAGGAAGACGAGAGTCATGGTGCCCCTAAAAAGAAAAAGGGTGACTGCAGGTTAGCAGGTCATCTATAAAGGCATGTCAATGTGATTATCAGTAATTGTTATGTCACATTTATTGTCCTTATCAAATAGTCTGTTTACCTAAATGTGAGGCAGTATTGGGTTGTCAGGGATTCCAGGAGGCCTGTGCAGAAAAATGGAATGACCTTCACCTGAGAGCGACAGGGGAGGAAGAGGAGGAGAAAAAGAAAGAATTAGTCATCACACAGCTCTTTTGGTGGTGGATTTCTGCAGGTCCAAACCAACCATGCTACCAGTCTCCCTTGAGGGGGTCAATGTGCAGGTGGTAGGCACATACAAGTACCTAGGGGTAATTCTGGACAATAAACTGGACTGGTCTGCCAACATGGACGCAACCTACAAGAAAGGGCAGAGCGGCCGTACTTTCTGAGGAGGCTGCGGTCATTCAACGTCTGCAGCAACGACGCCTCTACTGGCTACTGGCTATATTAGCCCCCTGCACAACGCCCCTACTGGCTACTGGCTATCTTAGCCACCTGCACAACACCCCTACTGGCTACTGGCTATGTTAGCCACCTGCACAACGCCCCTACTGGCTACTGGCTATGTTAGCCCCCTGCACAATGTCCCGACTGGCTACTGGATATCTTAGCCCTCTGCACAACACCCCTATTGGCTACTGGCTATGTTAGCCCCCTGCACAATGTCCCGACTGGCTACTGGCTATGTTAGCCCTCTGCACAACACCCCTACTGGCTACTGGCTATGTTAGCCCTCTGCACAACACCCCTACTGGCTACTGGCTATGTTAGGCCCCTGCACAACGCACCCCTACTGGCTACTGGCTATGTTAGCCCTTTGCACAACACCGCTACTGGCTATGTTAGCCCTCTGCACAACACCCCTACTGGCTACTGGCTATGTTAGCCCTCTGCACAACACCCCTACTGGCTACTGGCTATGTTAGCCCTCTGCACAATGCCCCTACTGGCTACTGGCTATGTTAGGCCCCTGCACAACACCCCTACTGGCTACTGGCTATGTTAGCCCTCTGCACAACACCCCTACTGGCTACTGGCTATGTTAGCCCTCTGCACAACACCCCTACTGGCTACTGGCTATGTTAGCCCTCTGCACAATGCCCCTACTGGCTACTGGCTATGTTAGCCCTCTGCACAATGCCCCTACTGGCTACTGGCTATGTTAGCCCTCTGCACAATGCCCCTACTGGCTACTAGCTATGTTAGCCCTCTGCACAATGCCCCTACTGGCTACTAGCTATGTTAGCCCCCTGCACAACACCCCTACTGGCTACTGGCTATGTTAGCCCTCTGCACAACAGGCCCCCTCCCTCCCTCCACCCCAGCCTGGACTTCTTCTCACTCGACTTGTTTTTAATTTTTCTTTGGACAATCTTTTTTAATAGTGTGTTTATGTACATATTATGTTGTGTTATGTGTTGAGCTACTTGGACCCTGAATTGCCCTTGGAGGATCAATAAAGTAATTATCTATCTATCTATCTATCTATCTATCTATCTATCTATCTATCTATCTATCTATCTATCTATCTATCTATCTATCTCTGTGGTCTTATTAACAACCCAAGGCTGAGGCGAGGCTGAGAGAGGCAGCCACTCTTTGGACAAGAGGGTCTCTCTTTACCAAAAGTTCTAGAACAAGGAGGGCAGCGTTTCACTAGAGCTATCCGCATAGTTTCCATTCAGCTGTCTTTGAGTGAAGCAGATGTGCATCCTAACTGCTCACTTGCTGCAATTTGCTCTGTATAGGAGCAACAACTACATCTACCCTGCAATACACTTAAAGAAAGAGGAGCAGAGGCTAGGAGAGGTAACAGAAAAAAAGTGAGACTGGATTAAGCTTCAGTGATGCACATTAGCAGAGGCAGGAAGGGTAAAAATAGAAAAGATGAGTGTGCATGGTAAAGTATGCTACTCTGTGTGTGTTTTGTGTGTCTCTAATAATCCATCCTGCCATGAGAATAGCTTCCAGACTGACCAATCCAGGTCAATGCTGAAGCTCCCGTCTTCTCCATAATGTGTCTTACTCACTGATCAATAAACCGGTGTTTCTCCTCGCTGTAACATCAGGGCACAAGTTCAAGTGTGCACAGTCACACTAAATAGCAGCAGAACATGGCTGCTTGACAGATTCCCTAATCCTGCCCTTTTAAAATGGTTTCTCCGTCATCTCGGTTTGAGACATTGCAGAACAAGACAAGAGTGAACAAAAATACATCATTTTCAATGGGCCTTAATCCAAATTCACCCACTAAATGTACAATAATGAACTGTTATTAGCATGCAAAGGATCATTTTTTAGCAAATCAAATACAGCAAATTCCCTGAAAAGGACCTCCAACTCCAACAGATCAGAATCTATTGAACAATGGCATAAAACCATAAACTCTCTTGCCTGTTCTCTCATAGTTATTCAACTTCTGTGACTCTTTGAAGACAAATGTCACAAAGCAGGTGAGGAGATGATGGCCATCATTGAAACCAGCTGGGACCGCTGTTGATGATTCTTTTCATATAAACTAAGTCTGTTTGCATCGCATATTATTGGCATTAATACAAGATGAAGACCAAAAATGATGTTGTGATATTGAGTAAAACACTATTGTAAGCAATTGTTTGACCTGCACCTGTGAGATGGAACTCAATACGATACCATTATCAAGATAAAACGGCTCTCGTTCATGCTTCTTCCCTTTACGTGCAGATAGAGGACGCAGCTCAGAGCCTACCAGCTGTGGCGGTGGGCGAGCAGCGGCCTCTGCTGGTTGCCCGCGGAAGCGCAGTCAGGACAGCAAACAGCTCCTCGTCCGTTCAGTTCCTCTCGCGCTGCCTCTCCGTCCCCTTTCCCGGCGTCCCCTTCGCGTTGAGCCTTCCTGCTCCATGTCGTAACGCATGGTGGCAAACTGTAAACAGCCCATCTTACTTCCTGTTCTCTTCGTGTCGATGCTGACGTCATTGCGTGATCTTAATGATAATCTTAATGTTTGGTACTCAGGCAACACGTGATGCGGAACAGTCTCATTAGGGGCCGAGGACACGCTTTTTAGACAATAATCTCCAAAATAAGCTTCCAAGCCACCTGGAAGATGACTTTGGAAACAAGGGAGCCATGGCAACGGTGACATGGGGTTACCGCGGAAACCACCGTCGCCATGGCGACTACATCACAGCGGGCCATATTTGAGAAAGAGAAACTCCATCTTTGATCGCTGTGTGTGTGTGTGTGTGTGTGTGTGTGTGTGTGTGTGTGTGTGTGTGTGTGTGTGTGTGTGTGTGTGTGTGTGTGTTCCTCCGCTGTGACTCTGCAGCTCCGTTGTAGATCTGATCCTCGCATCAAACTGCTCTCTTTGACTTCATATCAAAGAGTTAAAGGAGATTTTCTTGCGTTGCATTTTGGACTTTAACGCACAATAAATGCACAGAACGGACTAATTGTGAAAATATATTCAGAACTGTGTTTTCAGACAATACATGTGTTTAAACACACATTTTTCACATGATTCTGATATTACACAATAAGGCATGTTAATACAATGTGAGTTTTCTTCTAGCATACATTTGTACTCATGAAGCTTCTATGTTGTGATACAATATTGGTTATTGCACATTCCTATCTCAGAGAAGAATACGCCTAAAACTTTAAGGAGCTCTTTCTCTCCGAGTGGAAGAAAACAATCTAGAATTCAGATCACGGAGATGGGAAATCCTAAAGATGTGAATGGAGCAGTTTGCAGCGTCTCTGGAGAGGCAGGCGCTGCTCTTTCTGCTTCTTCCTCTGATGTCGCGCAGCGGCAGCAGCAGCTGTGTTTACGCACCACCCCGTCCTGCGTTCAGGGCCACGGCTCTATATTTGGCTACACGTCGGTGAAAATGGTTTTGTTTATATTCACACAGTTCTGCGAGTTGTTTTGCGTGGTCGTGGGGAAGTTGGGTGTCTGCTTGAACGCGCTGTTGATGCCGTGCTCCTCTATCACCATGTACTCGCTCTTGCTAAGCGAGGAAGAGGAGCGTGTCTTCTTCAGCTCCTCCGTGTCAGAGAGAGGCTGACAGCTGCCCACGTGGAGGTACTGTGCCTGCTCCTCTCCATCCGTCTCTCGGTGGTAGAAGTAGTTGAAATTTGAGACGATGACAGGTACAGGAAGGGCAATAGTTAGCACACCAGCGATGGCGCACAGAGAACCCACAATCTTTCCCCCGATTGTCACGGGGTGCATGTCCCCATATCCCACAGTGGTCATGGTGACAACAGCCCACCAGAATGCGTCCGGGATGCTGCTGAAACCCGAATCTGGGTAATCTGCCTCAGCAAAGTAGACAGCACTCGAGAAGAGGATGACACCGATAAACAAGAAGAAGATGAGCAAGCCCAGCTCACGCATACTAGCCTTTAGAGTCTGTCCTAAAATTTGGAGCCCTTTGGAATGACGCGAGAGTTTGAAGATGCGAAAAACCCGAACCAGCCTGATTACGCGCAGAATGGCTAATGACATGGCTTGCTGTCCGTTCCCTTGCCTTTCTGCCAGCTCTGTGCCCAGAGTGATGAAATACGGAATGATGGCCACAATGTCAATAATGTTCATAATGTCTTTGGAAAACGTGGCTTTACTAGGACAAGCAAAGAAGCGCACGAGCAGCTCGAAGGAGAACCAGATGATACACAGCGTCTCCACAACAAAGAACGGGTCAGAGAACGGGCTGGTGAAATAGGGGAGCGTGCCGTTAATCCCAGGTGCAACGGTGTTCGAGTCCCGGTTATCGTCCCTGAACTCCGGCAATGTCTCTAAGCAGAAGATGACAATGGAGATGAGAATGACCAGGACAGATACTATCGCTATGCCCCGCGCGGGACCCGAGCTCTCTGGGTATTCAAAGAGCAGCCACACCTGTCTCTGAAATTCATTCTCCGGCAACGGCCGCTCCTCCTCCTTTATGAAGCCCTCATCCTCCCTGAATTTCTCCATAGCCTCCTCACCCAGCTCATAGAAGCGGATCTCCTCAGAGAAAATGTCGATGGGCACATTCACGGGTCTTCTGATGCGCCCGCCGGACTGGTAATAGTACAGAATGGCATCAAAGCTGGGTCGGTTCCGATCGAAAAAGTACTCGTTCCTAAGAGGATCAAAGTACCTCATCCTCTTCTTGGGGTCTCCCAGCAGAGTCTCCGGAAACTGGGCGAGAGTCTTCAGCTGCGTCTCAAAGCGTAACCCTGAGATGTTGATGACGACCCTCTCGCAGCATTCGTGATCCGGTTCATATCGGTCCAGAGAGTGTTGGCCCGGGAGAGCCGCCGACTCTTCTAGCATGTTGTCGCACGCCACCACAGTCATCACGTCGGCGTCTGTCTCGCTGTATCCGCGGTTCACTAAGTTATCTCCCCGGGTTTTGCTCGCGCTCGGCGGCGGTGACTGCAGGAGGCTGAGGTGGTCGTCCATGCGCGGCTGAAGAGGCATTCAGGGGCGGCCGCCTCGGCCCCTCCGCGAACCCCACAGCCTCTTCTGCTCCACCGTCTCTCTCACTTTTTCCCTGAGCTTTACTTTCACTCTCTACTGTTGCAGTTCCCGCCCACGAGGAAAGAGCTGGGTTTATAAACAGGCCATCCTCCCGCCCATGGCGCGCCAGCGCTGGGTACTTGTTCCTGTCCTCCTTCCAATCACAGGACGCAGCGATGTACACAAGAAGCAACAGACGGGCGTCATTCAACACCATCGTTTGGGCGTGCCCGCCTCCATCTGCCCCTCTCCATCTTGTAGGCACGCGCTCAAGCACCCACAAACAGTCACATTTAAACAAGGTCATTGCCCACAGATGGGGCGTTTTCAAATTGGCTACTCATACACATATCAGAGCCTTAATTAAAACACCAGCATCCCATGTAACCCTTTGTTAGACGTTATCTGTTCTACATAAACATATTTGATATAATTAAATGGGTTTTGGAAATGGACTATTGCACTTAACTTTGTTTATTAATTACGCACAATGATGGTGGAAATGACAGTCATCTGAAACATGAAGTTGCCCATAATGCTCAAAATTAAGGCCATTAGGAGCAGAGAGAGGTTCAACAGCTCGGCGTTAATGTAAAAATCATGTAAAATATTGTCGTATACCACACAAGTTTGTAAAAACAAGTGTATGAGTTAAATAAATACAAATTGAACACGACATCAAGGGATACACACTCCTCACATGGTGTCATGCCACATTTAAAGGGCTAATACTGTGATTGTCAGAAAAGAAACCACAGCACTGGTCCTGTGACAGATGTGATCAGATATAATCATACAGGAGGGAGGGGGACGAGAGAGAGAGAGAGAGAGAGAGAGAGAGAGAGAGAGAGAGAGAGAGAGAGAGAGGACGAGAGAGAGAGAGAGGGAGAGAGGAGAGAGAGAGAGAGAGAGAGAGAGGAGAGAGAGAGAGGAGAGGGACGAGAGAGAGAGAGAGAGAGAGAGAGAGAGAGAGAGAGAGAGAGAGAGAGAGAGAGAGAGGGGACGAGAGAGAGAGAGAGAGAGAGAGGGAACGAGAGAGAGAGAGGGACGAGAGAGAGAGAGAGAGAGAGAGAGAGAAAGAGAGAAAGAGAGAGAGAGGGACGAGAGAGAGAGAGAGAGAGAGGAGAGAGAGAGAGAGAGAGGGAGGGGACGAGAGAGAGAGAGAGAGAGAGAAGAGAGAGAGGGAGGGACGAGAGAGAGAGAGGAGAGAGAGAAAGAGAGAAAGAGAGAGAGAGGGACGAGAGAGAGAGAGAGAGAGAGAGAGAGAGAGAGAGAGGGAGGGACGAGAGAGAGAGAGAGAGAGAGAGAGAGAGAGAGAGAGAGAGGGAGGGACGAGAGAGAGAGAGAGAGAGAGAGAGAGAGAGAGAGAGAGAAAGAGAGAAAGAGAGAGGGAGGGACGAGAGAGAGAGAGAGAGAGAGAGAGGGAGAGAGAAAGAGAGAGAGAGGAGGGGGGGGGGGCAATAATAATCCTTGCCTCTCCATCTGAAACCTGACCTTTTTTTCCTGTCTGGGATTATCAGCTGCTGGACCCTTTAGCCTTTCCAACGTTGTTTTAAATGTCATGATTCTGCATTAAAAGTTAGAAGAATCCCCAAATGTGTCATTATACATGTGAAAGAAAGAACCTGATGCATGGTTCTTCACAAGCAGTTTGGGAGTTTCAATTACACAACTGACCACAAATATCTTGGTAACAAACCTCTTATCTCCTCTGATTGCTCAGTCAGCAGACTTTGTATTCTGGTTGCTGTCTGAGGTGCTGAAAGAAAGTGAAACTTGACGGGGAGCTTCACCTGCATGTGGAAACGAGGTGATGGACCTGAATAAAAAGAGCCAACGCATTACAGCGACTACACTAAAGGACAAGACAAGAGGTCAGAGAAGATGTCTTCATGAATTGAAGAAAGCATGAATAGATTGTGTTTTTTATTTTTATTTCTATTTTGACCTTAGTATTATAGTGTTTCACCAAAAAATGTCTTTCTGTCTTTTTGAGGCTCTTAGGGGTTTTCTAGTGGCCTGAGGTCAACACTACAACTATAGCTAGCATAAATGCTGCACATGTGCAGATTGTTCCTTTGTGACGCTTCATCACCTGCGTGGACAACGTGTGCAGAGGGATTTCCTCAGTATTTAAATGGAAGAACTCATTTTCACAGGTTGGAGAAAATAAGGACCAAAGTGAGGACGTTGAGCTGGTTCTCACTCTGAATATTATAATATTACTGCCAACAGCAAACACTTTATGTTTCCTCGCTCACACAGTTGCTCATGGCAAAGCCAAGTTGACCCAGTGTGTGTGTGTGTGTGTGTGTGTGTGTGTGTGTGTGTGTGTGTGTGTGTGTGTGAGAGAGAGTGTGTGTGTGCTACGAATGTGAGCCAAGAATACGATGAGAGAAAGTATCTCAGTTGACGGATTGAGCTGAATGTTCTCTACAAGGAAAACAGCAAATATGAAGAGTCATAATAGCAGTGCTCTGTCAGCTCTTTTCTGCCCATAGCCAAAGCGCTATGGTCACATTTCACCTTCTTTCTTCACCACATTTCACCTTCTTTCTTCACCACATTTCACCTTCTTTCTTCACCACATTTCACCTTCTTTCTTCACCACATTTCACCTTCTTTCTTCAACACATTTCACCTTCTTTCTTTAACACATTTCACCTTCTTTCTTCACCACATTTCACCTTTCTTCACCACATTTCACCTTTTTCTTCACCATGTGCACAGATGACGTATCAACAAGTGGAGGGAAGAGAACTCAGGCTGCTTGTGATGGATGATCGTTCATAAACATCTGCTTCCTCCAGATTAAATTAAATGAGCATGGAACGCCTGGACTAATCTGAGACATGATGTGTGGCACCACTCAGCCTTATACCACCCAGCCTTACACCACCCAGCCTTATACCACCCAGCCTTACCCCACCCAGCCTTACACAATGCAGCCTTACCCCACCCAGCCTTACACCACCCAGCCTTACCCCACCCAGCCTTACACCACCCAGCCTTACCCCACCCAGCCTTATACCACCCAGCCTTACCCCACCCAGCCTTACACAATGCAGCCTTACCCCACCCAGCCTTACACCACCCAGCCTTACCCCACCCAGCCTTACACAATGCAGCCTTACCCCACCCAGCCTTACACAATGCAGCCTTACCCCACCCAGCCTTACACAATGCAGCCTTACCCCACCCAGCCTTACACCACCCAACCTTACCCCACCCAGCCTTACACCACCCAGCCTTACACCACCCAGCCTTACCCCACCCAGCCTTACACCACCCAACCTTACCCCACCCAGCCTTACACCACCCAGCCTTACACCACCCAGCCTTACCCCACCCAGCCTTATACCACCCAGCCTTACACCACCCAGCCTTACACCACCCAGCCTTACACAATGCAGCCTTACCCCACCCAGCCTTACACAATGCAGCCTTACCCCACCCAGCCTTACACCACCCAGCCTTACCCCGCCCAGCCTTACACAATTCTTCACAGTTACCCCACCCAGCCTTACACAATGCAGCCTTACCCCACCCAGCCTTACACAATGCAGCCTTACCCCACCCAGCCTTACACCACCCAGCCTTACCCCCCCCAGCCTTACACCACCCAGCCTTACCCCACCCAGCCTTACACCACCCAGCCTTACCCCACCCAGCCTTACACAATGCAGCCTTACCCCACCCAGCCTTACACAATGCAGCCTTACCCCACCCAGCCTTACACCACCCAGCCTTACCCCACCCAGCCTTACACCACCCAGCCTTACCCCACCCAGCCTTACACAATGCAGCCTTACCCCACCCAGCCTTACACAATGCAGCCTTACCCCACCCAGCCTTACACCACCCAGCCTTACCCCACCCAGCCTTACACCACCCAGCCTTACCCCACCCAGCCTTACACAATGCAGCCTTACCCCACCCAGCCTTACACCACCCAGCCTTACCCCACCCAGCCTTACACAATGCAGCCTTACCCCACCCAGCCTTACACCACCCAGCCACAACCAGAAAGGTGTGCTTTACTCATGTGGTGCGTTTACCTCCATGTCTCCCTGCAGGCTGTCGTCATTATACAAAGTGTGAACTGTAAACGTTGCCACAGCTGTTAAAGGGCACCAAAAGTGGTTTTAACCACTAAATTAAAGGTGCTGAATAAATAAACCGGGAACAAAGAGTTACGGCATGAGAAACAGCATCATATTTTAATAATGTTAGCCATTAAGTATTCTTACTTGTACTTTACATTTCACTTGTACTTTACATGTATATTCTACAGACCATCTCCATAGTCAGTGCAGATGCACACAATTGTGTATTTGGAGTTCCTGTACCGACCCACAAACTAAAAGCTTTGACGCTTTGAAGCTTTGAAGCTTTGAAGCTGTGGCCATCATGGACGACGGCATTGCCATCTTAGCTTTTTGCAACCGGTAAATGTAAATTATATTTGAAATGCATTCTGGAATGGAGAAGTGACATATGACTCTATTAATAATTACTCTGTTCATAATAACTGTGTTAATAATAACTATGTTAATAATTACTGTGTTAATAATAACTATGTTAATAATCACTGTGTTAATAGTAACTGTGTTAACAATGACTGTGTTAATAATTACTGTTAATAATTACTGTGATCTGTCAATCACAGTAAACCGCCCTGAAGCACATTCCGCTTTATAGTGAATTTTAAACCGAATGGGATGATAATCTCCTGGAAGAACTGAAACTTGTGATTCTAAACTCATGTTTCCATGAAGTGAAGAAGAGGAAGGTCGTTTCTTCATCGACTTTATGAATCAGACTTCTCTTTGCAGCAGAGGAGTTTCCCTCTGAGGTGAACATGATGCACATTTAAAGCTCTTACGCTTTGGTTTTGTCCAAAGCTCCAGATTTTTCACCCTGGCTTTTTTTTGACTCAGTAGAAGAAACACAGAGGACAACATTTGAATTAGATCCATAACTAATGTGTTGCAGAGAAAGATCCGGTCTGACAGCTCCTCTGCGATTGAGGCCACACTGAAACTGTCTGGTAATAAAAGGGCCAGTCGGTCCACAGGGAACCAGCTCAGAGGCCTTTTCATGTGGTTTGGACTCTCCGTGTTAAATATAGGACCCCAACTCCCTGAATAAGCCATGAAATGAGGCTACCTTGTACATTTCACTTGAATGCCTCAAACTGGAACGTGGCTGACTGAAAGGCATGAAACAGGCCCAGCGAGCTTGTGAGGAGGAAGTGGGTCATTTTGCAGAAAGAACAGCTCAGCTGGCTGAGGTCATACACATCTGGTTGCATTTGAGAAAATAGGCTGGTTTGGATCTTCTGAGGGATGCACAGCAGCATCCACTCACACAGTTCCTGGAAAAAGGGTGAAGGTAATGTATTTAAGAGAAAACTAAGGGTGGGAATCAGCACTTGTATGTGCTGCTCTCTCAAAAAGCATTTGATCCAGGCCATCAGGACAGGAAATGTTAGCAGTTGCTCCATTACCACCGACCCACCGTTGCCAATATACAACTGTAATGGAACATTTATTTTTCCTGTTGTTTTTCTTTGTGTCGGCTATTGGCCGTCCAGCCGAGCCAATGATTCTTCAGTTTCTTTCCTCCCAGGGTTTCTTAACAATGAGTCCCATATTGATATCATCCCAATTCCCTTGAGCAGCATTTGTACAAGTGGAACACATTTGCCTCTCACAGTTTAAACCGACTCTGCAGGGTTGTGTTTACAGCGAGTGGGCGTATTATGTTGTTAGTGGTACAAATTAAGGTTTTAATCTGTGGGTGGCGCTAGAGAAAAAGTCAGGAGATCAAGAAAATGTAGAATTAATTATCTGGGAAGCGTGAATGTCTGTATTACATTCTGTGCCAACCCCTCCAGTGGATGCTGAGATATCCAGCAAGAAATGTGAAAACTCTCATGTGCTTGTGGGAAAAATCACAAGGTCACCAAAGTCAGCAGGATCCAGTCATGAGAGAAACATTTCATGAAGTCAATCCAACAGTTTGAGATCTTTTAGATGAGCTGACAGACATTAGCAAATCTAAAGTCATATCTAGTCATATTCAGCTGGTAACGGCACGTCTGACTCTGTGAGACTCCAACAGATGAGTTTTATATGATGGGAAAACTAAGTGGAGGTCGTCATGCTGCAGACATAAAGACACACCGGATGTCTGTGTGGCTCTGGAAATACATGTTCCTCCATCACATCTCTCTCCAGCGAAAGTTTAAGTGCTTCTCTGATTATGTGATTATGTTCCCTAGAGAGAGAGAGAGAGAGAGAGAGAGAGAGAGAGAGAGAGAGAAAGAGAGAGAGAGAGAGAGAGAGAGAAAGAGAGACAGAGAGAGAGAGAGAGAGAGAGAGAGAGAGAGAGAGAGAGAAGAGAGAGAGAGAGAGAGAGAGAGAGAGAGAGAGAGAGAGAGGCCTTAGGGAGTGACAGGCAGACTAATATCAGGGAGAGAGACAGACATCTTTTATTCACTCGGGACCAGCGGTGAGAGGTCACATGGTACTGACTCATGTATTTTCTAATCATTCTACTTTTACAAGCCATGTCATGTAAAGTCATGTCACTCAGCCAGTGACATGCTCCTCACCGTCCAGCATCCTCTCCACAGACCACACCCGCACACAAAGTACTGTCATCTGAATATCCAGCAATGAAGAGGAGCCCATATGGAGGAATTAATCAGCCGCTCATGTTAGCATACCTATAGCTGTTAGGGCCACAGGAGTCAGACAGGAGGAGCGAGAGGGACGACATGTCGGCAGGAGCATTAATAGAACACACACACACACACACACACACACACACTGGGTCAACCTGGCTTTGCCATGAGCAACTGTGTGAGCGAGGAAACTCTACTAGCGTTATTTAATGACAGTTTACTTTCATAAACATATTACAACATGTGGGAAAGTTATTGTCTACATAGCAAGACAAGCTTATAAAGCATGATTATGTTTATGGAAATCATGATGAACATGTTCACGACATTTGACTTCACGATCATTCCCTTCACCAATCGAGTCATAGTTTGCATGGTGAGGACTCAGAAAAGGGCAAAGTCCTTACTTTTACATGCTGACTATAAAAAAACATGATTATTGCTAAAATTCACAAAAGATGCTTAGTGTCCCAGTGATCCGGCACCGTGATGAATTAGTTCAAGATCGGATGTCTTGGACAAGATGAAGAACATTGAGAAAACGTTCATGCAGGTGTGATTCAAACGATGTAGAAGTAATAATAATAATACTGATAACGCATACTCCATTTTTTACATTTTGTTTGTTTTTGCGTATTTCTGGTTGTATAATCATTTGCTTGGACGTTGTGAATCTGTCTTTGCTGTTGGGGTTACACCGCCTGCACACCACCGGGTTGGGATTAGGGTTAGGATTAGGGTTGGGGTTGGGGTTACACCGCCTGCACACCACCGGGTTGGGATTAGGGTTAGGATTAGAGTTAGGGTTGGGGTTGGGGTTACACCGCCTGCACACCACCGGGTTGGGATTAGGGTTAGGATTAGGGTTAGGGTTGGGGTTGGGGTTACACCGCCTGCACACCACCGGGTTGGGATTAGGGTTAGGATTAGGGTTAGGGTTGGGGTTACACCGCCTGCACACCACCGGGTTGGGATTAGGGTTAGGATTAGAATTAGGGTTGGGGTTGGGGTTACACCGCCTGCACACCACCGGGTTGGGATTAGGGTTAGGATTAGGGTTAGGGTTGGGGTTGGGGTTACACCGCCTGCACACTGCTGCAGCTTTTCTGGGCCTCGCAGCAGCAAACAGGAACGTTTCCTGTCTTCTACGATGAGAGAAGAACTTCTCAGGGTTCAGGATGAGGATTCTTCCAGCTGGCGGCTCTTTGTTTGATTAGTGATGCACCAACTCAATAAAGCTCTGGTGTGATACAGATACTCAGAAGATTAGGGCCCAATGTAACAGCTCCTGATATTTACTGACATTGGCACTAAAGGTCTGCTCAAAATGTGGATATGAAATCACAAATGACTGAGCATTCAGCAGCTTCCTGGCTGGAATCACTTGATTATTGCAAACAGTGATTCAAATGTGTGTACATCTCACAATGTGTACATGTGTGTACATCTCACAATGTGTACATGTGTGTACATCTCACAATGTGTACATGTGTGTACATCTCACAATGTGTACATGTGTGTACATCTCACAATGTGTACATGTGTGTACATCTCACAATGTGTACATGTGTGTACATCTCATCAATGTGTACATGTGTACTTGTGTGTACATCTCACCAACGTGTACATGTGTGTACATCTCACCAATGTGTACATGTGTGTACATCTCACCAATGTGTACTTGTGTGTACATCTCACAATGTGTACATGTGTGTACATCTCATCAATGTGTACATGTGTACTTGTGTGTACATCTCACAATGTGTACATGTGTGTACATCTCATCAATGTGTACATGTGTGTACATCTCACAATGTGTACATGTGTGTACATCTCATCAATGTGTACATGTGTGTACATCTCACAATGTGTACATGTGTGTACATCTCACAATGTGTACATGTGTGTACATCTCACCAATGTGTACATGTGTGTACATCTCATCAATGTGTACATGTGTGTACATCTCACAATGTGTACATGTGTGTACATCTCACAATGTGTACATGTGTGTACATCTCATCAATGTGTACATGTGTGTACATCTCATCAATGTGTGCATGTGTGTACATCTCACAATGTGTACATGTGTGTACATCTCACAATGTGTACATGTGTGTACATCTCACAATGTGTACATGTGTGTACATCTCACAATGTGTACATGTGTGTACATCTCACAATGTGTACATGTGTACTTGTGTGTACATCTCACCAATGTGTACATGTGTACTTGTGTGTACATCTCACCAATGTGTACATGTGTACATGTGTGTACATCTCACAATGTGTACATGTGTGTACATCTCACAATGTGTACATGTGTGTACATCTCATCAATGTGTACATGTGTGTACATCTCATCAATGTGTGCATGTGTGTACATCTCACAATGTGTACATGTGTGTACATCTCACAATGTGTACATGTGTGTACATCTCACAATGTGTACATGTGTGTACATCTCACAATGTGTACATGTGTGTACATCTCACAATGTGTACATGTGTACTTGTGTGTACATCTCACCAATGTGTACATGTGTACTTGTGTGTACATCTCACCAATGTGTACATGTGTACATGTGTGTACATCTCACAATGTGTACATGTGTGTACATCTCACAATGTGTACATGTGTGTACATCTCATCAATGTGTACATGTGTGTACATCTCACAATGTGTACATGTGTGTACATCTCATCAATGTGTACATGTGTGTACATCTCACAATGTGTACATGTGTGTACATCTCACAATGTGTACATGTGTACATGTGTGTACATCTCACCAATGTGTACATGTGTGTACATCTCACAATGTGTACATGTGTACATGTGTGTACATCTCACAATGTGTACATGTGTGTACATCTCACAATGTGTACATGTGTACATGTGTGTACATCTCACCAATGTGTACATGTGTACATGTGTGTACATCTCACAATGTGTACATGTGTGTACATCTCACAATGTGTACATGTGTACATGTGTGTACATCTCACCAATGTGCTCCAGAGATGTTTCTTTCCTTCTGAAGTTTGCTGTTCTTCATCTGAAAAGCACAAGACGTGTAAAACAGCTCTCTCTGCTGGCAAAGCCTGAAATAGTAATGATAGTAATGATGAAGAGTACCAGTAATACCAGATCACCATTTCCTTCTCCCAAACACAGTCACAGTGAGCGGCATGAAGTTTAGAGACATGGACACACACTCTGCAAGTGAAGGGAAATAGCATTTACTGATATTGTATGAGGGTAATACACGCCCGGGTGTACTCTGAACATACACGATGTGAAGAGACCATATATTTGGACATTCTACTGGAGAAAATGCAGCTACTTTAAATAAAGTTAACTGCTCGCATGTTAACCTGAATTTGTATTAGCTAGCCAGCTATTAGCCACCAGCCTCAAGGACCAATAAATCACCTGACTCCATGCACACTTCATGTCAACACATCATTCATAATAAAGATAAACAGTCTGCATAAGGACATATATTTTAGCTCCTGAAATGACAGAATATTATATAATATTTCTCTTCTTTTTCTCTCAACTGCCACCATCAGTTTAAGAAGAAAGACCGGCTGTGTAGATATTATTTTATGTCCAGAATTCCCCCCTCCAATCTTTCTTACCTCTTGTCCATCTTCCTTCATCCCTCCATCACTGGCCGCTCTGAAAGGTGTTGCCTTGATGAATTATTCAGTTTTGGCATTTAGAAATCTGTGTGTGTGTCATGTGACCTCTCACCTCGGCATGTTTTTTATCCACGAGAAGCTGTGTCCTTTTTCCAGAAGCAATACAGAAAAACAGTAACAAGAGACATCTGTAGCCGTGGAAATAAAAGGACAGGAAGGCCTGGCACTAATTACAGTAAACCGGGAACATCGGAGGAAATTGTAATTCCAAATGGATTGTTTTTAGAAGTGGAACATTTTGACAGTTAATTCCCACCTCACATAGTTGTCATGCAACTTGAGTTTTACTGCAGAACAAACTCTTCTAAATTGTTCTAAATTGTTCCACGAACGTCTCTCCAGCTCGCTCACTGAATCACTTCATTGGCGAATGATTTAAATCGTTTGCTTTCGCTGCTTTGTTAGTTTTGCAACACATACCTAAAGATTGCCAACCTGTCCCTGAAGAAAGAAAATACTTTTAAAAAGATCTCGTCACTGCTCTTTTTGCCATAACGTTGTGATTCGGTCGTCTGTGCTCGTTAATTCTCGGTTCCTGCCGTGAGAGAGGACACTGTGATGAAATACATAACCCAGTTTCTTGCAGCTTCCAATGAAAGGGTGCAGATATGATTATACCAAGTATACACACACATGCACAGGGACACACACTGTCACATGCACATATGAGTAGTGTCAGCTCTTGCAGTTCAATGACTTATCCCTCGAGAAGAATGAGCAAATGTCTTCAGGTGGATCCGTGTGTCACTAAAGACGAGACTTTACGAAGCCAGTAAGCGAATCACTGGAGGGACAGCCACCTCAAAAAACATTTAATAACTTTCAAAACACTTTAGGAACTTAATGTAAGATAATAAGTCCTGCATACCTTTTAGGAAGTGGCATCAAAGTAAGACTACAAAGTCAGAACATGTGGTGAACCCGAGCCTCCGTCCTGGGACACTGTTTCTATTCAGAGCAGAGAAGAGGCGGCTGTGAAGCTAAAGTAAGTCCAGGGTGTTTTTGTTCCGTCTTCCCCTCCAGAAGAGAGGGCAAAGGGCTAATAGCACTGAGACCGCAGGAGGCCTGAGCGACTGGAGCAATCAGAGCAAATAAAAACTGCACAAAGACCCACAGAGACGCACACACATGCTGTGAGACTCACTCACCACAGACCTCCAGCGATCCATCTGGACAGACGACTTCCTCGAGCGTCGAGGGGATGTGAGACGGTGTGAATTGAGTTTCGGGGGGGGGGGGGGGTGCACTAATGCACAGAAGTGCACACTCGCACACACGGCCCATTAACAGAATGACATTGACACCGTAAATCTAAATTACATTACTGGTGCCCTCAATCTCCATAAGGCCGAGCATCTTCTCGTCTCTACACCCTTCCTCCATTTTTCATCCCCGTCTTCTCCATCTTTAAATGCACTCACCACTCATCCACTATTCTCTTTGTTAGGAAC
>NW_027176142.1:72500-82500 GCF_023055335.1 Clinocottus analis
GAAAAGGAGACTCCAGGGTGCTGGAAAGGAGACTCCAGGGTGTTGGAAAGGAGACTCCAGGGTGCTGGAAAGGAGACTCCAGGGTGCTGGAAAGGAGACTCCAGGGTGCTGGAAAGGAGACTCCAGGGTGTTGGAAAGGAGACTCCAGGGTGCTGGAAAGGAGACTCCAGGGTGTTGGAAAGGAGACTCCAGGGTGCTGGAAAGGAGACTCCAGGGTGCTGGAAAGGAGACTCCAGGGTGTTGGAAAGGAGACTCCAGGGTGCTGGAAAGGAGACTCCAGGGTGCTGGAAAGGAGACTCCAGGGTGCTGGAAAGGAGACTCCAGGGTGCTGGAAAGGAGACTCCAGGGTGCTGGAAAGGAGACTCCAGGGTGCTGGAAAGGAGACTCCGACCGCTTGTCGAACCTCGGATTCAAGAGGAGCAGTGCGGATTCTGTCCCGGTCGTGGACCAGTGGACCAGCTCTTTACCCTTGAAGGACTACTGGAGGGGTCTTGGGAGTTTGCCCAACCAGTCTACATGTGCTTTCTGGACTTGGAGAAGGCTTTCGACCGAGTCCCTCGGGGGATTCTGTGGGGGGGGCTGCAGGAGTACGGGGTGCCGGATCCGTTGGCACGAGCTATTCGGTCTCTATACGCCTGCAGTAGGAGTTGTGTCCGTATCCTTAGTATTAAGTCAGACATGTTCCCGGTGGGTGTTGGCCTCCGCCAGGGCTGCCCTTTATCACCGGTCCTGTTTGTGACCTTCATGGACAGGATTTCTAGGCGCAGTCGGGGGGCGGAGGAAATCCGGTTCGGGGGCCTCGGGATCGCCCCTCTGCTGTTTGCAGATGATGTGGTCCTGTTTGCCTCTATGGACCGTGACCTCCAGCATTCGCTGGGGCGTTTTGCAGCCGAGTGTGAAGCGGCAGGGATGAGAGTTAGCGCCTCCAAATCTGAGGCCATGGTTCTCTGCCGGAAACCGGTGGATTGCTCCCTTCAGGTGGGGACAACATGCCTGCCCCAAGCGAAGGAGTTCAAGTACCTCGGGGTCTTGTTCACGAGTGAGGGTAAGGTGGAGCGAGAGATCGACAGGCGGATCGGTGCGGCTGCAGCAGTAAAACAGGCGCTGTACCGGTCCGTCTTGGTGAAGAGGGAGCTGAGTCGGAAGGCGAAGCTCTCCATTTACTGCTCGGTCTATGTTCCAAACCTCACCTATGGTCACGAACTCAGGGTTGTGACCGAAAGAACGAGGTCGCGGATACAAGCGGCCGAAATGAGCTTCCTCCGTAGGGTCGCCGGGCTCAGCCTTAGAGATAGGGTAAGGAGCTCGGACATCAGGGGGGAGCTTGGAGTCGAGCCGCTGCTCCTTCGTATCGAAAGGAGTCAGCTGAGGTGGTTCGGGCATCTAATCCGGATGCCTCCTGGACGCCTCCCATTAGAGGTTTTCCAGGCACGTCCAACTGGGAAGAGGCCCCGGGGAAGACCCAGGACACGCTGGAGGGATTATATCTCCCGGCTGGCCTGGGAACGTCTCGGGTCCCCCAGAACGAGCTGGAACATGTTGCGGGTGAGAGGGAAGCCTGGGTCGGTCTGCTGGGTGCTGCCACCGCGACCCGATCCCGGATAAACGGCAGAAAATGGATGGATGGAGGTCCAACTTACAGAAACTTGAAACCTGAATCCAGATAAAAATAAACACAAAAAACAATAACAAATTTACACTAAACACATGCAAACTGAATTTGTTTCCCTTTGTCCTCCTTTAAATCCTTCAAAAGGCAAACATCAACTTGCATGAACTGAAATGAAATAAAACCCTGTTCACTTTGTGCAGGACAATAAAGTGAATGCAATATGAATTTAAAAAAAGAGCAATATAATCAGTGCAACAACTACCCCATGTTTTTATAATATTTTATCTTTAGCAGAGGGTCTTACTCGGATGGGTTTGGGCTTCCTCAAAGGTTTAGTTGCAGCATATTTGCTCGTGACGAAGATGCACTTTGTCGCTCTGGAAAGCAGCTCGTTCCATCGTCTCATTACAGATAATGCAGCTTCAGTCATTTCCCTCCAAGGAGCCAGTGTTTTGGATAAAAGACCCTTAATTAGATGCAATAGTCTGTAAAGCCACAACCGCTTGCTCATCACTTAAGTACCTGCACTCCTGTTACATGGAGAGCACATTTACAGGAAGCCAGATGTTGGTAACACACATAATGAAGACACAATGGGGGGCGTGGGTGTGTATATTTACTGCGGGCCTGAGACAGTAACTATCTCACTAAACTATTCACAGATTATCCTGAAGAGACTCCAGAGAGATCAGCATCTGTTGTGAGTGCTGGAGTTAACAAACGCCACTTCCTAAACCGATCATTTCAACATTCAATTCAGTTTGTTTTGTACAGCTCAAAATTACAAATACAAATTTGCCTCTGAGGGCTTTTCAGTCTGAAGACATCCGGCATCCCTGTGCGGGACCAGGAAAAACAGAAGAGAACCACTTTGACAGGGAAAAAAGAGGAGAAACCTTCAGGAGAAGAACAGAGGAGGATCAGATGAGTACAAGATGAACAACAGAGTTACAGCACATCAACACCACAGAAATGATTCATATCATGAGAAGTTTACGCAGAAGCAGGAGGATGAAGATGAAGACAGACGAGTCAACTCAGATTAATCCTCGGGGTCCAAGAAGAAGATCTCGGGCTTCCTGAAGCTCAAAGGCTGACTCTCAGTGGAAAATAGCGGCTGGGAAAGAATATTGGGCAACAATTAACTTCGACCACTGCTGCCCCATGGTGGTCTGTACTGGGAACAGGGAACCAGTAGAGACAGTGGGGAATCCCTCATGAGAACACAAGAGAAAATAAGATGCAATAAGGTAAAACAAAATGAAGACATACTGAAAGGAGGGCGGAAAGGTAAAGTGATGGGAGTATATCATTTTTTTAAAGAACTGAAAGAAAAGAGATGTAGCGGGAGACAGCACACCTTTGTACTCGAGTACAAAAGAGCAGACAAAGACCCAGGACACCTGATCCCCAAGGCCTTGGACCAGAGAGAGAGAGAGACGAGGGCATGGGGTGCATTGGAGTGTATGTGTGTGTCTGTGCAAGTGTGTTTTATCTGGGGAACGGGTGAAAGCCAAGAAACAGGTCCCCATTGTGCATTCTGGGTAATGAGCGAGGTAATGAGGGTTTGGGTTTCCAGAGGAGGCTGCTGGGTATCAATGAAGGGAGCTCCATCTCCAGCGGTCTCAAACCACCACACATACGCAGCACAATGCAGGAAAAACTCAAACATGCAAATGTTAAATATTACTTACTGCAAATTTCTGTAAATTCTCAAAATAAATGTTTCTCACGAATAATGTTGCTACTTTGGGTTTGATTGACATATTAGTTAATAGTTTGCTTCACTGTAGTATTATAAATAACCACCTGGGGGCAGCATACGACACTATGTTTCTTCCCAAGCTCTGCAAATACATTATGGACTCTTCATTTATTTTCCATTATAGTTACATATACATGTGCTGACACAGAAATACTTTGACACTTGTAAGGACCTCCTGTATTAAGATATTGTACTTAAGTCAAATAGAAATACTATTATACACCGTTACACTCAACAATGCAATAAAAGAATCAAAGGTTCTTCTGATGGAGCAGAACAGATTTAGTGAAGCATCAACGTGTGAGCGGCTCTCACTGCTGCAGACGCTTGAGCTGAAGTTTTTACAGTGTCGGGTGCTGAAACCACACATGAGCTCATCTTATATGTTTAGAGGGAAACTGCACCTGAAAGTAACTATCATGTTGTACATGTAGGAGAGTGAAGAGTACATCTTACAAAGAATGGAAATATGAAAGTATCGGTGAAAGTACACAAAATAAAGTTGTAAATGTATTTATTTTCCACCGCTGCGTGAAACTTTAACCAAAAAAAAAAACAGCCAAATTGTTCTCACTTTCCAAAATGTCTTAATAGTAATATTTAAATTCGTCCTCATAAAGATATGTTAATAGAAGCCAGCCATGTATTCTCATCATCCAGGAAGTGACACAAGGAATGCAAATGTGCCACGGGTTGAATTGAACCAACGCACACAAGCATGTGCAAACACTTCATCACTTTATTGTGTGCATTTCTACCTTCACAGAGCTGGAACTTCCTCTTCCACTCAACAACCACGACAATACAAACTGTATATTTTGCCTAATCTGTCAAGCTGAAATCAACAGTGGGGGAAAAAAGACGTTAATAAATAGGTGAGGATAGATTCAGAGTGTAATAAGTGAACTGTCCATACACAGCTGTCTTCTTTAGGAACAAGCCAGTCAGTCCAGCTGGCTGGGAGACGATGGAGCATAACAGCAGCACTGAACACAGACACACAGGTTAATCTGACCTTTTGTGAAATCTGTTCAACCGCGTGAATTCTGCAGAGACTCGTTCTGCCTTTAAGTCTCTCTGGTCCCTGAAGGTGTACGTCTTAAAGAGCCCTACAAATCCAGCTTTACAAGCGTTTGTCCTGAGACGTAAATACCACCCGATTCATCTCTGGGTGTGTATCCATCAGAGCTGTAAAGCCTTGGACGTCACCTTGTCATCCCCGGCTTGGTTGTCTGACTGTGTAAACTCAGGAGACTGACACCGAGACTGGAGCAGAGCGAGCAAGTGGAATGTAAGCATTTGGGAAATGTGAGAACTTGTCTGGGACTTGCACTCTGTGTGCAGTCTGTGCAGTCTCTGCTTGTGTGTGTGAGGTGTGAGAAGAAACCTTCAAGTATACCTGAATAGGTTTTTTAAAAGAGATTTTGGTAAGACATAAGCCAGCAGTGTAAAAAAACTAATCATGATAGTTTTAGTCTTTCATTTCACCATGAACCCCTCTACGGCTGCATTCATATGTTGAAGATAAAAAGGAGGAAACACTGGAAGAATGTGGCCTGCGTTAGAAAGAGTGGTATAAAAAAGGTAACACCTTTGGGTTATCTGGCATCTCGCCATGTCATTTTCCACTGCACTACTTCTAAGAAGACTGTGAGTGGGCAATTCATTACATCGTGGGGAATAAATATGTGCATGTCATCACATGTGGAGACTCGTCTTCTTTATGTGAGCAAAAATCCAGTCCAGTAACTAATTAGTTTAGTGGTTTTACGTCCGCTTGTGTGTGCGCTTCATCTTTGTGTGGTATGTCATGTATGTTGGTTGCTCCACCACTTTGGGAGAGAACGATCATGACAAGGAAGGTTACACCATTTTTTTTCACAGCATTATTGATCCCCAGAGGATGAATCTTAATGACTTTGGTTCAATCACTTTGTGGTTTTGTGTGAAATGGCTCAACAATTATTGGCTGGATATGCAATTTGATACAGACATTTCAAAGGATGAATACTTGATTTATGGTATCAAAATCGAAATGTGTTCATAATTTGGTTCATGACAAAATATATGCACCACTAATAACATCATACAGCCTCACCTGTACTTTGTGTTTTGTCCTGACTAGTAAATGTTAGCATGCTAACACACAAACAAAGCCTGGTGAACATGATCTTCTAACTATCACCAGGTTTAAATCCTCCTTGTGAGCATGTTGTCAGCCTTGCAGAGCCGCTAGCTTGGCTGGAGACACTTTGTCATGTTGGACAGTGAGCACATTCTTACCAGCCTTCACTCCTTCAAAGGACTGTTTGCAAGTTAAGACGACATTCAAGTTAGAATTAGCTTTGGTTAGGGTTCTGCATGCAGCTGTGATGGTGTAGGTTGATTGGGAATTCATGTGTCATAAGGGTCCCCGCAAATATAGAAGTACAAACAAAACCTATGAGGACAAAACAAAGGTTGTATCAATCATTGCTGCGCGTAAAGTAATCCCCAATAAAGACTGTGGTAGTCTGCATAACAACGTCCACGTAAATGTTTCCACAGCGTACAACTCCTAACGCGTAGAACAACAATGTACACAAACAAAATATGATCCGTCTGTGTCTCATCACTCACCGCAGCTACAATCTGGAATGAACCATGCCACTGTAATTGAAAACAAAACAATAGCGAAAATTACAGCATAGACTAGCAGAAAGATTTTAAAAGTCCCAGAACACCAATCTGAAAACAATTAGTGGCGGCGGCAGAGGGACGAGAACAGAAACACACATTTCAATGTATGGGTTCGTAGCTTTTTGGCCTCCGTCCATACCACCTATATTCCCCTGATGGCGTGCATTTATGTAACTCCTATCAAAGCCCAACTGATTGGCTTTGAGCTACGAGGCTGACTAAAGAAAGCCTTTAAGAGTTTATGATGGTTTGATCAAAAGACATTGATTTATTATCATTTCTTCTGTGTAAAATAACTCAAACTTCAACCTTTTAGACTTAAAACTTTTCCCAAGTTGCATAATACCTTTTTTTGCTCTTGACTGCATTCCTAGAATGACCCGACTGTGATATCCACGATTAGCCAATACGCTCCAGATGTGTCTGCAAGTTGAGCTTCGCCACGAAATATTAGCGAAAGAGAAGACGGCAGCCTCCCCGTCAGCCTATTAGCTCTTAAATATAGCCCTGACACTTAAAGCTCACACCAGCAGCCCCACTGCACAGCTCCCAGTTGTAAATTCCCTTCCTTCTCTCGCTCCCATTCTTCTCTTCACACACACCGCTTGGCCCAGCTCCCAGTCATGCTACACCTCCATTAAGGGTCCTTTGGCAGCGGGGCTGCCCTAATGAATGCCTGCGTCCTGTTTGATCCCATCTTAGATTTCAAAGGGAGACACCGAATCCCCCACCCTGGGTGAGGTGGGTGCGGTAGGAGAGGGGTGGGCATGAGGAGGGACAGTGGGCAGGTAGTACAATGTTTGTAATAGATGGGTATCGGCAGATCCCGGTCCCCTCGCTCTGCCTCTCTCCCAAGCATCGTGTTTCAATGAAAAGGTAAAGCTGGACAGACGGTCAGGTGGGTTGGGGTTGAGCTTGCGGTCGACTCATATGTCAAATCCTCGCCAGGAGGGGCCTCATCTATGGAGCGGTGTGTGTAGCATGCAGCCGGCCCGCCCTGGAGAATGTTATGGGACGCGCTCATGGTACACAAGCGTTTGTGTGTATTCATTCCTAAATCACACAAACCATATCATAAGACTATGGTTGGGCGGAGTTGACCCCCGACTCAACGTTGCTGCAATGCAACTTCATTGGTTGGTTTTGTGTAAATGTCAATGTGGGGCCTCCTTTATACTGATTTTAATTTACTTGATGTGCATGTTTCAATTGATTACTCCATTTGTGTTTTATGCGTACTTCTACACGTCGAAACCAGAGAAGCCAAACACAACAACGGTCGAGAGGGGCAAGGGCAACTGCAGGAGAGCCCCTGCAGTTGCCCCTGCACCAGGAGGAGAGCCCCTGCAGTTGCCCCTGCACCAGGAGGAGAGCCCCTGCAGTTGCCCCTGCACCAGGAGGAGAGCCCCTACACCAGGAGGAGAGCCCCTGCAGTTGCCCCTGCACCAGGAGGAGAGCCCCTGCAGTTGCCCCTACACCAGGAGGAGAGCGCCTGCAGTTGCCCCTACACCAGGAGGAGAGCCCCTACACCAGGAGGAGAGCCCCTGCAGTTGCCCCTGCACCAGGAGGAGAGCCCCTGCAGTTGCCCCTGCACCAGGAGGAGAGCCCCTACACCAGGAGGAGAGCCCCTGCACCAGGAGGAGAGCCCCTGCAGTTGCCCCTGCACCAGGAGGAGAGCCCCTGCAGTTGCCCCTGCACCAGGAGGAGAGCCCCTGCAGTTGCCCCTGCACCAGGAGGAGAGCCCCTGCAGTTGCCCCTACACCAGAAGGAGAGCCCCTGCAGTTGCCCCTGCACCAGGAGGAGAGCCCCTGCAGTTGCCCCTGCACCAGGAGGAGAGCCCCTGCAGTTGCCCCTGCACCAGGAGGAGAGCCCCTACACCAGGAGGAGAGCCCCTGCAGTTGCCCCTGCACCAGGAGGAGAGCCCCTGCAGTTGCCCCTACACCAGGAGGAGAGCCCCTGCAGTTGCCCCTACACCAGGAGGAGAGCCCCTGCAGTTGCCCCTACACCAGGAGGAGAGCCCCTGCAGTTGCCCCTGCACCAGGAGGAGAGCCCCTACACCAGGAGGAGAGCCCCTGCAGTTGCCCCTGCACCAGGAGGAGAGCCCCTGCAGTTGCCCCTACACCAGGAGGAGAGCCCCTGCAGTTGCCCCTACACCAGGAGGAGAGCCCCTGCAGTTGCCCCTACACCAGGAGGAGAGCCCCTGCAGTTGCCCCTGCACCAGGAGGAGAGCCCCTGCAGTCATATTGAAATCTTTGAATCAATTAAGTGGCTTTTTTATTTTATTTCTGTGGCATCTCATATTTACTTTAAATTTAAATTAATTATTTAATTAAATTATTTAAATATCCTCTTTTTCCCTCAGTGGAATCAACGTTTTATTTCTGGTACAAAACCAAGAACCTCACACAAATGATTAGACTTTCACAAGGTGACAAAAACTTCAGTTTAATTGGAAAAATAATGATAATGTCCTTTATTTGTTTTTGATAGCAAACGTCTCTTTTGAACATTATCTTCCCTTTGAAGGCCTGAAAGCTATCTTCTCAATTAGCTTCATAGCATGAATGGGACGCAACATGAGAAGGTCTTCTCATGGTTTCTGCTCGTTGGTCTGTTGTGCAGCTTTTCTTCTTGTGCGTTTTTCTTTCTGAACAATTTCTCAATGCGTGTGAAAAGTGTTTTTAATGAAATTCTTAAGTCGGTGCAACGTCATGTTGGACCTGTTACAAACATAAACCACAGGCCCTAATGTGTTCTGGAGCAATCGTAGGAATCTTTACAGTTCAAACAAACCCATCACCTTCCAAGCAGGTGGAATTTCCCGCCAGCAGACGCGACTGTTTTGCACTCGAGCTTTATGGCTGCAAGGAAATCTTCACCCTGAGTGTTGACACGAGGCAGTATCTGAAGTTCTGGCTTCATCGGTCTGACATAAACGGAGGATTAACACTTGTTTGTTAAGGCACAAACACAAATTGTGTGCAATCATACGGCATACACATTACAACATATCTTCTACTACCATCAGTAGTCAAAGTGTTTCTTATGTTGTTTTGACGTTAACGTTCAGAAGTTTGAGTCAGAGCAAAACACCACAATAGTAAAACTAAAAGCAAATGATGAAATTGGAATGGAAATGTTTATCTCAGAAGCATAAACCTGCCTTTCCCTGCCTTATAAAGCAATGGTGAAGGCCCGTCCACTGGTGCATAGCTTACTGTTCTAATAAACTGAACCTGATGATCTTTTAAGGACCGATAAGAGTACCAAAATAGAGTTCGAAAGAAATCTTGATTTGTGCTTTCAGTTTCCACCAATTGGCAATATACACCAAAGAAAGTCTTTAAAGAAGACATAATATATAATACATAATATAATAATACATAATAATGTATACATAATATACAGAGACATTTTCGCCATCGTTAAGAGTTGTACGTTTTTTAGTCTGCAAAAGCATCCAGAGAACCTGAAGAGCAACAATTACTTTTGACTTACCGGTAAAACCCCCTTAAAACCTCTGGACTGCCATCAAGTGGAAAACCTCTGGTGCAAGATGCTTCGTGCACAGTGCGTGAACAGACTCGGAGGTGCTTCTGAGCAGGTTGCACCACTTTGTCACAGAGTCAGAGACTGTAAATATGCACCTGTGTCTGAAGCTGTGCTGGAACCCTCTAACCCTTTAACCCTCTAACCATTTAACCCTTTAACCCTCTAACCCTTTAACCCTTTAACCCTCTAACCATTTAACCCTTTAACCCTCTAACCCTTTAACCCTTTAACCCTCTAACCCTCTAACCATTTAACCCTCTAACCCTTTAACCCTCTAACCCTTTAACCCTCTAACCCTCTAACCATTTAACCCTCTAACCCTTTAACCCTCTAACCCTCTAACCATTTAACCATTTAACCCTTTAACCCTTTAACCCTCTAACCATTTAACC
>NW_027176142.1:87500-90000 GCF_023055335.1 Clinocottus analis
AAAAATTCTGAATTCTTTAAAATTGTTGTTTCGTTAAACTCGAGAAAGCCAGCAGATTGACACTGACAAGCCCAGACGGGAGAACAAAAGACGGCATATTGGGTTTATCCGTACAGCCATTTCCTGCCAGTTCGGCCCGTAGTGAGGCTCCGCCCCCTTCACCGCCAGCATGCCAATCTCTCGGTAAAAGCTGGATAACATGTTTTCTTTTCGCAGCTCTGTGATACTGTTCGCACCCGTAAGTCTGGAGTCCAAACGGCTTCCTGCAGCGCCATTTATCCCCATCTACACACTGAAGCTGATTAGTAGTGTACCCTGATTGTCTGAGAGTTGTTGTGTGTGTGTGTGTGTATGTGTGTGTGTGTGTGTGTGTGTGTGTGTGTGTGTGTGTGTGTACCTGTAGACTCTTAACCGTAAATGTGCTTTCTAAACAGTTTGACAGCGCAAACCCATTACTCCATTTTTGTTTGCCCACTTCAACTTCAGCACTCAGTGTGGCTTCAGGAGTAGCTGGAAGTCGTTGGCTTGAAATAGCTCCGTCTCTTTGTTTAATGCTGCACTTCCATACTCGCTCTGCCAGACGCAGACTGCCATCTCTGATGTGGTGAAATCAATCAGTGGGATTGTCAGCTGGTTTGAATGCTCGCTTTGTCTCTGTGCCATGTCATTCTTTCCTAAAAAAGTTTAATTTTGTCTGTGTTCCGTCTCTCACTCTCCGTCTTTATCTTTATTTCTTGCTTTCTCTCTTAGCTCTGGTTTCCAGTCGAGACGTAAACCAGAGCCGGCCCTGGCGGCAACGCAAAAGATGGGGTTGTTGCGACAATAAGCATCTCTTAATAAACAAAGAAAGAAGTGTGAAAGCAAAGGCTGTTTCCTGTGCCATGCGCCCGCCATGCGGCCACCATGCGCCCGACATCGCCCGCCATGCAGCCACCATGCGGCCACCATGCCGCCACCATGCACCCACCATCGCCCGCCATGCGGCCACCATGCACCCACCATCGCCCGCCATGCACCCACCATCGCCCGCCATGCGGCCACCATCGCCCGCCATGCAGGCACCATGCCCCCGTCATCGCCCGCCATGCGGCCACCATGCACCCACCATCGCCCGCCATGCGGCCACCATCGCCCGCCATGCGGCCACCATGCACCCACCATCGCCCGCCATGCGGCCACCATGCACCCACCATCGCCCGCCATGCACCCACCATCGCCCGCCATGCGGCCACCATGCACCCACCATCGCCCGCCATGCACCCACCATCGCCCGCCATGCGGCCACCATGCACCCACCATCGCCCGCCATGCGGCCACCATCGCCCGCCATGCGGCCACCATGCACCCACCATCGCCCGCCATGCGGCCACCATCGCCCGCCGTGCGCCCGCCGTGCGCTCTGCAGGCCCTTGACGAAGCAGCAGGAGTCTGTGAGATCATCGAGGACGACCAGGACGGATTACAAACAGGACATTTGTCATTCAGACACTGTTTTGTCAGGTTGAGATGGGCTGAACTTCATTGACTTTTTTCTGTCTTTGGTGGTTACACATTTGCTTCCTTGAAATGTAGCCCCTAGTTTTTCATCCAGTTAAGATGTTTAAATATGTGTATACAACATCATGACACTGTTCATCCCATTAATTGAGGAGCCAGATATGAATTTGACCTGACTGACATTTATTTTGCTTTGCTGTGTTGTGTTTTGTTTCTGCTATTATATGTGCACGCGTCTTGCTTCCCAAGGAGATCATACATTTGGAACTACAATCTTGTATCTTGTTCATGTTTTGAAACCACGGTTGAAGCTGTGACGCTCATTTCATCTCATCCCACCAACTTGGATTCTGGATCTGACTTCCAGTTTTGACCAACAGGGTGTGCTTTTAAGACTGAGCGCTTACTAATGCCTGCTGCTGAAGAGCTGAATGAAATACAAAGATCCACCAGTGGGATGTTGTTTTCACAATAAAACTACAAGCTTTTTGAAGGTTTTCAGCCGACAGAAGCAAAACGTTCCTAAAAGCATGAAAGGGATGTTGTGTTGATGTTGAGTGTCATCTGTTAAAAGTAGGTCAGGAGAGACTTCGGGTTTGTCCACGTCTCTATTGTACACTAGGCTACTGGTGCTGATGATGTCATATAAATACATGACTCATGCCAGAACATTGTTATTGATCATCGCACTTCCCATTTCCATTGCTCTCTTTCACACGCAGACATGTGCATGTGGGCGTGCACTCGAGGCATGTGTTGTATGTGGCTTGGTTCACGGTGATGTCATTTTACAAACATTCAGCACTGCATGCTTGTCAAGATTGGGAGATGAAAGCACAGGAAGTCGGTAAAAACGTTAAATCTTTTGCACAGACAGGAAGGCTTTGCTCTGGAGTTACAGGATAACACATTCTTACCCAGATCGCTCTTCGTAGTCTGTGCTCTTCAGCGCATACCTGAAACAGAAGCTATCCACAGGCATGAAACTAACTCATGACCTCCA
>NW_027176142.1:95000-105000 GCF_023055335.1 Clinocottus analis
GGCTCACTGTTGGCTGGGCCTCCAGACCAGTCGGCTATAGGACTGGAGGGGCTCACTGTTGGCTGGGCCTCCAGACCAGTCGGCTATAGGACTGGAGGCGCTCACTGTTGGCTGGGCCTCCAGACCAGTCGGCTATAGGACTGGAGGGGCTCACTGTTGGCTGGGCCTCCAGACCAGTCGGCTATAGGACTGGAGGGGCTCACTGTTGGCTGGGCCTCCAGACCAGTCGGCTATAGGACTGGAGGGGCTCACTGTTGGCTGGGCCTCCAGACCAGTCGGCTATAGGACTGGAGGGGCTCACTGTTGGCTGGGCCTCCAGACCAGTCGGCTATAGGACTGGAGGGGCTCACTGTTGGCTGGGCCTCCAGACCAGTCGGTTATAGGACTGGAGGCGCTCACTGTTGGCTGGGCCTCCAGACCAGTCGGCTATAGGACTGGAGGCGCTCACTGTTGGCTGGGTGCTCCTGAAGAAGAGCAGCTTGGATGCCAGCTTGCAGAGGGAACGTCCCGTCACAGACGAGGCGTGTTTTGACTGTTAGAGGTGTGAGGTCATGCCTGGAGGTTTGCGGGGGCGTTAACAGAGCTTTTCCTAAAGAGTGTGATCTCTATTAAGCATACACTCTTATTTTCTCTCCGTTGCATGCCAACTATGTACAGTAATCAGCCTCAAGGTGTTCACCAGCTTTTACCTGTTGTGAATGAGTTAGTCAGCGCTGGAAACACCCTGGGATCTCCACGTCGCCATGGCTGCCATTCAATAACTGTACCTGACAGGTGTAAACAGGTGTCCTTTAACCCGAAAAGACTGACGTTACAACTAGTAATGTTGGGTATATTTTACCCAATATAATGTAACTGATAGAAAATATTTCTCATTAAAATATAATAAAATACAGCACAAGGCATTTTTACTTTGAAGGCGATAATTTACTTCCGCCCTACTGAACAGTACCTGTTCATAAAAAAGAAAACAGATGTATAAACTATATATGTATGGATGTTAACTTGTTGTTGCTCCAGAGTGCTGTTATATTGTTCTGATAACATTACTTTAAAATAAAAGCTGCAATACACTAGTTTTTACTTCATTATGGAATTTGACGCATAATGAGATTAATCGCGATTCATTAATTAATGTGTTTGATTGGTCCACTTTGACCTTTTTCCCATGTTGTAATCTGGGAGAACAAGTTTCCCTCAAAAATAAATGTTCGAAGGCTTTTAGTTGGATGGAAACATATTTAACCAGCCAGGCTGCTCCGTAGGATTGTTCCTAAATGTTCATACTGCTCTATTCAGCAATGTAAATATAGATTTACAATTTACAAAGAAAGCATATTATTTAAGGTGCTGAGCCATGTTGATGACAAGATGCCCCTGATGCATTAAAGTTATCTTTATAGATCAAACAAACAGTCATAAACGGTCTGGCAGTTTTACATGAATCATTATCACCTATGTTGCCAGGAAGAAGTTATGACCATCCATAAAAATCCCAATGTCATCTGGCGACATACGCTGATTATGTAAGAGAAATGTTAACGCGTGTTATGTGTAATTAGCAATACTAAAAATACCAAATAAGCAGTCTCGCAACAGCCAGAAGAAACTTAACAGCGCAAAGTATTCCACGGAAAGTGAAACAGAATATTTATTACAATCTTCAGTGGTGATCGACCAGAAAATAAATATGCCTTTCATCTTTATCCGACGTGACAGGATATTACCTCTCATGTGAAACGCACACCTGGTGCACACAGGAAGCTGCACCAGAGGTGGACAACAGGTGTGTTGAAAGGTTTAATGAAATGAACAAAGAGGAACGTTGACTGCTTTTTGACCGGCCGGTGCTTTTCTGCTGCTTATTTTAGAAACAAGCATAAAATGACAAGACATTAAGTTGGGAGTCATATGAAATTCTTATTTGCGCCAATACATTAGCCCATCATAATTAGTTGTGATGTATTTTATAGATGCAGTTGGATTTTTAATGTGGTTGTACGAGGATTTGTTTTTTAACCTCTTTTCACCAGAATCTGGCTTATTTACAGTGCGGCATCGTGAAAACTTTATTTTCCTTCGACATTGTAAACAAACGTGTATTCGAGAGATGTCCGAACTTTACAGAGGAGAACGTGCAGCTCTCCTGTCAGGTGTTTATGAATGTTTGTGTGATTATATGAACACAAACCCATGAAGGATCCATGCAAATGCATCAGATACGCTCTCAGTTATTGTCTCTAGAGGTCTGCATCAGCTCTGCGCATGCACACGTCTCTGCTCTAATAACTAACAACTATCATTACTTTGAGCACAAACACTAACAACAAAGATAAAATGATGAACATCGAGCAAGATTGGAGCAACATTAAGGTCCACCTGTTGTGTCTAAGTCCATCTTTGACTCCCTTCTGGTCTGAAGCAACAACACAACTCCTCAACTGTTAAATCCTTCATGTCCACCAGTCCAAAAAAAAAAATAGTTTCAATAGTCATCAATAGTCAGCCATTTTTTACATTACATGTCATTTAGCTGACGCTTTTATCCAAAGAGACTTACAATAAGTGCATTAAACCGTGAGTACGAACTCAGAACAAAATAAATCAAGAGAGAACAATTTCTTCAATAAAGTCAAACTACAAAGTGCTCTCAGTAGGAAACATGTACGTGCTGCCAAAGTGCTGCTGTACTGTCTTTATTCCAAAGAGATGAGTTCCTAGAGATGAGTTCTTAGAGATGAGTTCCTAGAGATGAGTTCCTAGAGATGAGTTCCTAGAGATGAGTTCTTAGAGATGAGTTCCTAGAGATGAGTTCCTAGAGATGAGTTCCTAGAGATGAGTTCCTAGAGATGAGTTCTTAGAGATGAGTTCCTAGAGATGAGTTCCTAGAGATGAGTTCTTAGAGATGAGTTCCTAGAGATGAGTTCTTAGAGATGAGTTCCTAGAGATGAGTTCTTAGAGATGAGTTCCGAGAGATGAGTTCCTAGAGATGAGTTCTTAGAGATGAGTTCCTAGAGATGAGTTCTTAGAGATGAGTTCCTAGAGATGAGTTCCTAGAGATGAGTTCTTAGAGATGAGTTCTTAGAGATGAGTTCCTAGAGATGAGTTCTTAGAGATGAGTTCCGAGAGATGAGTTCTTAGAGATGAGTTCTTAGAGATGAGTTCTTAGAGATGAGTTCCTAGAGATGAGTTCTTAGAGATGAGTTCCGAGAGATGAGTTCCTAGAGATGAGTTCTTAGAGATGAGTTCCTAGAGATGAGTTCCTAGAGATGAGTTCTTAGAGATGAGTTCTTAGAGATGAGTTCCTAGAGATGAGTTCTTAGAGATGAGTTCCGAGAGATGAGTTCCTAGAGATGAGTTCCTAGAGATGAGTTCCTAGAGATGAGTTCCGAGAGATGAGTTCTTAGAGATGAGTTCTTAGAGATGAGTTCCTAGAGATGAGTTCTTAGAGATGAGTTCTTAGAGATGAGTTCCTAGAGATGAGTTCCTAGAGATGAGTTCTTAGAGATGAGTTCTTAGAGATGAGTTCCTAGAGATGAGTTCCTAGAGATGAGTTCCTAGAGATGAGTTCTTAGAGATGAGTTCCGAGAGATGAGTTCCTAGAGATAAGTTCTTAGAGATGAGTTCCTAGAGATGAGTTCCTCGAGATGAGTTCCTAGAGATGAGTTCTTAGAGATGAGTTCCTAGAGATGAGTTCTTAGAGATGAGTTCTTAGAGATGAGTTCCTAGAGATGAGTTCCTAGAGATGAGTTCCTCGAGATGAGTTCCTAGAGATGAGTTCTTAGAGATGAGTTCCTAGAGATGAGTTCTTAGAGATGAGTTCTTAGAGATGAGTTCCTAGAGATGAGTTCTTAGAGATGAGTTCCTAGAGATGAGTTCCTCGAGATGAGTTCCTAGAGATGAGTTCCTCGAGATGAGTTCCTAGAGATGAGTTCTTAGAGATGAGTTCTTAGAGATGAGTTCCTAGAGATGAGTTCTTAGAGATGAGTTCCTAGAGATGAGTTCTTAGAGATGAGTTCCTCGAGATGAGTTCTTAGAGATGAGTTCCTAGAGATGAGTTCCTAGAGATGAGTTCCTAGAGATGAGTTCCTAGAGATGAGTTCTTAGAGATGAGTTCCTAGAGATGAGTTCCTAGAGATGAGTTCTTAGAGATGAGTTCCTAGAGATGAGTTCTTAGAGATGAGTTCTTAGAGATGAGTTCCTAGAGATGAGTTCTTAGAGATGAGTTCCTAGAGATGAGTTCCTCGAGATGAGTTTCTAGAGATAAGTTCCTCGAGATGAGTTCCTCGAGATGAGTTCTTAGAGATGAGTTCTTAGAGATGAGTTCTTAGAGATGAGTTCCTAGAGATGAGTTCCGAGAGATGAGTTCTTAGAGATGAGTTCTTAGAAATGAGTTCCTAGAGATGAGTTCTTAGAGATGAGTTCTTAGAGATGAGTTCTTAGAGATGAGTTCCTAGAGATGAGTTCCTAGAGATGAGTTCCTAGAGATGAGTTCTTAGAGATGAGTTCTTAGAGATGAGTTCTTAGAGATGAGTTCCTAGAGATGAGTTTCTAGAGATGAGTTCCTAGAGATGAGTTTCTAGAGATGAGTTCCTAGAGATGAGTTCCTAGAGATGAGTTCTTAGAGATGAGTTCCTAGAGATGAGTTCTTAGAGATGAGTTCCTAGAGATGAGTTCTTAGAGATGAGTTCTTAGAGATGAGTTCCTAGAGATGAGTTCTTAGAGATGAGTTCTTAGAGATGAGTTCCTAGAGATGAGTTCCTAGAGATGAGTTTCTAGAGATGAGTTCCTAGAGATGAGTTCTTAGAGATGGGTTTCTAGAGATGAGTTCTTAGAGATGAGTTCTTAGAGATGAGTTTCTAGAGATGAGTTTCTAGAGATGAGTTCCTAGAGATGAGTTCTTAGAGATGAGTTCTTAGAGATGAGTTCCTAGAGATGAGTTCTTAGAGATGAGTTCCTAAAGATGAGTTCTTAGAGATGAGTTCTTATAGATGAGTTCCTAGAGATGAGTTCTTAGAGATGAGTTCTTAGAGATGAGTTCTTAGAGATGAGTTCCTAGAGATGAGTTCTTAGAGATGAGTTCTTAGAGATGAGTTCCTAGAGATGAGTTCCTAGAGATGAGTTCCTAGAGATGAGTTCTTAGAGATGAGTTCTTAGAGATGAGTTCCTAGAGATGAGTTCCTCGAGATGAGTTCCTAGAGATGAGTTCTTAGAGATGAGTTCTTAGAGATGAGTTCCTAGAGATGAGTTCTTAGAGATGAGTTTCTAGAGATGAGTTCCTCGAGATGAGTTCTTAGAGATGAGTTCTTAGAGATGAGTTCTTAGAGATGAGTTCCTAGAGATGAGTTCCTAGAGATGAGTTCTTAGAGATGAGTTCTTAGAAATGAGTTCCGAGAGATGAGTTCTTAGAGATGAGTTCTTAGAGATGAGTTCCTAGAGATGAGTTCCTAGAGATGAGTTTCTAGAGATGAGTTCCTAGAGATGAGTTCCTAGAGATGAGTTCCTAGAGATGAGTTCCTAGAGATGAGTTCTTAGAGATGAGTTCCTAGAGATGAGTTCTTAGAGATGAGTTCTTAGAGATGAGTTCCTAGAGATGAGTTCCTAGAGATGAGTTCTTAGAGATGAGTTCCTAAAGATGAGTTCTTAGAGATGAGTTCCTAGAGATGAGTTCTTAGAGATGAGTTCTTAGAGATGAGTTCCTAGAGATGAGTTCCTAGAGATGAGTTCTTAGAGATGAGTTTCTAGAGATGAGTTCTTAGAGATGAGTTCTTAGAGATGAGTTCCTAAAGATGAGTTCTTAGAGATGAGTTCTTAGAGATGAGTTCCTAGAGATGAGTTCTTAGAGATGAGTTCTTAGAGATGAGTTCCTAGAGATGAGTTCCTAGAGATGAGTTTCTAGAGATGAGTTCCTAGAGATGAGTTCTTAGAGATGAGTTCCTAGAGATGAGTTCTTAGAGATGAGTTCTTAGAGATGAGTTCCTAGAGATGAGTTCTTAGAGATGAGTTCCTAGAGATGAGTTCCTAGAGATGAGTTCCTAGAGATGAGTTTCTAGAGATGAGTTCCTAGAGATGAGTTCTTAGAGATGAGTTCCTAGAGATGAGTTCTTAGAGATGAGTTCTTAGAGATGAGTTCCTAGAGATGAGTTCTTAGAGATGAGTTCCTAAAGATGAGTTCTTAGAGATGAGTTCTTAGAGATGAGTTCCTAGAGATGAGTTCTTAGAGATGAGTTCTTAGAGATGAGTTCTTAGAGATGAGTTCCTAGAGATGAGTTCTTAGAGATGAGTTCTTAGAGATGAGTTCTTAGAGATGAGTTCCTAGAGATGAGTTCTTAGAGATGAGTTCTTAGAGATGAGTTCTTAGAGATGAGTTCCTAGAGATGAGTTCCTCGAGATGAGTTCTTAGAGATGAGTTCTTAGAGATGAGTTCCTAGAGATGAGTTCTTAGAGATGAGTTCTTAGAGATGAGTTCCTAGAGATGAGTTCCTGGAGATGAGTTCCTGGAGATGAGTTTCTAGAGATGAGTTCTTAGAGATGAGTTCCTAGAGATGAGTTCCTAGAGATGAGTTCTTAGAGATGAGTTCCTAGAGATGAGTTCTTAGAGATGAGTTCTTAGAGATGAGTTCGGAGCGACAAGCTGATTGGCTGAAGCTGAGCACCAAACAGCACCAAAGAAGCAGATACCTGCTTGAGCTTGTGATCATTAGTTGTGTGTTGACAAATTGAGCGGAAATGATTATCAGTGTGTAGCGTGATGTGTAGCTCTTATATGACATGTCGTGACGTGGCACGTTGTGACGTGGCACGTTGTGGCACGTCGTGACATGTCGTGACGCGGCACGGCGCGACATGTCGTGACGCGGCACGTCGCGACATGTCGTGACGCGGCACGTCGTGACGCGTTGTGACGTGGCACGTGGTGGCACGTCGTGACATGTCGTGACGCGGCATGTCGTGACGTGGCACGTCGTGGCACGTCGTGGCACGTCGTGACGCGTTGTGACGTGGCACGTTGTGGCACGTTGTGGCACGTCGTGACGTGTGCGAGGCGGCATGTGAGGCACAGACGTGGTTTCTTTGGCTCATACCTATGGAATTTGCATTACAGCGGCAAAATTCTTCCTTAATAAAAGTAAAAAATGAAGGGAGGAACTGATGGAAATTGGATTTAGTCCAAAAATCATGAGTGATTTCAATATAAACACACTATCTTTGGATTAACTGTTTGATTGCTGCCAGAAAGTTGAACACAAACTGGATTTAGATGCGTGTGCGAGCCAAATGATTTCCATTTCGTGGCATTCCCTCGCCGTGGGAGATGTATGCGACTCCATGCGTCCTGTGTCTGCTCCAATCGTTTATGAGTTTATGAAGAACATTAAGGCTCCTTTCTGTTATTGTTTTAAATCATGCTGTGCGGGTGATATACTGTATGTACTTTAGAGGGATTTCCAACCGCAACGATGTGTTTTGAGGCAGAGATCTAAGCCTACACTTCTATGAGTTGTGAGCTGTGAAGCAACAGCCCCGGAGGCCAGAGCTCCATTACCGGGCACAATGCGCTCTGTGTGTGAGCAACAGCTCTAAACTCTTCTAGTTGGGCTATTCTGACGCGGTGACCATGAATCTATTGTCTCATAATGACCATAATGCTGACAAATGATTTAGATTAGCCTTTTCAGACACTACAACGGTCATATTTGAAATCCCCAACATATTTCCATCTTGTTTTATCTGTTGTTTAAAGTAAAGTCCTGACCAGTTTAACAGGTTGGAGATTACAAGATGAAATACATGGATTCATTCACAATTTAAAAATGAGTAATTATTATGGTCGTACAACAATAACAGAGTCTAAATCCGCATCCAGCTATGGGACGCACAACAGCATATGATCTTAAAGCTCACATCCCATAACTTTGGCACAGACCCAGATGCAAAATTAACACAAGATGGTAGATTCAACATTTTGCCAAAATCTCTGGGAACGGGTTGCATTAGCAGTGGGGTATGTCACAGAAACAATGCTGAGAGAGGCCAAAGGTTAATGCAGTTACTTATCCAGCACACAGAACCACAGCAGCACAAACACACACAGACTTTTGGTTTCATGAAGTGCTCGGTTTCCTCTGAGAGGAGATTAGGATTGAAAGACAAACTGTGGGAACAACCGGAAAACTATTCAGCTTGCGGCAAACGTCTTGATGTCGCAGAGCAACTGCTGGTCATGAAGTGCATCCATGTGAAGGTTCAGGTATACGTTTAGCTGTTGCTCTGAGTCCATCTGGACATCCTGTGCACGCCGCAGTGCGTCTGGTGCGAGGCCGGCTGTTTGCTAGCCTGTTTACACGCACCGTGGGACAATGGCGGGATTCTGCCCGGCGAGGCCGTGGGAGGAAGAGGACAGAAGAGTCAATGAGTGAAGAGGCTTCTGGGATGCGTCAGCGCGAGGCCATGATGAGGGTGTAGGAGGACGAGCCCTCTAACTCAACAATGCGCGGAGGAACAGCCATTCAGTCATCTCGCAGGATGACACGCACACGCAGCCATGAGCACACACAGCCAACAAAAGGTGCAGGTGAAACGAGGCCGTCCACGCACCTTTCTGGAGATAGAGCTGGGCCAGAAAGACTCAACCAACGACGGATTCTTTGGTGCTGGTCATTAAGGAAAAGAAAAGATGAGCGCTGTGGGAAATGTCAAAGGAGAGATGAGTCATCAATCATTGAGTAGAGTCTGATCAATGCAGAGTGCTTTTTGCATGAACTGGTGCCCATTGACAGGGACAACATGTCAGAGATCAGACGCATCGGGATAATGGACTTCATAATGTGTGCTTGTACCTTCATCCTGCAGGAGCCTTTTGCTCCAATCATATCCCTTACAAAAATGTCATGTTATTAAAAGAAATTATAAGGTGTCTTATGTGACAACGCTGGAACCAATGAATATTTCTTCTTTTTAATAATTTTGCTGTGACGGCGTTGTTGTCTGGACGGCCTTATCTTTTATTCCACACGTGTGACGGCCTTGAGAAGGCCAGAGGGGCTCACATGCCCTGAAAGTACCTTGTTTGTTGAATAAAATGTCATTGTGGCGCTAAAAGAAATAAACATGTTCTTTTAAAGAAAGCATCTTGCCCAGAAACAGCGTTATTATATGAATGTAATACATCAAACTAAAACTGTCTGAATTGACCTGTGAGAAAAGACATTTCTGTAGTTTGGGTGAACTGATCCTTTTGTCTTGATAACCTGGATTACTGTAAATCTTATAAACAGAGTGATGGTCAAATTCAGAGAAGTATGACGTCATTCCTTCCAAATGAAAGGGATGTGCGCTTCAATACGAGCACGAGTCTGTTCCAGCAGGCCTCTGCAGCACCTTTGGGCCAGAGAGAAACCTGTCGGACCGCTTCCTTCAGATGTCACTGAAATACATCGCGAGCGTGGCTCAGGATTAGCCTGTCGTCAAGAGCTTGGAAGAAACAGTATTTGTGTTTTGGTTGTGGATTTAGTACTGGTCCACTGTACTGGTGCCCTGCGGCAGAAAAGGATTATATGGTTTCAAACCATGCAGGTGATGAAGACGATGTATTGCATTGTGCAGAATGCATCTCTCATTATGACCTGGGTGGTACCATCCGAACAATATACCAGGTCTTTGCAGGTATTCACTGGAATTTATAGAGCTGTAAATTGGAGACCACACATTAGGGCTGGCTTGTGACTCATGCCTGTAACAGCATATTTTACAGCACCAAACCCTGACACAACCACAAGCAGCTTCATAGGAAGGGTGTGTTTTTATTCGTTTGTCATAATTGAACAGTTGCATCTCCTTGACATACATTTTATAAGTTATAGAAGTAAGTAGCCAGTTAAAAAGTTAAAATACAAAACCCAAAAGGTTTCATTCAGATGCTAATTTTAAATGTACTTAGACGAGAACTAAATGTAGGTTTTTTTAATCACCTGCATTTAGGTCTCAAACTCCTGTAGGA
>NW_027176142.1:110000-113722 GCF_023055335.1 Clinocottus analis
CAGAACGATCGAGCTCAAAACCTAATCCTAATCCTACAGAACGATCGAGTTCAATGCCTAATCCTAATCCTATTCCTAATCCTAAACCTAACCCTAATCCTAACCCACAAGCTTCAGACCCACAGGGCCTTGTGACGGTGCTTTAGTGCCGTTCCCTTTATTCCGTATTAATGTGACAGGATTTTTTTTGTGTGCGGGTGTGTGTGCGCGTGTGTGTGTGTGTGTGCATGTGTGTGTGTGTGTGTGTGCATGTGCGTGTGTGTGCGTGCGTGTGCGCGTGTGTGCGTGCGTGCGTGCGTGTGTGTGTGCTTGTGTGCGTGTATGTGTGTGTGCGTGTGCGTGTGCGTGCGTGTGTGCGTGCGTGCGTGCGTGCGTGTGTGTGTGTGTGTGTGTGTGTGTGTGTGCGTGCGTGCGTGCGTGTATGTGTATGTGTGTGTGTGTGTGTGCAGATGGACTCTGCTGTTCTCTCATGCACACAAAGATGTCTGATTCTTCGTGACCCTCTCAGGTTTCCCTTTGAAGCTAAATTACAGCTTTCACTGTTAGCGCCTGTGTGCGTATACGTAGAGACAGTGAGTGAGTGAGTGAGTGAGTGAGACAGTGAGTGAGACAGTGAGTGAGACAGTGAGTGAGACAGTGAGTGAGTGAGTGAGACAGTGAGTGAGTGAGTGAGTGAGTGAGTGAGACAGTGAGTGAGACAGTGAGTGAGTGAGTGAGACAGTGAGTGAGTGAGTGAGTGAGTGAGTGAGACAGTGAGTGAGACAGTGAGTGAGACAGTGAGTGAGACAGTGAGTGAGTGAGTGAGACAGTGAGTGAGTGAGTGAGTGAGTGAGTGAGACAGTGAGTGAGACAGTGAGTGAGTGAGTGAGACAGTGAGTGAGACAGTGAGTGAGACAGTGAGTGAGTGAGTGAGACAGTGAGTGAGTGAGTGAGTGAGTGAGTGAGACAGTGAGTGAGTGAGTGAGACAGTGAGTGAGACAGTGAGTGAGTGAGTGAGACAGTGAGTGAGTGAGTGAGTGAGTGAGTGAGACAGTGAGTGAGTGAGTGAGACAGTGAGTGAGACAGTGAGTGAGTGAGTGAGTGAGTGAGTCAGTGCAGTTACATGGATTTGAATTACTGGTTTAGTCCGACTAAAATCGAATTATCCCGTTCATGTAAACACGTTTATTCGAATAACTGCGGTCCGACTACGATCCGATTAACACTCCTAGATAACTCGATCCGACTCGATTGATAATTCGAATAACGCTGCATGTAAACGCTGAATCGGATCGGAACTGGACAATGCGTTTGTGCGCATGCTCAAGATCCCGCCGCCTCCCCCCTCCCTCCTCCCTCTCTCCCTCTCTCCCTCCCTCCTTCCTCTTCCCTCCCTCCCTCCTCCTCCCTCGCTCCCTCCCTCCCTCCTTCCTCCTCCCTCGCTCCCTCCCTCCTTCCGCTAGCTCCCTGATGTAGCCAGCTAGCGCTGCTGCTAGTTCCCTGTTTGCTCTCCGCTAGCTCCCTGCTATAGCCAGCTAGCGCTGCTGCTAGTTCCCTGTTTGCTCTCCGCTAGCTCCCTGCTGTAGCCAGCTAGCGCTGCTGCTAGTTCCCTGTTTGCCTCCCGCTAGCTCCCTGCTGTAGCCAGCTAGCGCTGCTGCTAGTTCCCTGTTTGCTCTCCGCTAGCTCCCTGCTATAGCCAGCTAGCGCTGCTGCTAGTTCCCTGTTTGCTCTCCGCTAGCTCCCTGCTGTAGCCAGCTAGCGCTGCTGCTAGTTCCCTGTTTGCTCCCCGCTAGCTCCCTGCTGTAGCCAGCTAGCGCTGCTGCTAGTTCCCTGTTTGCTCTCCGCTAGCTCCCCGACAACCACCGAAGCTAGCGGGGTTCTCTCCATGATGAAGAGTGAAGAGGTCAAGCGGAGACGGCTGTATCAGCACTACATGTGATGAAAACAGCGCCACCTATCGTATCGAATATGACATGCATTCAGCCGATGATTAGATTCATTCACTACATTAGGATAACAGCAGTTGCCCCAAAGAGAGCAGAGTCCGACTAAAGCGAGATTCAAATGAAGACCAGCATGTAAACGCACTGAGTGAGTAATACAAAGTTGATACATCCGAACAACCCGTCTCGGTAAAGTTCAGCCATTTTGGATCAGCTGACCTGTGACTTCAGGGTGAAGTTCGTCGTCATCAGACTCAAGTGGAGCTTCTGAGGTTTAACAGGAAGTTCTGCATTCATTCATGAACGAGCCAATCAGGAGGCCGGTTTGTGTCCCAAAGTGTTGCGTTATTCAGTTGTATGCCAGTGATGTTTGTGACACGTTTTCTGTCCTGATGTTCTGTTGTTTGATTTACTGAGTTTACTTACTTATTTTAAGCTCAACCATGATGACATTCCTAAACCATAGTTAGTAATTCTGTTGTCTTTTCACAGAAACAACAGCTCAAAGTGAGTTAACACGACCTGCAGAATGTTGTGCTATTATAACTCTGACCCACAAGCTCAGGTTCGATCTCCAGACTCAGAGTTCATGACATGAAGATGCTTCTGCCTTCACTAAAGTCAGTTTCGTGGTGACTGTCTAACAAGCGGTCGTACGGTTCCACACACGTGATGAAGAGTCGTGCTTGTTCAAAAGCGGCTCAATGGCCAAAGCATTACAGTCACGTCTCCAGATGCACAAGATGTTTTCAGCTGTTCAGTCTCCAGTGTGGAGACATGAGACAATGCCATCAACAGACATTATACACAGTTTACCTGAACACAAAGGACTGCAGCGTGTAGGACACCTGGGCAGGTGAGAGGCTGTGACAGCACACCTGGTCAAGTTTATTGTGTCTTCTGAGCCTGAGGGGCTAAAACCAACCACACTAACACAGACACACAAACACCCTTAGAATTGTCTTCTTTCACCTAAACACAGCCTCCAACATCACACCCGTTTGCTCATAACCACAACCTGTCACTCCTGTTTAGTGTTAAAGCACAACCATTTGTCTTTACACAAAATGAAGATTTGCATTGTTGCATTTTTTTCAGCAATTTCATCATTTCCTATATTAAATCCATCTTTACAACCGTTTGTTCATTTTCTTTGATGAACTTTGATAAGATGGTCCTTCATGCAGTGTGAAGCATCAGATTGTTCCTGAAGTCGTGGAGGAAGTGTTAATAACACACATTGATCCCGAGCCCAAATCAATCAGCGTTTTCCACATTGCACTTTATTTGATTCTCTTGTTACTAAAACATCTGGGACAGTTTTAATGGCGACAAACAAAAAGCATCCAGCGTAATAAAAGTGTGTTCACTTCACACAGAACCTTGAGAAGATTAATTGATGAATCTTCTCCCAGTTATCATACTTATAGTGGTGATTAGCAGCTCCATTAGTAAATGTTACCATACATTTGTAACAATTCAAAATGATGACTTCTCTACAAAAGTAACAAGTTTGACTTATTTGTATTATTAAGGACATGATGACATCATCTTAGCTTAATCAATCCTTTCAAGTCCGGCTTTTCTCCAAATATTAGAGCATGTGAAATTGTCTTGCTTCATGAACAGTTTGTGTTTGCTGTTATCTTGCGTTGAACACGTAAAAAGCATTGACCTCAAGACAAAGCACAGGGTGAGTAATAGGTGCGCTTAAACATCCCGAACAAAACTTCCCTTTTGGAAAAAATGAGGAGACGATCATTCCTGCTTCAGATTGTAAAGCCAGACTCGTTGGGTCAG
>NW_027176142.1:113822-121322 GCF_023055335.1 Clinocottus analis
GAGCGATGTGCTGCTAGCAACATTAGCATTGCAGCAACATTAGCATTTAGCAACATTTCACACAGCGACGTGGAACAGGAAGCCCATATCCTGAATGTTCCGCTGCAGCGTGATATGAATCCACACTCGTATTGCCGTTGAGCCTTTTTATGAAAGACATTTGAAGGCACAACATCTTCACCTGTTCACGAACATCTACCGAAACATCTGTCTTCCATAAGAGGCGGTTTCTTTAGGAAAGAAAACACAGGATATTCCACAAAGCTGCATTGTTTCAGTTTAAATGTTAGATTTGCTACTTTTCCCTTTCTTCCAAATGCAATTAGTGCTGAATTTTGCTCCCAGCTAAAATGTTGTTTGTTTTGGATTGCATTCACAAAACACCACAAGGATTCAATCTCTCCTCTATGATGCATCTTGTTCCACTGCGGGACGCTCTGCTTTGTCTCCGGGTCGCCCTCGCACACCCGACAGAACCGACCCAGCAACAGATACTGCGCCAAGAGCCGACTCCAACGTTTCACCACGTGTTGCCTCTCTGAAGACCTGCAAAGTCTCACAAGATGAAGGCCAGAGAGATGGAGAACTCTCCTGGAGCCGGTTCAGTATCTTGGAAGGAAAAGCAGCTTTTCCCACAGAAAGACGTCGCCAGTGTGGGTTGACTTCAAATTCACGTACATCACGCAGGTTATTGCACCTTCTGTCTGGCGGGCGTGCGGGATGAACGAGGCGGCCTTTCACCATAATGTTAACTCTCGACTCACTGCCTTCACTGAAGGAGAAAAATAAAAGAGTAAAAGTGGAGCCAAATGCAGACATTCACGTCCAATTGTTTGAATTAGGCCGTCTCCAAAGACGAGCGCCTCCTGAAGGACATCCAGTGTCCTTCTGAGACCTTCAGAGCTTCTGAAGCAGCAGCCAAGTAACTCAATGTCTCACAGCCCACACGTCTCAGATCTACAGCGCCAAGAGAACCAGAGAACCAGAGGACCAGAGAACAAGAGAACAAGAGGACCAGAGAACAAGAGGACCAGAGAACAAGAGGACCAGAGAACAAGAGGACCAGAGAACAAGAGAACAAGAGAACAAGAGGACCAGAGAACAAGAGGACCAGAGAACGAGAGGACGAGAGAACCAGAGAACGAGAGAACCAGAGAACAAGAGGACCAGAGAACGAGAGGACGAGAGAACCAGAGAACAAGAGAACAAGAGGACCAGAGAACAAGAGGACCAGAGAACGAGAGGACGAGAGAACCAGAGAACCAGAGAACGAGAGAACCAGAGAACAAGAGGACCAGAGAACAAGAGGACCAGAGAACGAGAGGACGAGAGAACCAGAGAACGAGAGAACCAGAGAACAAGAGGACCAGAGAACGAGAGGACGAGAGAACCAGAGAACAAGAGAACAAGAGGACCAGAGAACAAGAGAACCAGAGAACGAGAGGACGAGAAACCAATAGAACGAGAAAACGAGAGAACGAGAGAAAGATTTTCATTTTGATTTTTCAAAAGACGTTTATTGACCGGAAGTCACACAAACAAACATCTCAAACGGTTCAGCCCTAAAAATCAACACATTAATAAATAAACCAAATAAAAACATTAAAACAAACAAACAATAAAACCTTCAACATAAAATCATAATTTTCATTTTCAGAACCGGCTGAAAGCCGTCACCATGTCCACAGACGCAAACAGTTCAGTGTGACTATGTGAGGAAAACACAGAGGGACAGGTAGAGCAACCTGTCCTTCTTTGTAACAGCTCTACCTGTCCTTTGTAACAGCTCTACCTGTCCTTTGTAACAGCTCTACCTGTCCTTTGTAACAGCTCTACCTGTCCTTTGTAACAGCTCTACCTGTCCTTCTTTGTAACAGCTCTACCTGTCCTTTGTAACAGCTCTACCTGTCCTTTGTAACAGCTCTACCTGTCCTTTGTAACAGCTCTACCTGTCCTTTGTAACAGCTCTACCTGTCCTTCTTTGTAACAGCTCTACCTGTCCTTTGTAACAGCTCTACCTGTCCTTCTTTGTAACAGCTCTACCTGTCCTTTGTAACAGCTCTACCTGTCCTTTGTAACAGCTCTACCTGTCCTTTGTAACAGCTCTACCTGTCCTTCTTTGTAACAGCTCTACCTGTCCTTTGTAACAGCTCTACCTGTCCTTTGTAACAGCTCTACCTGTCCTTTGTAACAGCTCTACCTGTCCTTTGTAACAGCTCTACCTGTCCTTCTTTGTAACAGCTCTACCTGTTCTTTGTAACAGCTCTACCTGTCCTTTGTAACAGCTCTACCTGTTCTTTGTAACAGCTCTACCTGTCCTTTGTAACAGCTCTACCTGTCCTTTGTAACAGCTCTACCTGTCCTTCTTTGTAACAGCTCTACCTGTCCTTTGTAACAGCTCTACCTGTCCTTCTTTGTAACAGCTCTACCTGTCCTTTGTAACAGCTCTACCTGTCCTTTGTAACAGCTCTACCTGTCCTTCTTTGTAACAGCTCTACCTGTCCTTTGTAACAGCTCTACCTGTCCTTCTTTGTAACAGCTCTACCTGTCCTTTGTAACAGCTCTACCTGTCCTTTGTAACAGCTCTACCTGTCCTTTGTAACAGCTCTACCTGTCCTTTGTAACAGCTCTACCTGTCCTTTGTAACAGCTCTACCTGTCCTTCTTTGTAACAGCTCTACCTGTTCTTTGTAACAGCTCTACCTGTCCTTTGTAACAGCTCTACCTGTTCTTTGTAACAGCTCTACCTGTCCTTTGTAACAGCTCTACCTGTCCTTTGTAACAGCTCTACCTGTCCTTTGTAACAGCTCTACCTGTCCTTCTTTGTAACAGCTCTACCTGTCCTTCTTTGTAACAGCTCTACCTGTCCTTTGTAACAGCTCTACCTGTCCTTCTTTGTAACAGCTCTACCTGTCCTTTGTAACAGCTCTACCTGTCCTTTGTAACAGCTCTACCTGTTCTTTGTAACAGCTCTACCTGTCCTTTGTAACAGCTCTACCTGTCCTTTGTAACAGCTCTACCTGTCCTTCTTTGTAACAGCTCTACCTGTCCTTTGTAACAGCTCTACCTGTCCTTTGTAACAGCTCTACCTGTTCTTTGTAACAGCTCTACCTGTCCTTTGTAACAGCTCTACCTGTCCTTTGTAACAGCTCTACCTGTCCTTTGTAACAGCTCTACCTGTCCTTCTTTGTAACAGCTCTACCTGTCCTTTGTAACAGCTCTACCTGTCCTTCTTTGTAACAGCTCTACCTGTCCTTTGTAACAGCTCTACCTGTCCTTTGTAACAGCTCTACCTGTCCTTTGTAACAGCTCTACCTGTCCTTTGTAACAGCTCTACCTGTCCTTTGTAACAGCTCTACCTGTCCTTTGTAACAGCTCTACCTGTCCTTTGTAACAGCTCTACCTGTCCTTTGTAACAGCTCTACCTGTCCTTTGTAACAGCTCTACCTGTTCTTTGTAACAGCTCTACCTGTCCTTCATAGCTGCTGCTGCTTTCTTCAGCTCAGTCATGTGTTGGTGAGGCGGTAACGTTTTCCTCCTCAGGAGCATCAAAGCCTTTTATATATTATATATTATATATTATATATTGTATATTATATATTATATTTTATATATTATATCTTATATCTTATATTTTATATTTTATATATTATATATTATATATTGTATATTATACATTATACATTATACATTATATATTATACATTATATATTATATCTTATATATTATATTTTATATATTATATATTATATCTTATATCTTATATTTTATATTTTATATTTTATATATTTTATATATTATATATATATATATATTTTATATCTTATATTTTATATATTTTATATATTATATATATTATATATCTTATATCTTATATTTTATATTTTATATATTATATATTATATATTATATATTGTATATTATACATTATATATTATATTTTATATATTTTATATATTATATATATATATATATATTTTATATCTTATATTTTATATATTTTATTTTTTTATATATTTTATATATTTTATATATTATATATATATATATATTTTATATCTTATATTTTATATATTTTATTTTTTTATATATTTTATATATTTTATATATTATATATATTATATATTTTATATCTTATATTTTATATTTTATATATTATATATTATATATTGTATATTATACATTATATATTATATCTTATATATTATATTTTATATATTTTATATATTATATATATATATATTATATCTTATATTTTATATATTTTATATATTTTATATATTATATATTTTATATCTTATATTTTATATATATATTATATCTTATATCTTGTATGCAGCTGGTATGAACTTGTGGTCACTACTCGCTTCGTCTTTCTGAAGTTCTGGTCCAGAAAAACCTTCACTGCTTCTCAAGAGCACGACTTAGTGATCTGCTGCTGCAGAGCTTCACTCCTCCATCACTCCTCCTCCTCCTCTTTCTCCTCCTCCTTCTCCTCTCCTCCTGCTCCTTTTCTTCCTCCTCCTTCTCCTCTTTCTCCTCCTCCTCCTGCTCCTCCTCTTCCTCTTCCTTCTCTCTTCCTCCTCCTCCTCTTCCTGCTCCTCTTCTTCCTCCTCCTCCTCTCCTCCTGCTCCTCTTCTTCCTCCTCCTCCTTCTCCTCTTTCTCCTCCTCCTCTTCTTCCTCCTCCTGCTCCTCCTCTTCCTCTTCCTTCTCTCTTCCTCCTCCTCCTCCTCCTGCTCCTCCTTTTTCTCCTCCTCCTCCTACTCCTGATCTTCCTCTTCCTCCTCCTGCTCCTCCTCCTCTCTTCCTCCTCTTCCTCCTCCTGGTCCTCCTCTTTCTCATCCTCCTCTTCCTCCTCCTGCTCCTCCTTTTCCTCCTCCTCCTCTCTTCCTCCTGCTCCTCATCCTCTTCCTCCTCCTCCTCCTCCTGCTCCTCTTCCTCCTCCTCCTGCTTCTCCTCTTCTTCCTCCTCCTCCTCCTGCTCCTCTTCTTCCTCCTCTTCCTCCTCTCTTCCTCCTCCTCCTCCTCATCCTCATCCTCTTCCTCCTCCTCCTCCTGCTGCTCCTCCTCTCCTCCTGCTCCTCTTCTTCCTCCTCTTCGTCGTCCTCCTCCTGCTCCTCCTCCTTCTCCTCTACCTCCTCCTCCTCCTGCTCCTCCTCTTCCTCCTCCTCCTGCTCCTCCTCCTCTCCTCTTCTTCCTTCTTCCTCCTCCTCCTTCTCCTTCTGTCCTCCTGCTCCTCCTCTTCCTTCTCCTCCTCCTCCTCCTGCTCCTCCTCCTTCTCCTCTTCCTCCTCCTCCTGCTCCTCGTCTTCCTCCTCCTCTTCCTCCTCCTTCTTCTCCTCCTCCTGCTCCTCTTCCCTTTTCTCCTCCTCCTCCTCTCCACCTTCTACAAACCCTTCTTCCTCCTCCTCCTTCTCCTTTTCCTCCTCCTCTGTCTCCTACTCCTCCTCTTCCTCCTCCTCCTCTTCCTCCTGCTCCTCTTCCTCCTGCTCCTCTTCTTCCTCCTGCTCCTCTTCTTCCTCCTCCTCCTTCTCCTCTTCCTCCTCCTCCTCCTGCTCCTCTTCCTCCTCCTCTTTCTTCTCCTCCTTCTCCTCCTGCTCCTCTTCTTCCTCCTCCTCCTGTCCTCCTGCTCCTCCTCTTCCTCCTGCTCCTACTCCTCCTCCTCCTACTCCTCCTCCTCCTCCTCCTCCTCCTGCTCCTCCTCTTCCTCCTCCTCTTCCTCCTCCTCCTCCGGTCCTCAGGCTGCGAGCCTGGTCGGCTCTTCTGCCGCCGTCACAGAGCCGAACTTCATCCTGAGCGAGCACCCGGCGAGCTCATGTCCACGAACGAGAGAACGAGAGAGAGAACGAGAGAACGAGAGGACGAGAGAGAGAGAGAGAGAACGAGAGGACGAGAGAGAGAGAGAGAGAGAGGACGAGAGAACGAGAGAAAGAGACGACGAGAGAGAGAGAGAAGGAGAGAAAGAGAGAAGGAGAGAAGGAGAGAAGGAGAGAACGAGAGAGAGAACGAGAGAGAGAACGAGAGGACGAGAGAGAGAGAGAGAGAGAACGAGAGGACGAGAGAGAGAGAGAAAGAGAGAAGGAGAGAAGGAGAGAACGAGAGGAGAGAACGAGAGAAGGAGAGAACGAGAGGACGAGAGAGAACGAGAGGACGAGAGAGAGAGAGAAAGAAGCAGAGAGTCACAACACAGCAGGACGAAGACGTGGCTCTTTGCCAAAATCTGCTCCTTTTACTTTCCACAACTTCCCTGATATTGTCAAGATGCCCTGCAGATACACACACACACACACACACACACACACACACACACACACACACACACACACACACACACACACTCTAAGTTGAATATCAGGTCGGTCTTTTGAAAGGTTCTTGTTCTTGGAGAAAGTTGGAAACACATTTTACCTGCTGGACATATTTCATTCCCAATAAAAGCTGAAACCAGCTGATGTCAAAGCTGCAGGCTCCACGTTGTAGTTCATCTTTCACAGCCAACGTTCTGGTGTTCTGCATATCTTGCATCGTTTTGAGTCAAGTGCTTCAACAGAAGCAGCAGAAGAGTTTCCTGTTGGAGGGTTCCTGACAGACAAGAAGCTCTTTAAGGTTCTTTAAAGCAACAAGACGAGTTGAAGGACCGGGCAGATCATCGCTGCTACTCACACTGAAACTGTCCCATTTCTCAAGTCTGACCTCGTGTTTTGTCTGCTAGCCTGGAGCTAAAAGGGGCTTTGCACAGCAGACCATAGTTCCTGAACTCACAGTAACATCTGCCATGTTTTGATGAGATATAGAACAATTTCTTAGCATCAATTAAAGCTACACTGCTGCTACATGCACAATTGGAAATACTCAGTGATGCAAGTGAAATTGACCTCAAGGAAACATACGAGTGATCCATGGGCGATGTAAGAAGTGGACGTGGTGACGTCAGTTTGTGTCCTTGTGAAGCCTCGAGTTTGGCCTTTTGTTGTCCTCGTCTTCATCGTCGCCGTGTTTACACACCGAGTGATGGAGAGGTTCTGTACCCGGACGTCAGGCCTCCTTAGCTTGGTTCATACCATTTGACTGTGATGTATTTGCATTAAAAATTGAAATGGTATTGAAATGTTTTGGACCACAGAATGACTGAAATGTCCTGCTTGTGGTTGCACAGAAACACCTGAAAAAAACTGTTGTTTCTGCTGCGTAACATAAAACGAAGCAGAATTATAAGCATTGCAGCATTTAAATGTTGCATTGAAAGATTTTCTGGAAGAAAAGAAATTCCTAAATTATTTTAAAAGGATAATTTTGTCAAGCTTCTCAAGAGTAGCTTGGTTGCACTTTGAACAGACGCTGTATGACATCATTTTGCGTGACAAAACCTTGTTTATTGCAGTATTTTAGCTGTTTAGCTTCAGATTGTTTAATCTGTGACCAGCAGATTGTTTTTCAGTAGCTTCAACTCACAGGGAATGAGGATTATTCAAACATTGATTAACGAGTTTACACAACGATT
>NW_027176142.1:126322-131322 GCF_023055335.1 Clinocottus analis
ACCAACACACACATATTCGTGAGCGCCCTGACCAGCTTCAAGGAGCGGACGGCCTGGCGCTTCATCCGCATCAACGCTGCATGTGTGTGTGTTCTCAGCAGGAAGTCCTGGGCGGGACGACTCGGGCACTGACCACGAAACAATGACCCGAGCGCACACATTTCTACCAAACAGCCACTGCAGCTTTATTGCCAATACTGTAACCCTCCCCCTCCAAACACACACACACACACACACACACACACACACACACACACACACACACACACACACACAGAAACAGCTTCATCTATTCAACCCCTTGGCCCTGACCCTACCTCAGTCTGAGAAGTCCTGGTTGTTTTAAGTTATGAGGACTGCATGTCATATTTATAGTTTATACAGTCAAATATGAAAATATATACAGTATGTGTATATATACAAAATGAATTCAAGCTTTTATTGTTGTTATTTTTGTGTTGTTCAAGCTGTTATTTATTAAACACCTCAGTACTTGCCTGTTTTTTGTGTCAGTTTCAGATAGTGTAGATGTTACAATTTTTGTCTTATCAATATTTTTATATTAATATTTAATTAAATTACCATTTAATAAAAAAGAGGTCACAAAAAGAGGTGACAAGCTCTCACACAGTTATCACACAACTGTCAGTTTTCCTGAACAATAGATGGTTTCTTATCTTTCAGCTCATTGTTTTGCTTTTATGACCGACAACTTCACGCGTTTGCTTCCGTCTCATCGAGCGAAGAAGAAGAATTTCAGTGAAAAGTCTGAAACAAAACAGCAAAGAGCAGAAACTGATCCAGCAGCTGAGAACAAAGTGCAGCTGCTAGCAGCTAAAGAGACTCACGATGAGCAGAACACCTGTGTGGACAGAGACTTTCCCCAGGTGACTTTCCCCAGGTGACTTTCCCCAGGTGACTTTCCCCAGGTGACTTTCTCCAGGTGACTTTCCCCAGGTGACTTTCCCCAGGTGACTTTCTCCAGGTGACTTTCCCCAGGTGACTTTCCCCAGGTGACTTTCTCCAGGTGACTTTCTCCAGGTGACTTTCTCCAGGTGACTTTCCCCAGGTGACTTTCTCCAGGTGACTTTCTTCAGGTGACTTTCTTCAGGTGACTTTCCTCAGTTGACTTTCTCCAGGTCACTTTCTCCAGGTCACTTTCTCCAGGTGACTTTCCCCAGGTCACTTTCTCCAGGTGACTTTCTCCAGGTGACTTTCTTCAGGTCACTTTCTTCAGGTGACTTTCCTCAGTTGACTTTCTCCAGGTCACTTTCTCCAGGTCACTTTCTCCAGGTGACTTTCCCCAGGTCACTTTCTCCAGGTGACTTTCTCCAGGTGACTTTCTTCAGGTGACTTTCTCCAGGTGACTTTCTCCAGGTGACTTTCTCCAGGTGACTTTCTCCAGGTGACTTTCTTCAGTTGACTTTCTTCAGGTGACTTTCTTCAGGTGACTTTCTCCAGGTGACTTTCCCCAGGTGACTTTCTCCAGTTGACTTTCCCCAGGTGACTTTCCTCAGGTGACTTTCCTCAGGTGACTTTCTCCAGGTGACTTTCTCCAGGTGACTTTCTCCAGGTCACTTTCTCCAGGTCACTGTCCCCAGGTGACTTTCCTCAGGTGACTTTCTCCAGGTGACTTTCTCCAGGTCACTTTCTCCAGGTGACTTTCTCCAGGTGACTTTCTCCAGGTCACTTTCCTCAGGTGACTTTCCTCAGGTGACTTTCTCCAGGTCACTTTCTCCAGGTCACTTTCTCCAGGTGACTTTCTCCAGGTCACTTTCTCCAGGTCACTTTCTCCAGGTGACTTTCCTCAGGTGACTTTCTCCAGGTCACTTTCTCCAGGTCACTTTCTCCAGGTGACTTTCCTCAGGTGACTTTCTCCAGGTGACTTTCTCCAGGTGACTGTCCCCAGGTGACTTTCTCCAGGTCACTTTCTCCAGGTCACTTTCTCCAGGTGACTTTCTCCAGGTCACTTTCTCCAGGTCACTTTCTCCAGGTGACTTTCCTCAGGTGACTTTCTCCAGGTCACTTTCTCCAGGTCACTTTCTCCAGGTGACTTTCCCCAGGTGACTTTCTCCAGGTGACTTTCTCCAGGTCACTTTCTCCAGGTCACTTTCTCCAGGTGACTTTCTCCAGGTCACTTTCTCCAGGTCACTTTCTCCAGGTGACTTTCCTCAGGTCACTTTCTCCAGGTCACTTTCTCCAGGTCACTTTCTCCAGGTGACTTTCCTCAGGTGACTTTCTCCAGGTCACTTTCTCCAGGTGACTGTCCCCAGGTGACCTCGGATGACATCTCTCTGTGTTGTTTGTTCTCACTTACAGTTTTCTCTCAGTTTTGCCACAGTAGCTGTGAAATGAGAAAAATGTAAGAAAAAAAGATGAAGTTGAATTCTGGTTGCAAAATCTCTTATTTCTAAATTGTTTTAGTGTTGTTCACTGTTTATTAATCCACTCTTGTGGATTAATAAACAGTGAATACATTCCACTTCCTGTCGAACAGCCTTCAAACAGCAGCTTCGTGCTTCTCATCTCACAGAATATAATCCAAGAGCAGCTGCTCAGGTGACTTTCCACACAGTCAAAGTCTGCTCTGCGACCAGCAGATGGCGATGTGCTGCCACATGTGTTCATCTCTCCCACTGCAAAAGGCTGTTGTTGTATAAATTTATGCTTCCAGTGGCCAACACAACCGTTTACGTTTGGCCGAGTCACAAGTATATGTATTTAAGTATTTATAGTATAAGTGTATGACACATTTTCATTGTAAAAGAGCAGAGCTCAACGCCAACCCCTAGATGGACCGGTTCAGGCATCATTTGTCTTTTTTCATGGGGGTCATGATCTGCACGCATTGTTCATGTTGAGAACCACTCAGCAACGGACCGACGTCAACAACAACAAGCGGGGACTCGCTGCTCTTTCCTCTTATGGAACTGTGTCACGTTCAACCTCATCGGTTTCCTCTCTGTTCTGCACAATTCACAGCGCAAACTGTTGCTGCTCTGAGAGTTTTCCACGGCTCGTTCACGTGTGTGAAAAGAGCCACATGTTGGTGATTCCTCACATGAATTCATCATCTCAGTATTTGTTCTCGCTCTCTCGCGTCATTCCTGTCTGGCTTTTTCTTCCCTCTAGCATGAAGCTTGGCAGATCATTTTGTTCCTCTATAAGGACATTTTCTAACCACTGCTTAATTTCCCGGTGATAAATTAACGACTCTTTGGACGTTGCCTATGCTCTCTGTGGTCTCTGTGGTTGTGGGGGAAATATTTATATTGAACATGGTGTTGCTGAGTTGCATGCTTCCAGTCACGGATGACAGTGAGGGAAGACATCAGCTGCTCTTTCCGTTCCACTGACACTAGACTTCGTTTGTATCTTAGCTGATTCCTTGCACAAGTTTAGGCAACAATTTAGTGGGTCATGGGACTTTTAGTGTGATGTCTCTTTTTGTCTAAGGAACTTTAACTTCTGTTGTGATAGAAGGCCTGGTCTGTTCCAGGGTACGCATTTATTTAAACTCATATTCATTACATCTACAGAGGCTGTGCTTTCCCTTGTCGCTTTGTGCAGTAAGTTTGACTTTGCAGTAAATCTGTTACAAAATCTGAATATGTCTTAATCTAATATGCATGTGAAACATTGCCCACATATCACAGTAAAATACATGCTTTAACTACTATAGGAATGTCCTCTTTGCTGTCTAATACCTCTCGGTTTAGTCTCTTTGCTGAAGGTTAAAGGTCAGTTGATACAGGGCTTCCCTTTGAACTGACACAGTCACTGTTTCGGGGGGCTGTGTATGGTGATACACAAATAGAAGAACACAACACAAACTCCCTAACTATTACCCAATGGGTCAACTCGCACCCACTTTAAGAATATTAGCACACTGACAGTGGTATTAGCAGTGATAGTACCATTAGCACAGTGGTATTAGCAGTGATAGTACCATTAGCACAGTGGTATTAGCAGTGATAGTACCATTAGCACAGTGGTATTAGCAGTGATAGTACCATTAGCACAGTGATAGTGTTTCTGTTTTTTTCTTATTGTATTGCTAAATATAATTCAATTACAAAAACGACATGATGAACACAAAGTAAACATCAGTTCAAGGGTTTTCGTTGCAGAGCAACATTTCTCATCGTGTAGTCTCGGTCCCCCTTTCAGCCCCCTGTGCATTGTTGAAAGGGGCGGTCTGGAAAGAGTGTGTGTGTGTGTGTGTGTGTGTGTGTGTGTGTGTGTGTGTGTGTGTGTGTGTGTGTGTGTGTGTGTGTGTGTGTGAGAGAGTGAGAGAGAGAGAGAGAGAGAGAGAGACAGAGAGAGAGGGGGGGGGGGGGTGCACCGCTCCATAGTGTTGTGTTGTGACCGGGTGGACCGTCATTGTCGCAGCGCGCGGAGACAACACAACCATCAGAGCATTTTTCGGGGATAAACGTGAAAACAAAACAAACATCCAGCCAACATGTCGAAGGTGGAAGGAGGAATGAGATGTGTCAAATATCTTTTGTTCGTGTTCAACTTCATCTTCTGGGTGAGTGCATGCTGGGTATGTAAATGCATGTGCAGCGCAGACTGCTCTCTGCACAGATCAAACACACACGTGTTATTTCAGATTGTTGTGTGTTCGCTTCCATCCTCGTGTGTGCTTTGTTCACTGGCTGCGCGTCCCCGCGTGGGTTCAGCCTGCGTGGTGCGCAGCCAGAGGTTTTTACTTTTGGCTCTCCGGGTTCAAATCAGATTTTCCACAGCGGAAAACCCGCCCTGACTTCCCCGCAGAAGCGTGTTGTAGACTGACTGAAAAGACCGAGAGGGAATGAGAGAGCGCGTGAAAACAAAGTGAACATGAAGAAAGAGAGCTGGAGGAACTGATTGGAGCACAGGATCCACTCATTAGAGGGCAGCACTCAGAAGGTACGAGAGGCTCTGAGCTCGAGACAACTGTCAGGTGGATGTGAAAGGTGCGCGTGTGTTTGTGTGTTTGTGTGTCCCTTCATAAA
>NW_027176142.1:136322-178822 GCF_023055335.1 Clinocottus analis
AAACGACCCGCTAGAAGTAAAGACCCGCTAGAAGTAAAAGACCCGCTAGAAGTAAAAGACCCGCTAGAAGCAAAAGACCCGCTAGAAGTAAAAGACCCGCTAGAAGTAAAAGACCCGCTAGAAGCAAAAGACCCGCTAGAAGCAAACGACCCGCTAGAAGTAAAGACCCGCTAGAAGCAAACGACCCGCTAGAAGTAAAGACCCGCTAGAAGTAAAAGACCCGCTAGAAGTAAAAGACCCGCTAGAAGTAAAAGACCCGCTAGAAGCAAACGACCCGCTAGAAGTAAAGACCCGCTAGAAGTAAAAGACCCGCTAGAAGTAAAAGACCCGCTAGAAGTAAACGACCCGCTAGAAGCAAACGACCCGCTAGAAGCATACGACCCGCTAGAAGCAAACGACCCGCTAGAAGCAAACGACCCGCTAGAAGCAAAAGACCCGCTAGAAGCAAACGACCCGCTAGAAGCAAACGACCCGCTAGAAGTAAAGACCCGCTAGAAGCAAAGACCCGCTAGAAGTAAAAGACCCGCTAGAAGTAAAAGACCCGCTAGAAGCAAAAGACCCGCTAGAAGCAAAAGACCCGCTAGAAGCAAACGACCCGCTAGAAGCAAACGACCCGCTAGAAGCAAACGACCCGCTAGAAGCAAACGACCCGCTAGAAGCAAAAGACCCGCTAGAAGCAAACGACCCGCTAGAAGCAAACGACCCGCTAGAAGCAAACGACCCGCTAGAAGTAAAAGACCCGCTAGAAGCAAAAGACCCGCTAGAAGCAAAAGACCCGCTAGAAGCAAACGACCCGCTAGAAGCAAACGACCCGCTAGAAGCAAACGACCCGCTAGAAGCAAAAGACCCGCTAGAAGCAAACGACCCGCTAGAAGCAAACGACCCGCTAGAAGCAAACGACCCGCTAGAAGCAAACGACCCGCTAGAAGCAAACGACCCGCTAGAAGCAAACGACCCGCTAGAAGCAAACGACCCGCTAGAAGCAAAAGACCCGCTAGAAGCAAACGACCCGCTAGAAGCAAACGACCCGCTAGAAGCATACGACCCGCTAGAAGCAAAAGACCCGCTAGAAGCAAACGACCCGCTAGAAGCAAACGACCCGCTAGAAGTAAAAGACCCGCTAGAAGCAAAAGACCCGCTAGAAGCAAAAGACCCGCTAGAAGTAAAAGACCCGCTAGAAGCAAACGACCCGCTAGAAGCAAACGACCCGCTAGAAGTAAAAGACCCGCTAGAAGCAAAAGACCCGCTAGAAGCAAAAGACCCGCTAGAAGTAAACGACCCGCTAGAAGCAAACGACCCGCTAGAAGCAAACGACCCGCTAGAAGCAAAAGACCCGCTAGAAGCAAACGACCCGCTAGAAGCAAACGACCCGCTAGAAGCAAAAGACCCGCTAGAAGCAAACGACCCGCTAGAAGCAAACGACCCGCTAGAAGCAAAAGACCCGCTAGAAGTAAACGACCCGCTAGAAGCAAACGACCCGCTAGAAGCAAACGACCCGCTAGAAGCAAACGACCCGCTAGAAGCAAACGACCCGCTAGAAGCAAAAGACCCGCTAGAAGCAAACGACCCGCTAGAAGCAAACGACCCGCTAGAAGCAAACGACCCGCTAGAAGCAAACGACCCGCTAGAAGTAAACGACCCGCTAGTAGCAAACGACCCGCTAGAAGCATACGACCCGCTAGAAGCAAAAGACCCGCTAGAAGCAAAAGACCCGCTAGAAGCAAACGACCCGCTAGAAGCAAACGACCCGCTAGAAGTAAAAGACCCGCTAGAAGCAAAAGACCCGCTAGAAGCAAAAGACCCGCTAGAAGTAAAAGACCCGCTAGAAGCAAACGACCCGCTAGAAGCAAACGACCCGCTAGAAGTAAAAGACCCGCTAGAAGCAAAAGACCCGCTAGAAGCAAAAGACCCGCTAGAAGCAAACGACCCGCTAGAAGCAAACGACCCGCTAGAAGCAAACGACCCGCTAGAAGCAAAAGACCCGCTAGAAGCAAAAGACCCGCTAGAAGCAAACGACCCGCTAGAAGCAAACGACCCGCTAGAAGCAAAAGACCCGCTAGAAGCAAACGACCCGCTAGAAGCAAAAGACCCGCTAGAAGACCTGAACATGGACTGCTGCTCCTGTTTGAAAGAGTGTTAGAGTTAGTTAGTTAGTTAAATAGGGTTAGGGAGTTAGTTAAAGACGGTTAGGGAGTTAGTTAGTTAAAGCGGGTTAGGGAGTTAGTTAAAGAGAGTTAGGGAGTTAGTTAGTTAGTTAAAGAGGGTTAGTTGGTTAAAGAGGGTTAGAGCTAGTTTGTTAGTTAGTTAAAGAGGGTTATGGTTAGTTAGTTAGTTAAAGAGGGTTAGGGAGTTAATTAGTTAGTTAAAGAGGGTTAGGGTTAGTTAGTTAGTTAAAAGGGTTAGAGAGTTAGTTAGTTGGTTAAAGCGGGTTGGGGAGTTAGTTAAAGACGGTTAGGGAGTTAGTTAGTTAGTTAAAGAGGGTTAGTTGGTTAAAGAGGGTTCAGGCTAGTTTGTTAGTTAGTTAAAGAGGGTTATGGTTAGTTAAAGAGGGTTAGGGAGTTAGTTAAAGAGAGTTAGGGAGTTAGTTAGTTAAAGCGGGTTAGGGAGTTAGTTAAACAGGGTTATGGTTAGTTAGTTAGTTAGTTAGTTTAAAAGGGTTAGTTAGTTAGTTAGTTAGTTAGTTAAAGAGCCTGTGATGAATGCTGGAACAAGGAAAAGGTGATTTTCTTCTTCACTGACTGTAGCGAGGACGTCTGCAGCCTCGTGACATGTCTGTGATGGTTCCATCCATCCTGTATTGATCAGGGTTCCGTCCTGTATTGATCAGGGTTCCGTCCTGTATTGATCAGGGTTCCGTCCTGTATTGATCAGGGTTCCGTCCTGTATTGATCAGGGTTCCGTCCTGTATTGATCAGGGTTCCGTTGCAGCCTCACGGTGCTCCAGACTGCTGGTCTCCAGGCTGCTGGTCTCCAGACTGCTGGTCTCCAGGCTGCTGGTCTCCAGACTGCTGGTCTCCAGGCTGCTGGTCTCCAGGCTGCTGGTCTCCAGACTGCTGGTCTCCAGGCTGCTGGTCTCCAGGCTGCTGGTCTCCAGGCTGCTGGTCTCCAGGCTGCTGGTCTCCAGACTGCTGGTCTCCAGACTGCTGGTCTCCAGGCTGCTGGTCTCCAGGCTGCTGGTCTCCAGGCTGCTGGTCTCCAGGCTGCTGGTCTCCAGGCTGCTGGTCTGTTGCTTTGGTCTGGAAGAAGTGAGATGCAGCTTATTGGTCCTTGTCTCTCCAGCTGATGGGGTCCTTCGTGCTGGCGGTGGGCTTGTGGCTGCGCTTTGATCCAGACACGGTGTCTCTTCTCCACGGAGACAAAGCTCCTGACACGTTCTTCATCGGTGAGTAGACCCTCCTCTTCAGTCCACACAGTGTCAGTTCCTCATTATAGGTTTTTAAATTGTGTTTAAGTTAGTGTCTTCTCTTATGTTGCTCAGAAACCGCTCTTATAAAGTCACACGGTTGTGTTACTTTAAAGTATCAGCAGACTTCATGTTGTTATCAGACACTTAAAACCATAAAAGGAATTAAAATGTCATATTTCTCACTTCTGTCACTCAGTTTGCACAAAGCTGTAAATCTGTTTGATTTCAATAAAAGTCCTTTTGCCTGTGAATGAAGGTCTGTTTAGGTATTTCCTCCACAAGCCTCATGCACATCTCACACACACACACACACACACACACACACACACACACACAACATCAAAGGTCTAGTTATGGATGAACCTCAAGAGGCTGAACCACAAGAGGCTGAACCTCAAGAGGCTGAACCACAAGAGGCTGAACCTCAAGAGGCTGAACCTCAAGAGGCTGAACCACAAGAGGCTGAACCTCAAGAGGCTGAACCACAAGAGGCTGAACCACAAGAGGCTGAACCACAAGAGGCTGAACCTCAAGAGGCTGAACCACAAGAGGCTGAACCTCAAGAGGCTGAACCTCAAGAGGCTGAACCACAAGAGGCTGAACCACAAGAGGCTGAACCTCAAGAGGCTGAACCACAAGAGGCTGAACCTCAAGAGGCTGAACCACAAGAGGCTGAACCACAAGAGGCTGAACCACAAGAGGCTGAACCTCAAGAGGCTGAACCACAAGAGGCTGAACCTCAAGAGGCTGAACCACAAGAGGCTGAACCACAAGAGGCTGAACCACAAGAGGCTGAACCTCAAGAGGCTGAACCACAAGAGGCTGAACCTCAAGAGGCTGAACCACAAGAGGCTGAACCACAAGAGGCTGAACCTCAAGAGGCTGAACCTCAAGAGGCTGAACCACAAGAGGCTGAACCACAAGAGGCTGAACCACAAGAGGCTGAACCTCAAGAGGCTGAACCACAAGAGGCTGAACCACAAGAGGCTGAACCACAAGAGGCTGAACCTCAAGAGGCTGAACCTCAAGAGGCTGAACCACAAGAGGCTGAACCACAAGAGGCTGAACCACAAGAGGCTGAACCACAAGGCCATAACGCCTTCCAACCAGTCAGCCTGCGAGATGGAAAGAGACGGCGGAGGAGGAGGAGGGGGAGGAAGAGGAGGAGGAGACAGTTTGAAGAGCAGAAGAAGTAAATCCTAGAACAAATGGAGATCCGTGGCAAAGATTTGAAGGAACAACAAGACGGGACGTCAGTTGAAATGACAACAAGAGGAAACAGAAGAGGTGTTCGGCGTTCCTGTGTCTGTCCTCCTCATCCTCTCTCAGTGTGGGACTTGTGATGATGTCAGTTATTCTCATAATCTCCAGACTGAACCAGCGTAGCACTGAGACTCAGGTGTGTGTGTGTTGGACTCGATGGTCTTGAAGTCGGCTGCTCAGGTGTCACATGGCGGTGACACTGAGTGTCGTCCTGCAGACGCAGCTGAGAGCGCTCCACAGTTTCTATGGACACACAACTGCCCTCTTGTCTTGACGCGGTAAAAGTACTTGACAACTCCAGACGGACGTCTGAAGGGAAACCAGCTGGAGAAGCAGTTTGTGGAAGCAGCAGCTGTGCTGAGGAGAAGCTGATCACAGGCTGGTGCGTCCATCGATACCTTAAAGATGGAGCCAGTGATTCTGGAGAAGAGTGTTGGGGTTTGAACTCAACACCCACAGAAAGTCCTCCCCCATCTGTTCCCCTCGCTCTGCCTCTCTCTTCATCGTGGAACATTTCATGAGTCACGACCACAAACCACCTCGTTGCTGATCAGTTGGTCCACTTTGTCCCGTCTTCAGAGCTGTGCATGAACACCGTATTATTTTATAGTCACGTGTGTCATACTTTATATTTGACAAAAAGTTTATTGGATTAGAATCACTGACAGAAACTTTAAGTCCTAAATTCCTTTTAGCAGACAAAAGAAACCAAAGGATTCTGTCACGTGGAGTCTTTTTGTTGGTGCATCAGGATCCTACGAACGCTCTTCCTCCTTTCTCCTCTTCCTCTGCACAGCGCTCACCTGGATGAGTGTAGAACCACGAGTGTGTTCATGGACCCTCAGGGTCCCACACAGTTGGTGACGAGCCGTTAGTTAAAAGGCACTTGTAAAAGAGTGGAGGCATTGTTCACAGAGATGAGGCTTCATGTGCAGCTCCGCGCTGCCCCCTGCTGCTGCTGCCGGAGATCACGCTTTCCAGATGAACGAGAGGGAATCTTTTCCTCGTGTTCATGCATAGAGTATCAAATGTGTCGTCTGTAACTGCATGTGTGTGTTTCCCATTGCGTGTCCCTCCAGGTGTTTACATCCTCATCGGCGCCGGCAGCTTGGTGATGCTCGTCGGCTTCTTCGGTTGCTGTGGAGCCGTTCGTGAGTCTCAATGCCTGCTGGGTTCAGTGAGTCCACGTGCACACATGTCCTGGTTGTCTTTGATGATCTGTAAGCAGGAATATTTATTGTCTCTCTTCCTGGTTTCTGTGGCTTTCTTCAGTTCTTTGCGTGTCTCTTGATCATCTTCGGTGCGGAGGTGGCAGCGGGGGTGTTTGGATTCTTGAACAAAGATAAGGTACGTTTCATGTTTCATCGCTCGAGTGGTGAGTTTAATGAGTCCTCACCACGTCATCACGATCACACAGATCATCAAAGACGTTCAGACCTTCTACACAACAACCTACAATGAAAACTACAACAGCACCTTGATCATCTCGTACCAGAAAGTAGTAAGTGTTCAATTCCATATCTGAAGTGGCACTACGTTCCTACTGCGTACAACATGCGTGTAGAAAGCGTTGCTTCACATCACGTTTCGTTCTTCTTCAGTTGAACTGTTGTGGGACCGTCGAGCGGCCGTGCCCGGATCCCCCGACGGACGCCAAGGTGAGATATGACATCATGACATCTGCTCACGTCTCTGAGCCTGAAGCGAGGCCTCACTGCTGCATGCCTCTTGTCTGCAGGACTGCGAGAGCGGCATCGAGGAGTTCTTCAACAGTAAACTCCACATCATCGGCTACGTGGGCATCGGCATCGCCGGAGTCATGGTGAGTCCATCTGAGAAGACTTGAACCCACGCGGATACAAACGCTTCAGCTCCGGCTGCGTCTCCTCTCCGCAGATCATCGGCATGGTCTTCAGCATGGTGCTCTGCTGCGCCATCCGCAACACCAGGGAGGTCCTCTGAGCGCCAGCTCTTCAGGCCCGAGTCCGTCCGTCCTCCAGAGGCCCGGCATCATCCGTCCAACAGCAAATAGATCCTGTGTAAAAACACCCTCCCACCACGGCGCGCCCGATTTCACACTTTGTAATTCTTCTCTATTATTTGCGCTCACGAGCCAGCGGCTGCCTGCACGTCCGTCACATCCGGAAAAGACTGAATCAAGTGTGAGTTCTGACGATGACCTGACTCACAAACACTTCTCCTCCTCGTGGCCGTTTGGTCACCGTTACAAACGACCTCCCACACGCCGTCGCAGGCGTGTCCATGCTTTTCCACACAGCCTCGCGCTGAGGGAAACTTCAGCCGGAGAGGAGGAAGAAACGCTGCGTTGCACGAGGCCACCGCCTGAAAACAGGCTGCTCCCATCGCAGAGCGGCTCCTGATTGGTGGACACACACACACACACACACACACACACACACACACACACACACACACACACACACACACACACACACACACACACACACACACACACACACCTTAGGAACAGTTCAACGTCTCGGAGAATACGAATATTCACTTTGTTGTTGAGAAATAGAGATGGAAGCCTGGTCGTTTATCTGCAGCTCATATTTATTTTGAATAAATGAGTGGTGTTGATCTTCTCATCTCATTCTTGACAAGAACATAAATCAGTATATTTCCTGACTGTTCCTCTACATTTTAGGCCATTTACAAAAAACATACTTCCATATGTTTAAACAATGCAGGTATGAGAATGATGCGCACACCAGCTAAACTGAAAACTACTTTATTGTATAATATATAATGCTGTGGGACATTTACAGGCTGAATATGATCATGTTTATGAGTTTATGAGGATACGCCAGCTGACAAAAGGCATTCGGGCTGTGAAATGAGGTCATTCAACCAGGATCTCTCCCCACCGGCATCTTCTTGCCCCTCTGTGCCTTAAAAGAACAACAACAACAACAACAACAACAACAACTGAGAAAGGTGCTCCTGTCTCTTCATCTCAGCAGATGAAAGATTTAGTGAAACGTTCTCGACCTCTAATAACTTCCTTGCGTCCAGGTTCCCTCTGTAAATACCTGACTTTCCCTGTAACAGATGATGTCATCGTCCTATTTAAGGAGCCATGTGTAGAAAGCAGCTTGTAATGTTCATGACCGTGAGAAGTAAAAGTAAATCCTCACCGCGAGCAGCTTCCTGTGCCTTCCTCTGACGGCGAGCTCTTCCTCTGACGGCGAGCTCTTCCTCTGACGGCGAGCTCTTCCTCTGACGGCGAGCTCTTCCTCTGACGGCGAGCTCTTCCTCTGACGGCGAGCTCTTCCTCTGACGGCGAGCTCTTCCTCCTACAGCGAGCTCTTCCTCCTACATCGAGCTCTTCCTCCTACATCGAGCTCTTCCTCCTACAGCGAGCTCTTCCTCTGACGGCGAGCTCTTCCTCCTACAGCGAGCTCTTCCTCCTACAGCGAGCTCTTCCTCTTACATCGAGCTCTTCCTCCTACATCGAGCTCTTCCTCTTACAGCGAGCTCTTCCTCTTACAGCGAGCTCTTCCTCTTACAGCGAGCTCTTCCTCCTACAGCGAGCTCTTCCTCCTACATCGAGCTCTTCCTCTGACGGCGAGCTCTTCCTCTGACGGCGAGCTCTTCCTCTTACATCGAGCTCTTCCTCTTACAGCGAGCTCTTCCTCTTACATCGAGCTCTTCCTCTGACGGCGAGCTCTTCCTCTGACGGCGAGCTCTTCCTCTTACATCGAGCTCTTCCTCTTACATCGAGCTCTTCCTCCTACATCGAGCTCTTCCTCCTACATCGAGCTCTTCCTCTTACAGCGAGCTCTTCCTCCTACATCGAGCTCTTCCTCTTACAGCGAGCTCTTCCTCTTACAGCGAGCTCTTCCTCTTACATCGAGCTCTTCCTCCTACAGCGAGCTCTTCCTCTTACAGCGAGCTCTTCCTCCTACATCGAGCTCTTCCTCCTACAGCGAGCTCTTCCTCCTACATCGAGCTCTTCCTCTTACAGCGAGCTCTTCCTCTTACAGCGAGCTCTTCCTCTTACAGCGAGCTCTTCCTCTTACAGCGAGCTCTTCCTCTTACAGCGAGCTCTTCCTCCTACAGCGAGCTCTTCCTCCTACAGCGAGCTCTTCCTCCTACATCGAGCTCTTCCTCTTACAGCGAGCTCTTCCTCTTACAGCGAGCTCTTCCTCCTACAGCGAGCTCTTCCTCCTACAGCGAGCTCTTCCTCCTACAGCGAGCTCTTGCTCTTACAGCGAGCTCTTCCTCTTACAGCGAGCTCTTCCTCTTACATCGAGCTCTTCATCCTACAGCGAGCTCTTCCTCTTACAGCGAGCTCTTCCTCCTACAGCGAGCTCTTCCTCCTACAGCGAGCTCTTCCTCTTACAGCGAGCTCTTCCTCTTACATCGAGCTCTTCCTCCTACAGCGAGCTCTTCCTCTTACAGCGAGCTCTTCCTCCTACAGCGAGCTCTTCCTCTTACAGCGAGCTCTTCCTCTTACAGCGAGCTCTTCCTCTTACAGCGAGCTCTTCCTCTTACAGCGAGCTCTTCCTCTTACAGCGAGCTCTTCCTCCTACATCGAGCTCTTCCTCCTACAGCGAGCTCTTCCTCTTACAGCGAGCTCTTCCTCTTACATCGAGCTCTTCCTCTTACATCGAGCTCTTCCTCTTACATCGAGCTCTTCCTCTTACAGCGAGCTCTTCCTCTTACAGCGAGCTCTTCCTCCTACAGCGAGCTCTTCCTCCTACAGCGAGCTCTTCCTCTTACAGCGAGCTCTTCCTCCTACAGCGAGCTCTTCCTCCTACAGCGAGCTCTTCCTCTTACATCGAGCTCTTCCTCTTACAGCGAGCTCTTCCTCCTACAGCGAGCTCTTCCTCCTACAGCGAGCTCTTCCTCTTACTGCGAGCTCTTCCTCCTACAGCGAGCTCTTCCTCTTACAGCGAGCTCTTCCTCCTACAGCGAGCTCTTCCTCTTACAGCGAGCTCTTCCTCCTACATCGAGCTCTTCCTCTTACAGCGAGCTCTTCCTCTTACAGCGAGCTCTTCCTCTTACAGCGAGCTCTTCCTCTTACAGCGAGCTCTTCCTCTTACAGCGAGCTCTTCCTCTTACAGCGAGCTCTTCCTCTTACAGCGAGCGCTCTGAGCCGTCAGGCCGGAGCAGCAGAAACGTTTGTGTGTTTGTGTGTTTGCAGCGTTGGATGCGAGTCGTTGTCACACTTTGGACTTGCTGTTGTTTGGCTGTCACACTTCTTCTCTGCCGAATCTTTCTCAGGCTTCTCGGTCACTTGTACATTTCAGTGTCGTGTGACACAAGTGAGGAAACAAAAAGGCTTTTTTTCTGACTGGATCCATCCTCACAGCGGTTGTGTCGGTCTCAACACGTTGTGTGCGATGCTCTGAGCACGTAAAGGACACACACGAAGTCCAGCCGTTCCTAGTTGGTTGTGTGTTCATTTATTTTGATACCTTCTCAGGAAGATAGTGTGAAGTTTAATAAAGCTTTTAAAGTTTTTCGGTGTCTTATTTCATCAGAGGTTTACAATTTCTAAAAGTGTATAGTTATGTCCTGTTTTATTGAAATATAGTAAACAGATCAGTTATTAGTAAAGCGATGAGACGATGCAGTTTGCATGGCTCATAAAGACAAAAGGATCGTGAGCTTACCAGACAAAGTTGGATTTAAATCAATTTAAATAGTATTTTGTGTTTCACTTTCTGCAGAGTAGCTTGAAATGTGTTTATTTTTATGTTGAATAACTTGTTGGATCAAACTGCATCACGCACTTCCTGGTCACACGCACTTCCTGGTCTCACGCACTTCCTGGTCACACGCACTTCCTGGTCACACGCACTTCCTGAAGGGGAATAAAAGCGAAAGCGTCTGATTCACCCTCAACATGAAGGAGCAAAGGCAGAAGAGAATTATATCCACATCAGCACACAATCACTTCAATATTTAGTGTTTTTTTGTCGTCGGCCTACTTTGCAGTTCACACGTCTTCACGAACAGGAAGAGGAACCGCTCGACTCCAGACGAGTTATTTAAGAGCTTTGAAGCAGCTTGTGGTCCAAAATGATCCACGAGGTCAAGAAATGATATTTACAGAAACATTCAAACAGATGAACTTCTTTTCCTTTAAAAGCCTCTCATCAAACGGGTTGCCAGGTTTGGTCGCATGCGTTTCATTGCAGAGTTTCAGCTTTCTGCTCCTGAGCTGAAACGGCAGCTGAGCATCGAGTTGTCGAGTTCTGCTGCGACGGCGGCTCCGGTTACTGCGACGCTGCAGCTTTTCAGCAGCGCGTCCAACAGTCCAACACGTCTGCAGAGGCTGCACACGCACAAACAACACAACTCTGCAGTCAGACAGATTTATTCAGCATGGAGACATTTCCATGTGGAAATCAATTCAACACGTTTAGTAGAATTCACTTCAGCAATAAATTGTCCTCTAAACTGGTTCAAACCCTTTTGAAATGTTAAACTGCTCTCGATTCATTCTGCAAAGTTTGAGACGGATGAAGAACACATGATACATATTTACTTCCTGACGTTGTCCTTCCTCTCTGTTCTACTTCCTGTTCTACTTCCTGTTCTACTTCCTGTTCTACTTCCTGTTCTACTTCCTGTGGCTCCAACAGAACACCTGACCGGTCAGGACCCTCAAGGAGACGGCGTGGCGGCTTTGGGTCCTGGTGCAGCTTCTCCAGAGGAACTCATTGCTACACAATGAGTTGTGTCGGCAGAGAGATTGCATCAAAAACCCAACGACCTCGACAACATTGTCCTGAAAAAGAAACACCAGGAAGCAGTTTCAGTTTAGTGACCGACCGTGAAGCAGGAAGTCCGTCCTTCAACAGACAGGAAGTCAGATGTTCATTCAGTTCAAGCTGTAACTTTTAAATAAGTCTTCCAGATCTTTTCCAAACCAGGTTGTTGAGAAGAAAACACCTGACGATGATGCTTCACACTTTAGACACGACAGGACCAACAGCCACAGCCCAGTTTAACCCTTTACGACAGGATCGAATCTCTTCAAGTAACGCTTAAATGTGCTGCCTTGGTCATCGCAGTAGACGGTCTCTTGCTCTGTTCGGCCTCCTCTGCAGCAGCTGAGACCTGCAGGTCTCCAGGTGGCAGCTGGAGGAGATGTTCAGGTGAGAGAAGAGCAGCGGCATCATGAGGGACACAAGAGTCCATCTGGTAAATGAGACCAAGTCATGCTCACGGCAAATCAAAAGCATCTCTGTGGTCCCTTTAGCGTCTTTATCTGAAGAATGCACACAGAGGTCCGTGGCTACGCCCGGAGCACAGCTGCCGGTCCTTTAGTGGCCGGCAGAGTAAACGGCTCATTTATGCAGAGTGGATGTTGTTGGGCGTGAACCCGAGCAGGAACTCTCCCACCCCGACAAAGTACACAACCTGCACAATGCCAAAGAGGGGGGCAATGATGAGAGCCCGGCAACCTGCACCCTTGAGGAACGCGCCGGCTCCCTCCCTCCTCAGGATCTCTCTGCAACAGAGGAGAGCGTGCAGCGTTAGCGTGCAACCCTCTGCAAGGAAAGACAACGCGTTGGATGCATTTTATTCACCTGACGCAGTCCACCGCCCCGCTGTAGGTTTCCTCGTTAGCGCCTTTCTGGAGCGACTGGAGCCGCGTCTTGACCACTGCACCGTGCAAATTTACACACATGTAAGACACAACTTTCAGTTCATAATATTTAAAGACATCTGCATGGATGGAGTCACTGACCGTCACACGGGCTGACCGCCACGGCGGCGATGGACCCGGCCAGGCAGCCGGACAGGAAGGACCAGTAGAAGGGCACAGACGGGTCTTCAGATGAACGCCAGCCCAGCTGGTGCAGATGTGCAAAGAGAGGGAAATACACAACGGAGAAGGGGATGTCCCTAAAAAGACAACACAATAAACTTTTAGCCACAACAAGAGGCCGTCAGCAAACGATGTGAAACCAGTGAAGCTGAAATCTAAATCTGTTTGTCACATTTAGGAGTACATTAGACACAGGATCCGTTTCTCTGCCACCGTCTTTGTGCTCTTCATGGCATTTGCAGGAATTAAGTGCCGAAGAAACAAAAACCGAGTGGACGAGTCTCTGGCGCTCACGAGCCAGTCTGATCAACTAGAATCAGATTATTTCTTCAGGAACACAGTTGAGTGTTAGTTTGTTAGTTTATCTGAGGAATGCTCTGTGGTTTTACAGCTCAACAGCTTTATTTGTGTTATTTATCAGGTAGCTTCAGGTGGAGCCGGATGCTTTTCACAGCTATCCAGTAGAATACATGTGTGGTGGTGATCAGCTGTGTCTGACCTCATCAACGTGGCGCCCAGGCCCCTGTACAGCCCCGTCACTCCTTTGGTCCTCAGCAGCTCTCTGGTGATCTGCGTGGCCGACGCTCGCGAGACCTGAGCCGCCGGGCTGCTGTTGTAGCGCCGGCTCAGGACGGCGCTGGTCCCGCCCATCTTCAGAGCGGTTACGACACCGGGCACCAGCCTCTGCTGGGCCGCTGCCGGGGAGAGGACGGAGGGGAACGTGAATAGCAAATCAAAGCATTATTGCGTGCTGCTGATTTACTGGTAATGACCTAGCCTGCCAGCATCCTGCAGCTGAATCTTGAGCATCTCCATGGGTGTGGTGATAATGACCTGGCACATTCCCGCACAGCATCCTGCCAACATCTCCCTGAACACGGTCAACCTGCCGCTGAAGACACGGGAATGGGGTTTAAAAAGGGAAAGACATTGCTCGACAGGAGTCTGTCTTCTTGTGTGGAACTCACCCGTCTTTGCTCAACTGGTGGCGGAAGAAGTCATTAGCAGCCAGTTTGATGGCCTTCTCAGGCACCACGAGCGTGAGATTCACTGCTGCGCCTGCAAGAACAAGCAGCGACCAACTGAATGCTAATCCGCCATTGATGCGGCGAGATGTCTGCCGATACAGAGGGTGAGGATCAGAGGAAGTCGCGATGGTTTATGTGAGGCACTACATGTCCGGCGCTTCGGTGAGTCCTGCTCTTACAACAGGAACCCTTGATGAACCCTTTAGATGGAAGTACTGAGTCATTACAGCGATGAACAACATGATGAAAGAAACTCGGCATTAGAAAGCATCCTTCTTTGGGCGTCAGATGAAATTGGTCAATTTGGTTTGGACCAATCAGATTCTAATGAATGTGTGATCCTTAATATTCTATTCCAGAAGATCTTGAACACGTCATGTACAACGTGAGGAGTCTTACCTCTGTACATGCCAAAGTAGCCTTCTGATTTCACCGTCTTTATCAAGCAATCCATCCTGCAGGAGAAAATACAGCCATAGTTATGCAACTTATTTATAGGATACTCTCATGTTTACACACAATATCATTTAGAAAGTATGAATAAAATACAATCAGGGCTTGGAAAACGTTAACCTCGGAGTCTTCACACAAGGAGGTCGTTACTAAAGGTGTGTGGCTCCTACATGTTCTGGTAGAGGTGCTGCCCGCCGCGCTGGTTCTGGAGGCGGGTCTTGGCCAGGTCGATGGGAAACACACAGGTGACTCCCACCAGGCCTGCAATCCCTCCATTGATCAGTTTAGCTGGGAGGCTGGTGAAGGAAAGTCAGAGCAGACGCGGCGTGACAATCATTCCCTTCTCACGACACGCCGACACGCCTCCTGAGCAAAGGTTACGAACCCTGAAGTACGCGGGTTGGTCATCTGAACCAGAACATTAGGGACACCATCTCGTAGGAAAGTCAGATATTGAAGTGTGAGCACTGTGAGACATTAGCGTAGCAGCTTGGTACAGAGCGACTGCCTCTGGGAGTGTGCTCATCCAAAAATAACTTGTTGACAGAAGAGATGTACACACAAGTGTAGAAGGCATCTCAAGCTCAGGCGTCTTCGCTTTGACAGGTCAGCTGGAGAGAAACAGGCCAAACTCCAACGCTTTTATTTTACATTAATGCAGTTCAAATATCAAAGCATGCTTCATTCCTGTGTTGCTCTTTAAGCAGCCGACACGCTGAATCGCGCTGTTCTGTCCTCACGGGCTCAGCAGGTTCATACCTAATCTGCTGTTGCTGGGCCATGCTTCGTGGTTCCTGCTTCGTGGTTCCTGCTTCGTGGTTCCTGCTTCGTGGTTCCTGCTTCGTGGTTCCTGCTTCGTGGTTCCTGCTTCGTGGTTCCTGCTTCGTGGTTCGTGGTTCCTGCTTCTTGGTTCCTGCTTCGTGGTTCCTGCTTCTTGGTTCGTGGTTCGTGGTTCGTGGTTCCTGCTTCTTGTGAGTGCAACAGATGGTCCGCACAGAAGGAGGCAGCAGAGGGAAAGCAGGTGGCGAGTCCCTGAGAGACACGAAGCAAGGCAGGAGTAGAAAGAAGGTCAGTCTTATATAGAGAGAGAAGCAAGTCCAGCCCCGAAGATCAAGGGATGCATTTCACTTTACTCTCCACCCACTGGACCGCCAGCCAGGAGCTGGACCGCCAGCCAGGAGCTGGACCGCCAGCCAGGAGCTGGACCGCCAGCCAGGAGCTGGACCGCCAGCCAGGAGCTGGACCGCCAGCCAGGAGCTGGACCGCCAGCCAGGAGCTGGAGCTAGCGCCGTCCTCACTCTTTCCCGGAGACGCCTCTCCCATCTTGTGAGGGAAGTTGGCAACAAGTTGTGTGTCCAAAGCCTCACAATAACACAACTAAACAGTCGTGGGTTGGGTTCAAATAAAAAGGATGTATACATATTATGAAAGTTGGAGCAAAGGGAGTCAAGTTCAAAGATTGGACTCTGCAGAAGCTGCTGCCGTACACGGTCTGGTTAGTTTACATGTATAGAGACAATAATTCATTGTGACTTATAGTAACATTCAGAATGAAATCCACATCTATGCTCTAAATGATAAAGACCTTCAAAAATAAACACTGAAGTGAGAATCTTGCGGCTTTTCTTTCAAACCTTTACTGTTTTGCTTATTTGAATAAATGTGTGTCAGGTGGCGCTTGAATCAACTGAAGAGTCTTTTTGTTTCACAAAGCGAGTCTGTAACATATTTGGTACAAAGTACGATGTGTACAATAACGTGCACATGTGTACGTATATCAGAGATATCACCGTGGTAAAACAGTCAAATATAAATTGAATAAACGGCGTATGTTTGGACAATATGTTGAGCGCGAGCATACGTTTTAGCAATCGCATGTTAATGCAACATTGGTTGACCTAATACTAGCATTATTTTTAATTTACAGTGAGTAAAGACATTTGGTATTGTTGCTGAAACTTCTAGCATGTTCCAACGTCTGCGCCAACCAAAAGGTGCACAGTTTGCACACCTGCCCTGCGACTTTAACAAGCTAGCTCTGGCTGCAGTCACAGCAACTGACGAGGAAGCAGCTAAACGCGTCACTGCAGCGGACGACCGGAAGAAACGCGTCACAGCGGACCGTAAACTGTGAGAACATGCCGGACTCACCTGGGATGAGGTCCGCTGCTGCTTCTCCTGCAAAGCTGAACATCTGTCTTCACGTCGCTGCAGGGCCGGATGAATGAACGCGAGGAAGGAGGCTCGGAAGCGCAAACAGAGACGCCTCGACCAATGAAAAGAGTGAGTTTGTAAAGTGGGCGGGGCCAACTCTGCTCAGCGGAGCATGATGCAACATTTGCTGAACCTTTCTCACTTATTTGACAGACACCTTGCGTTGAGGCCACGTCAAAGAATGACTTGTCCTTCTGTTTGTCTTCCTGTTTGTCTTCCTGTTTGTCTTCATGTTTGTCTTCCTGTTTGTCCTTCTGTTTGTCTTCCTGTTTGTCTTCCTGTTTGTCTTCATGTTTGTCTTCCTGTTTGTCCTTCTGTTTGTCTTCCTGTTTGTCCTTCTGTTTGTCTTCCTGTTTGTCTTCCTGTTTGTCCTTGTGTTTGTCTTCCTGTTTGTCTTCCTGTTTGTCCTTCTGTTTGTCTTCCTGTTTGTTTTCCTGTTTGTCTTCCTGTTTGTTTTCCTGTTTGTCTTCCTGTTTGTTTTCCTGTTTGTCTTCCTGTTTGTTTTCCTGTTTGTCTTCCTGTTTGTTTTCCTGTTTGTCTTCCTGTTTGTCTTCCTGTTTGTCCTTCTGTTTGTCTTCATGTTTGTCTTCCTGTTTGTCCTTCTGTTTGTCTTCCTGTTTGTCTTCCTGTTTGTCTTCCTGTTTGTCTTCCTGTTTGTCCTTCTGTTTGTCTTCCTGTTTGTTTTCCTGTTTGTCTTCCTGTTTGTCCTTCTGTTTGTCTTTATGTTTGTCTTCCTGTTTGTCCTTCTGTTTGTCTTCCTGTTTGTCTTCCTGTTTGTCTTCCTGTTTATCTTCCTGTTTGTCCTTCTGTTTGTCTTCCTGTTTGTCTTCCTGTTTGTCCTTCTGTTTGTCTTCATGTTTGTCTTCCTGTTTGTCCTTCTGTTTGTCCTTCTGTTTGTCTTCATGTTTGTCTTCCTGTTTGTCTTCCTGTTTGTCCTTCTGTTTGTCTTCCTGTTTGTCCTTCTGTTTGTCTTCCTGTTTGTTTTCCTGTTTGTCTTCATGTTTGTCTTCCTGTTTGTCCTTCTGTTTGTCCTTCTGTTTGTCTTCATGTTTGTCTTCCTGTTTGTCCTTCTGTTTGTCTTCCTGTTTGTCTTCCTGTTTGTCCTTCTGTTTGTCTTCCTGTTTGTTTTCCTGTTTGTCTTCCTGTTTGTTTTCCTGTTTGTCTTCCTGTTTGTTTTCCTGTTTGTCTTCATGTTTGTCTTCCTGTTTGTCCTTCTGTTTGTCTTCCTGTTTGTCTTCCTGTTTGTCCTCCTGTTTGTCTTCCTGTTTGTCTTCCTGTTTGTCCTTCTGTTTGTCTTCCTGTTTGTTTTCCTGTTTGTCTTCCTGTTTGTTTTCCTGTTTGTCTTCCTGTTTGTTTTCCTGTTTGTCTTCCTGTTTGTCTTCCTGTTTGTCTTCCTGTTTGTCCTTCTGTTTGTCTTCCTGTTTGTTTTCCTGTTTGTCTTCCTGTTTGTCTTCCTGTTTGTCCTTCTGTTTGTCCTTCTGTTTGTCTTCCTGTTTGTCTTCCTGTTTGTCTTCCTGTTTGTCCTTCTGTTTGTCCTTCTGTTTGTCTTCCTGTTTGTCTTCCTGTTTGTCTTCCTGTTTGTCTTCCTGTTTGTGCATATGAGGCGACTTCGTGAAAACATTTGTCTTCATTATGAAAAGGTTGTTCTTTTTAGAGCAAAGTGTTTTTGATTTGCAGCCAAATATTCTAGTTTTATAAGCAAAACTAACACATAATTTATTCTCATTTTGTTTTAGCTACAAACGAGAAATTTGTTCTCAAAAATGTTTTTGTGTGTTTGCGTGGTAAAGACACAAATATACCTTCAAAACAAGTAAATCCATTCAAATGAACAATATCAGAGAATAGGCCTATTATATTAGGTATTAAGATGGAAATGCATTGTTAGGCAATTACCTAAGTCCAAAGTTTAATTATTTTCATTACTTTTAATGTTTTCAATATTACACAACAAAGTTACAATGCATGTTCAACACCGTCTTTTATTTAAATACCGACAAACCTAAAAAAAACAACATGCAACCATTACATCCACCAGCACTGCTGGTCCATCAGCTGCATCGTGTGCTAGCATGCATAAGTGTTAGCATGTATAAGTGTTAGCATGCATAAGTGATAGCATGCATAAGTGTTACCATGTGTTAGTGTAAGCATGTATAAGTGTTAGCATGCATAAGTGATAGCATGCATAAGTGATAGCATGCATAAGTGTTACCATGTGTTAGTGTTAGCATGTATAAGTGTTAGCATGCATAAGTGATAGCATGCATAAGTGATAGCATGCATAAGTGTTACCATGTGTTAGTGTTAGCATGTATAAGTGTTAACATATATAAGTGTTAGCATGCATAAGTGTTAGCATGCATAAGTGTTAGCATGTATAAGTGTTAGCATGCATAAGTGCTAGCATGCATAAGTGATAGCATGCATAAGTGTTACCATGTGTTAGTGTTAGCATGTATAAGTGTTAGCATGCATAAGTGCTAGCATGCATAAGTGTTAACATGTATAAGTGTTAGCATGCATAATTACTAGCATGCATAAGTGTTAGCATGCATAAGTGCTAGCATGCATAAGTGTTAGCATGTATAAGTGTTAGCATGCATAAGTGCTAGCATGCATAAGTGTTGGCATGCATAAGTGTTACTATGTGTTAGTGTTAGCATGCATAAGTGCTAGCATGCATAAGTGTTAGCATGTATAAGTGTTAGCATGCATAAGTGCTAGCATGCATAAGTGTTAACATGTATAAGTGTTAGCATGCATAATTACTAGCATGCATAAGTGTTAGCATGCATAAGTGTTAGCATGCATAAGTGCTAGCATGCATAAGTGTTAGCATGCATAAGTGCTAGCATGCATAAGTGTTGGCATGCATAAGTGTTACTATGTGTTAGTGTTAGCATGCATAAGTGCTAGCATGCATAAGTGTTAGCATGTATAAGTGTTAGCATGCATAAGTGCTAGCATGCATAAGTGTTAACATGTATAAGTGTTAGCATGCATAATTACTAGCATGCATAAGTGTTAGCATGCATAAGTGTTAGCATGCATAAGTGCTAGCATGCATAAGTGTTAGCATGTATAAGTGTTAGCATGCATAAGTGCTAGCATGCATAAGTGTTGGCATGCATAAGTGTTACTATGTGTTAGTGTTAGCATGCATAAGTGCTAGCATACATAAGTGTTAGCATGAAGAAGTGATAGCATGCATAAATCTTAGCATGCATAAGTCTTAGCATGGAGAAGTGTTAGCATGGAAAAGTGCTAGCATACATAAGCGTTAGCATGGAGAAGTGATAACATGCATAAGTGTTAGCATGCATAAGTGCTAGCATGCATCAGGTTCCCACAGACGGCTGCGTCTGGCTCTTCATGCCACTGAGGGTCACAGCGCATCGGTCCCTGGAGGCCCGGCTGGTCCGGACACAGTGGTGTGTGCGCATGTCGCAGTGCCTGCAGCTGCAGTTGTGGGCGGCGGGGTAATACAGCTGAGGGTTGACGTGCTGAGGGCAGCCCGGCAGCTGGGCGGTTCGGTACACCAGAGACAGAGGAACACAGCTGCGCTGGATCACGAAACTCCTCCCGAAACGTCCCCTCAGGTTGGTGTCCTGAAGCGAGGACGCGTAGAAAAGACCCAACAAAGGTTCTTTACTGTGCTTCACTTGATCATCTTCATGCTATTCTACTTTATACATCTACTCTGCTACATTTCAGAGGGAAATATTGTACTTTTTTTTACCCTCTGCATTTATTTGAGAGCGTTAGTAACTTTGCAGACTTAGATTCTAATTACAAAATATAATCTCAACTAATACATTATTAAATATTAGTAGAGGTAATGCAACCCAGCGTACAAAGCCATTCAAATTATCGCCACCTTTACTAGCTGCAACATTGAAGTGATGCATAACTCCGTATTGCAATCATTGATATAGCGTGTCATGCATCCTTTATCCCAACGCTTGTCCTCTTCAGGGTCTCGGCGCTGGAGCCGATCCCAGCTGTCGATGGCGAATGCAGAGTTCACCTGGACGAGTCGCCAGTATATTATTCTTGAATGGGCCATTCTGCATAATGGGTACTTTAATTTGGTTACTTTCACTATATTTTATCCTGATACTTTTGTACTTTAGATTGAATAATATTTTGAATGCAGGATCTTTAACAGAGTATTTCTAAACAGTAGTATTATTAATCAAAATTCTGTTGCAATATGTTGTATCACGTATTCCTATCATGAGCATCCGCACATCAACATCACCTGGTTGTACGACAGTGTGAGAGTGTGTAGTCACCTGTGTGTAACAGTAGCCGTTGCAGATGGTGGTGTTGATGGCCACACACTGGGCGCAGTCGCGCCTCTCGACCCATAAGGTGTGGTTGTTCAGCATGCAGGCGCACGTCGCCGCACGCAGCAGCGCAGAAAGCAGCGTGCACTTCAACACGAACAGAGACATGCTGAATGTGTAACTCTGGAAATTAGAATGAAAAGAGAACAATCAATGCATGAAGGAGAATACCAGTGCAACAATATTGATTCCTTAAAGTTCACGAAAACCTTCACTGAAGAGAAAAAACACACCTTGACGTGTGACCCCTGCTGTTCACTGAGTGAAGAGATGTGCATTTAACATATATATATGGAAGCCAAAGAAATTGTTTCAGATGTCCCAAAATCTATATTCCCTTTTTAAATGAGATGATTTTTCTGTCTGTGGTTCCTCCTCTCGCTGGTCCGCTGTGTTGCGTCCTCGCTGCTCCTCTCGTTGTGAATGTATGAAAAGAACGAGGGATCCTTCCTCTTTTATCCCCGACGGCGCCGTGAACTTCATCTGCAACATCATGAAATCACATGTTCAGCATGAAGTGTATGCCAGGAACACATGGGCAGAGGGTGTGCGTGTGTGTGTTCATTTTCACAGGTCATATTGAAGAATATGGGCTCAACCATGCATGCATGTGAGGATGGGAGTGTGTGTGTAACACAACACCGAGACAATCTCTCTCAACACAACAAGATAAAGACGTGCGCTGGTCCCAGCTGATCCGTGAGCTTTATGGCACCAAAGTGAGTCCTTTTAAGAAACCTTGAAGTAGAATCTGTGTTGGTACTTTAAGAAACTGAACACAAGCTGAAAGAAATGACTTTATGATGTTAAATGAAGTTATTCTTCATCACATTTGACGGCCGGGTCAGCGCGTGTCTCTGCCTGAGGGAAAAGGTCACGCCCTCTTCGTCATCACGCCGTGACCTCAGACTGGCTGATGCTCTTCAGATCAGTCTTATTAGGAAATACTGGAATATGTTTTTGAATTATCCAGAGATCAATATATAAACAAGTTGCAAAACAAACAGAGATCAGGCTTCTTTTAGAAAACGGATGTAAATCTCTACGTAGACCTAATGTAATTACATACACACACATCATAGTTTGATGCTTTAACACTATTTTCTGCTTCTGACCCGACTTGTGTTTTATTTCTTCTGACTCCGTCATGTTGGGTCACATGTAAGAAATCCATCAGATAATTACAAAGAGAGACAAAGTGGGTCGTGGTCAGTTCATCAACTGTCCTGACACACATTCATCTTTTTTCCCGGACAGGTGGATTATTATTAATGTGAGCTTTGTGAGACAAATGGTTCCAGACTTCACAGGTCACACCTGGATTTAAAGCACAAAGCAGAACAAAACAAAGAACAATAACTTGACAGCATATGACACTAATCACAGGGACACAAATACAAAACTTTATAATTGCAATAAATAATAAAATATTCAACGTTCATGTCCTGTGTGGGTTTCCTACCATTTCCTGACAGACTTCAGGTAAGAGATGGCACTGAGGATGAAATGTTGTATTTAGGTCTGTTGGTTGCTTTGAATAATAAGACTCCAAAAAAATCCTGAAACTCGCCATGCAAGAGTGAATGTTGTCAGTTTTAAGTTTGTTGTTCCATTTTCACCGCCGATCCCAAATTAATTTAGGATTTAGGAGTTTTGTTCAGCGCTTCCCTTGTCTCCCTCATCGTCTGCAGATGTTGTTTGAGGTTTTAATTTAATGGCGCTGTGGTTCAGACGGCCGGTGCGGGTAACTGAACCCGCGAGGACAGAACTGGGTCAGACGGACACACGAGCCTCGGGGTCAACAGGTCAACGGCACCACCAGGTTGTATTGTTTTGGACTCCATTATTGAGATAATATCTCTCACCTCAAATAACATGGGGTCAAATATAAATGTGGTTTTATTAACATGAAGTAATTTAGGTTGTGTCTTTCCCACGAGCAGAGGTCGGCCTGAGGCTTTGAAAAACAAACAAGAAAACAAACAATCGTTCAAAGGGAACTCCTCTTGGAGTTTGAGGCGATATTGAGTCACTGAAAATAAAAAGTTTAAATATTTGTTTTACTTCATATTCTATGATGTCGCTTCCCTGCAGGTACTGGTGACGGCCCCGCCCTCGCTGAACTATCAACGGAGAAATGAACAAAAAGAAACGTCCGGGAGGAAAGTAGAGCGTTTCATCTGCGTGGACGCATTCGTTTGCTTTCACTGCTGCAGAAATGAACAACATGTTGAAAGACTCTTCCAGAACTAACACACAGCATCTGCTGAAGAGTTCAGGCTAAAGCTAATCTGTTCTCAACATGTTTACTATGACTATGCAGTGTTGGCATTTTTTTAGACACATAAACAACTACAGACCTTTTTTCCAGAGCACTGCTCCAGTAATACTGCGGCAGGACTGTTGCAACAATGGGACCCCATGCAGCACGTCTGCACAGGCCAGCCATCGTGCTTTCTAACTGCACACAAGTTTGCAGGTATGAAAACGTTCTATTCCCATTATCTCTTTGATTCCTGACCACCTTTGGGGGGGAGACGCCGCTGTTTTGGGTGAATGAGGTCACGTGCGACCTGGAGGTGTTTGCCAAAGCCAAAGTAGTGACTTTAAAAAAAATTATAGTTATAGTTGTTACAATAACTTGTCCTAAGACACTGTTTTATCGAAGCATCAACATGAGATAACCGTAGTTTAAGGATGTGATCTTAAAAATATATATATATTATTATTATTTTCTTTTTTGAGAAAATTAATATTCAGGGCTAATTACAAAACATTCGGGGCTTGAGCCCCGAATGTTTTAGCCTAAGGACGCCACTAAGTATGCTTTGTATTCGTTCTGTACAATGTCCATTTATTTTTGTTCTCCCTCTGACAAAGAAGCTGTGATCCAATCCATTAAAAGGTGATTTAAGGAACTGAATATTCAATGAGTAGGCAGCAGCATTAGCAGCAGCAAAACGTGGGTGGAGAGTAGTCTGAATTGGGTTCTGGAGCTGTGCTCCACCTCACACATCGCACTCATCTGCCAGCCGCGAGCGATTCCAAGCCAGTGACGCCACATCCGCTGTTTGGCGCCAAACTGCGCCGGCCAGCTTCTCCTGTGACTCGCTGTCACGTGGGCCCTAGTTTTCTGTTCACTCGCTCACCCGAGTCAGGTGACGCCCTGCGAGGGCAGCTATTGGCTCTTGTCTCAGACCTTCCCCGAGGTGATTGGTGGAGTGACGCGCACTCTGCATGTGACCTCTACAATGAGCTTCCACCCACGGAAGAGAAGGTGTGTGACGCGTTGTATAAATACCCTCCGCGGTTACACAGTCTTCTTGATCACGGTGCGGATAATACTGAACGCAATGATTGGACGAAGAGACTGACTGCCATGAACAAAACATTAACGTCCTACAATTTCATGTCTGTAGGTTTTGGTTGATTTGTATTGAACGTCTTGTTTGGTTCGTAGAGCCATGGACCGCCGTTGCATGATGGGAAACTGACCCGTTTTTATTGGCCTCTGCTTTCCATGTGCATGGGGACAGATATTGTGGGATGTTTCCTCATTGTATTTACGCAAAATATGTTTGTCAATGTTTTGGACAAGTATATAATTAAAAAAAATGACAATTGAAAACAACAAAAGCAGCAAAGAAACAGTAACAAATAAAATAGATTACAGAAAATGTCATGAGACTATTTCCACGTTCACAGCATGTTGTAATATTTACTTTACGCTGCATTTGCTGTACACAGAAGGCCACGTCACATTAATACCAGTTTCTAGCAAATGCTTCCTGCTATGACTTAATCTGACCGCGAGGTGGCAGACCAACACTCTCTCATAGTTTATATATCGCATGCTGTGTGCGTGTGTATCTTTCGATTGAATCAAGTTCTTTTCCACAGGCAGCTGTAAACCGAACAGTTAAACTCAGCATTGTTTAATAACCTTCCGGACCCCGAGGAGATGTTCTCAGCTCAAGAAATGAATCCTCAGCGAGACAGTTGTAAAATGAACACAGTCAGATGTCACAGCTGACGAGAAAATATATTTGGTCCTTAGTCCACAGGGAAAATATGCATTGTCCTTTCATATAAGTGAATTTATTCAATGTTTTAATCGCAATGAAATCGCACACCTTTGTGAACACGAGCACACAACAGTTCTGTGGGCAGAGATGAACTGAACTGATATGAGAGAGAGAGAGAGAGAGAGAGAGAGAGAGAGAGAGAGAGAGAGAGAGAGACAGACAGACAGAGAGAGAGAGAGAGAGAGAGAGAGAGAGCGAGAGAGAGAGAGAGAGAGAGAGAGAGAGAGAGAGAGAGAGAGAGAGAGAGAGAGAGAGAGAGCGCTTTCCGGGGGCACTTTTCTTTTTGCAGTGACCTTGGTACCTCAGGAGAAGAAGGAAATAGTTTGACCCAAATCATCATTGGTGTCCTTGAAGAAACACTTATTAATAACCTCAGGAATCTGGAGACCATCTCTGCTCCTCCTCCTCCTCTCAGCTGTGATCTTCCCTGTCTCAACTTTTATTCTCCTTTTCTGGGAGAATAAAACCTAAGCCTATTGTAAATTCATACCCTTCCTTTCTAATCGTAATATTTAAATAATCAAGATTGGCTTGTTCCCGCCTTGCATGGCAGAAATACTACAGCAATTAATAAATAGATATTCCGTAAAAATAAATAATTGGAAGGTAACTTCACCCAGTGAGGAACAAGATAAGTATTATATTGATACGTCGCACACACCGAACAACTACGCAGTAATAAGTGTGTATTCCAGCACAGGAGGACTCACGTATGTGTGCGTGAAAACTGCCTATTTACTGCAAAAGGGTAGAATCAAAGGTTATGGAGCTCTGTAATTGGTGACCCCTGTCTCACTGAGTGACCCCAGACAGCTGAAACATATCATTGATCATCCAGGATGAGAATAGCCTCTGGAAGCGGAGAACATCGAGGTAATTAACGATAGCGTTCTCCCGATGCAGCTGCAGCTTCAAACAATGGCTCTCCCTGTCTGTTACAACCTTTAACTAATGAGTTATCCTGCCAGGAAAACTGTCACCACGAGAGAAACACTGGAGGAATGTAGCGTGACCCAGGTTGGATCTAAAAAACACATTTAATGAAAAACAGTCATGGTTTCTTTGTCTTTGTTCTTTTTCCTTTTCATGCTAAGTTCATTACATCTGGTGAAACTCTTTCCAGGCAGACTGCTATATTTTTAAAGGAATGCAAATGTTTCCCAATCCGGTGCTGGAGTCAAGGAGCCGTTGCTCGCTTTACAACTCAACTACAGCCCAATTAAGGCCAACTTCCCTCGGCTACATGCGGGAGGAATGATTCTACACATCTGTATTATTAATTTGGTAATGTTCGAGGAAACAGAAACGCATCTTCAGGCACAGCACACTGACATTGTGCATACATGTGAACAAGAGATGACAGAATGCATCTGATTCACCTTCATTTGTTGTCTTTTATCAGTAAAAACATAAATAATTGGATCAGATGGTTTAGTTCTTAAAGTGGGAATAGCTAATCTGTCTGTTCATCTTTTAAATTGTATTTCTCTCTTCATCTTTTGCTTACTCCGTCTCCCTTCCTTCACTTCAGCTGTCAGAGGAGGAGAGAAGTAATTACAGCCTCTGACCCACACTGGCCTGCAGCCCAGCAGGAGGACCTGCAGCGCCACCTGGAGACAAGAAGAAGAAGAGAAAAAACACATTTCAGACCAAAACGAAATGAAAACAAAAAGAAGAGAAAAAGAGGAAGACGAGATACCAGAGGGGAAGAAAGGAAGAGAGGAACTGTGTGTGGGATGCTGAAGAGTGACAGAAGGAGGTAGAAGAGGACAGCGAGATGAAAGGATGCTGGTGAAGGGAGGAAGGGAGGGTGAGCCTCCGACAACAGGAAGTGGGAGACAGTCCAGTAAAACACATGGTGAGTGAGTACATGTGTGTGTGTGTGTGTGTGTGTGTGTGTGTGTGTGTGTGTGTGTGTGTGTGTGTGTGTGTGTGTGTGTGTGCACGCATCCATGAACATGTTGGAGCAAAAACACGGTAAGAGAGTGCAGGCAGTCGACGGTCACAGCATTAATTGTATTATATTACTAGATGCCAAATTTAAAATATGCTCTAGAAGGCGAGATTGCAGGCTGTTAGGGATTATATTCTAAATTAAGCCTCTAAATCCATGTTCCAACACATCACTGCACGTATGCACAACTAGCAGAAGCATTGAAACCAGAGTCAAGACCACCGAGTGGTACCAGGAGAACCAGGAAGCCCAGATACACAACACGGTGCCAGGAGAACCAGGAAGCCCAGATACACAACACGGTGCCAGGAGAACCATGAAGCCCAGATACACAACACGGTGCCAGGAGAACCATGAAGCCCAGATACACAACACGGTGCCAGGAGAACCATGAAGCCCAGATACACAACACGGTGCCAGGAGAACCATGAAGCCCAGATACACAACACGTCTGCTCCAGTCTGGAGGAGGATTATTAAACATATTTCTATTGTCTTTCAACCTCTATTCAAACCAGAAAGGATTATAATAACGATATGTTTCTGAACTGAGGAATGAGCACACACTGGCACACACACACACACACATACACACACACACACATACACACACACACATACATACACACTGGCACACACACACACACACACACACACACATACACATACACACACACACACACACACACACACACACACACACACACACACATACACACACACACACACACACACACACACACACACACACATACACATACACACACACACACACATACACACATACATACACACACACACACACACACACACACACACACACACACACACACACACACACACACACATACACACACACACACACACACACACACACACATACACATACACACACACACATACATACATACACACAAGCACACTGGTACATACACACTGCTGAGTTAACGCCATGTGTGACAAAAAGGAAGAGCAGAGAAAGCAAAGGAATGGAGAGAGAGAAAGAGAGAGAGAGAGAGAGAGAGAGGGAGAGAGAGAGAGAGAGAGAGAGAGAGGGAGAGAGAGAGAGAGAGAGAGAGAGAGGGAGAGAGAGAGCGAGAGAGAGAGAGGGAGAGAGAGAAAGGGAGAGAGAGAAAGCATAATGTGACAGAGTGAGTGAAGGAGAGCCAAGGCGCTGAGCGTCATTCTTTCTTTCCTTCTTTCCTTCCTTCCTTCTTTCCTTCCTTCCTTCCTTCCTTCCTCCTTTCCTTTCTTCCTTCCTTCCTTCCTTCCTTCTTTCCTTCCTTCCTTCCTTAGTTCCTTCCTTCCTTTTCTTCTTCCCTTCCTCCTTTCCTTCCTTCCTTCCTTCTTTCCTCCTTTCCTTCCTTCTTTCCTTCATACTTTCCTTCTTTCTTTCTTTCCTTCCTTTCTTCCTTCCTTCCTTCCTCCTTTCCTTCCTTCCTTCCTTCCTTCCTTCTTTCCTTCCTTCCTGCCTCCTTTCCTTTCTTCCTTCCTTCCTTCCTTCTTTCCTTCCTTCTTTCCTTCTTTCTTTCTTTCTTTCCTTCCTTTCTTCCTTCCTTCTTTCCTCCTTTCCTTCCTTCCTTCCTTCCTGCCTTCTTTCCTTCCTTCCTTCCTTAGTTCCTTCCTTCCTTTTCTTCTTCCCTTCCTCCTTTCCTTCCTTCCTTCCTTCTTTCCTCCTTTCCTTCCTTCTTTCCTTCCTACTTTCCTTCTTTCTTTCTTTCCTTCCTTCTTTCCTCCTTTCCTTCTTTCTTTCCTTCCTTCTTTCCTTCCTTCCTTTTCTTCTTCCCTTCCTCCTTTCCTTCCTTCCTTCCTTCTTTCCTCCTTTCCTTCCTTCTTTCCTTCCTACTTTCCTTCTTTCTTTCTTTCCTTCCTTCCTTCCTTCTTTCCTCCTTTCCTTCTTTCTTTCCTTCCTTAGTTCCTTCCTTCCTTTTCTTCTTCCCTTCCTCCTTTCCTTCCTTCCTTCCTTCCTTCTTTCCTCCTTTCCTTCCTTCTTTCCTTCCTACTTTCCTTCTTTCTTTCTTTCTTTCCTTCCTTTCTTCCTTCCTTCCTTCCTCCTTTCCTTTCTTCCTTCCTTCCTTCCTTCCTCCTTTCCTTCCTTCCTTCCTTCCTTCCTTCCTTCCTTCCTTCCTTCTTTCCTTCCTTCCTGCCTCCTTTCCTTTCTTCCTTCCTTCCTTCTTTCCTTCTTTCTTTCTTTCTTTCCTTCCTTCTTTCCTCCTTTCCTTCCTTCCTTCCTTCCTTCCTCCCTTCTTTCCTTCCTTCCTTCCTTAGTTCCTTCCTTCCTTTTCTTCTTCCCTTCCTCCTTTCCTTCCTTCTTTCCTCCTTTCCTTCCTTCTTTCCTTCTTTCTTTCTTTCTTTCCTTCCTTTCTTCCTTCCTTCCTTCCTCCTTTCCTTCCTCCTTTCCTTCCTTCCTTAGTTCCTTCCTTCCTTCCTTCTCCATGGCCTTGAAGTCTGTCCCCTCCTAGTGGCTCGTTTCCTGAGTCCTCAAAGCTGCGCTGTGTTTATTTTCCCTCTCAACAGCTGTGGTGCTCACTGACTCTTCTCTGCATAGAACTCATGTCCAGCAGGTGTTTGTGTGTTTGCAGCTTTCAGTTTGTTCAGCTCCATGGAGGTGAAGTCAGTGCTGCTCGTAATCCATGAATCCTGATGAGATTCCTCATGAAGCATAAAGCTCATATCTGGTGCTTCCATGTTCCAGATATGAGCTCAGTCCTCTTCTGGATGATGATGATGATGATGATGATGATGATGATCCTGTTTCATGGTTTAGGTCACAAGTGAGTATCAGACTGTGTTACGTTCATGCGAGTTGAGCGTTTCCATGTTATGCCACTTCATACATGATATTGTACATGTTTCCATGTTTCATACATGATATTATATTTAACTCTCCGCTACAGATGACAGTGTAATGCAACCCAACCTCCCTGCATTCAGTTATAAATCTTAAATAAAGTGTGTATTTGTCATTATGTCATCAATGTTAATCTTTGGCTCATATGACTAAATATGGTCAAAATCTTTTGATTACTATTTGCCTGAACGTGCACTCTCATGTGTTGAAGCACGAAACACTGATGAGACTCTAAGCTCATATTTTTATGATTCCTAGTTTTCTAACACGTACCAACACACACACACACACACACACACACACACACACACACACACACACACACACACACACACAAAGGTTTTTTTTCAGCAAATGAAAGAGCTGCAGCAGACTCAAGGTCTCTTGTGAATGTCTGTGGTGTGTGTGTGTGTGTGTGTGTGTGTGTGTGTGTGTGTGTGTGTGTTGTTGGTAGAAGGCTGCTAGAATAGGTTATACATCCATGTTGCCTCTCTCTCACACACAAACACACACGCTCTACCAGGCGTGTGCGCAGTGTGGTCGCACACAGAAACCCAGTCGTTGGTTCCTGCGTCATTACAGTAGCCATCTGTCCGTGTGCGGCTCAGGAACACGACTTGGCATCAACGTGGACACACTCGTTGCATATCACACACACACACACCCACACACACACACCCACACACACATACACACACACATCCCGGTGACCCTCTCTGCCCCGCCCACCTCGCTGGTGCGAGGCATTAGAGTCATGTGGATCGCTCTGGAAGGTGAAAGGTTTCCTCTTTCTGGTGCTCTCCTTTCTTCTTCTCTTTCTCTCTTTCCCTCCGTTCCTGCCCACTCGGGTCTGTGTGTGTCAGAGACTGATGTCATGATGTTATGATGCCATGATGCCATGATGTCATGATGTTATGATGCCATGATGTCATGATGCCATGATGTTATGATGTCATGATGCCATGATGTTATGATGCCATGATGTCATGATGTTATGATGCCATGATGTTATGATGTCATGATGTCATGATGTCATGATGCCATGATGCCATGATGTCATGATGCCATGATGTCATGATGCCATGATGTTATGATGTCATGATGTCATGATGCCATGATGCCATGATGTCATGATGTTTTGATGCCATGATGTTATGATGCCATGATGCCATGATGTTATGATGTTATGATGCCATGATGCCATGATGTCATGATGCCATGATGTTATGATGCCATGATGCCATGATGTCATGATGCCATGATGTCATGATGTTATGATGTCATGATGTCATGATGCCATGATGCCATGATGTCATGATGTCATGATGCCATGATGCCATGATGTCATGATGCCATGATGTCATGATGTTATGATGTCATGATGTCATGATGCCATGATGCCATGATGCCATGATGTCATGATGTTATGATGTCATGATGTCATGATGCCATGATGCCATGATGTCATGATGTTATGATGCCATGATGCCATGATGCCATGATGTCATGATGCCATGATGTTATGATGTCATGATGTCATGATGTTTTGATGCCATGATGTTATGATGTTATGATGCCATGATGCCATGATGTCATGATGCCATGATGTTATGATGTCATGATGTTTTGATGCCATGTTATGATGCCATGATGCCATGATGTCATGATGTCATGATGTCATGATGTTATGATGTCATGATGTCATGATGTTATGATGCTATGATGCCATGATGTCATGATGCCATGATGCCATGATGTTATGATGTTATGATGCCATGATGCCATGATGTCATGATGCCATGATGTTATGATGTCATGATGTCATGATGCTTTGATGCCATGATGTTATGATGTTATGATGCCATGATGCCATGATGTCATGATGCCATGATGTTATGATGTCATGATGTCATGATGTTATGATGTCATGATTTCATGATGTCATGATGTTATGATGCTATGATGCCATGATGTCATGATGCCATGATGCCATGATGTTATGATGTTATGATGCCATGATGCCATGATGTCATGATGCCATGATGTTATGATGTCATGATGTTTTGATGCCATGATGTTTTGATGCCATGATGTTATGATGCCATGATGTCATGATGTCATGATGTTTTGATGCCATGATGTTATGATGCCATGATGCCATGATGTCATGATGTCATGATGTTTTGATGCCATGATGTTATGATGCCATGATGTCATGATGCCATGATGTTATGATGTTATGATGCTATGATGCCATGATGTCATGATGTTTTGATGCCATGATGTTTTGATGCCATGATGTTATGATGCCATGATGTCATGATGCCATGATGTCATGATGTTATGATGCTATGATGCCATGATGTCATGATGCCATGATGTTATGATGCCATGATGTCATGATGCCATGATGTTATGATGCCATGATGTCATGATGCCATGATGTTATGATGCCATGATGTCATGATGCCATGATGTTATGATGTCATGATGTTTTGATGCCATGATGTTTTGATGCCATGATGTTATGATGCCATGATGTCATGATGTCATGATGTTTTGATGCCATGATGTTATGATGCCATGATGCCATGATGTCATGATGTCATGATGTTTTGATGCCATGATGTTATGATGCCATGATGTCATGATGCCATGATGTTATGATGTTATGATGCTATGATGCCATGATGTTATGATGCCATGATGTCATGATGCCATGATGTTATGATGCCATGATGTCATGATGCCATGATGTCATGATGTTATGATGCTATGATGTTATGATGCCATGATGTAATGATGTTATGCTATGATGTCATGATGCCATGATGTTATGATGCCATGATGTCATGATGTCATGATGCCATGATGCCATGATGTTATGATGTTATGATGTCATGATGCCATGATGTTATGATGCGATGATGTTTTGATGCCATGATGTTATGATGTCATGATGCCATGATGTTATGATGCCATGATGTCATGATGTCATGATGTCATGATGCCATGATGTTATGATGTCATGATGCCATGATGTTATGATGCCATGATGTCATGATGTCATGATGCCATGATGCCATGATGTTATGATGTCATGATGCCATGATGTTATGATGCCATGATGCCATGATGTTATGATGTCATGATGCCATGATGTCATGATGTCATGATGCCATGATGCCATGATGTTATGATGTCATGATGCCATGATGTTATGATGCCATGATGCCATGATGCCATGATGTTATGATGCCATGATGCCATGATGCCATGATGCCATGATGTTATGATGCCATGATGCCATGATGCCATGATGTCATTATGTCATTGTCCACCAAGTGTGTGAGATGAAATGATGTTGAGGTATAATCCGACGGTTTAATCCCGACCTCTCAATCCGCTGCCTGCCAGACGGAGGAACTCTTCTGACACACACACACACACACACACACACACACACACACACACACACACACACACACACACACACACACACAGTTTTGTTGAACAACACACATGTGGGCCTCCAGCAGCCTTTAATAATGATCTCACATTATTCAAATATGCCCACCTGCTAGAGAGAGAGAGAGAGAGAGAGAGAGAGAGAGAGAGAGAGAGAGAGAGAGAGAGAGAGAGAGAGAGAGAGAGAGAGAGAGAGTGGGGGGCGGGGAAGAGAGAGAGAGAGAGAGAGAGAGAGAGAGAGAGAGAGAGAGAGAGAGAGAGAGAGAGTGAGAGAGGGGAGAGGGAGAGAGATGAAAGATTATGTATCTCTCATGGGTGGGACACAGTGAGTGAGTGAGTGAGTGAGTGAGTGGGAGGGAGAGAGAGAGAGAGAGAGAGAGAGAGAGAGAGAGAGAGAGAGAGAGAGAGAGAGAGAGAGAGAGAGAGAGAGAGAGAGGGCGGCAGTCAGAAACAAGCAAACTAATTCTCAGTGAGCAGCAGACGTCGTCAGCAGCGGCTGTGAAACCTCTGACTCTGTTCAGACTACAGGATCGTTATCAGCGTTCCTCCTCCTCCAGGTGCCAGGTGCGACCAGAGTTTCCATCTTGGAGAGACGGCAGCACGCACACACGCACGCACACACGCACACACACGCACACACGCACGCACACACACACACACGCACACACTTCTCCAAGCCGTGACAACTCAAGGTAAGACACGTTGTTTAAACTCAAAGCTTGGAGCGTTCAATCCACCCAGATTCTAGATTTAATCCCAAAGGTAGACAGCAGCTGCAAAGAGATAGAACATGTTGAGAGCTGCTGCTGCTGCTAATGCTGCTGCTGCTAATGCTGCTGCTGCTAATGCTGCTGCTGCTAATGCTGCTAATGCTGCTGCTAATGCTGCTGCTAATGCTGCTGCTGCTGCTAATGCTGCTGCTGCTAATGCTGCTGCGGCAAATGCTGCTGCTGCTAATGCTGCTGCGGCAAATGCTGCTGCTAATGCTAATGCTGCTAATGCTAATGCTGCTAATGCTGCTGCTAATGCTGCTGCTAATGCTGCTGCTGTTAATGCTGCTGCTGCTAATGCTGCTGCTGCAAATGCTGCTGCTAATGCTGCTGCTGCTAATGCTGCTAATGCTGCTGCTAATGCTGCTGCTGCTAATGCTGCTGCTAATGCTGCTGCTAATGCTGCTGCTGCTAATGTTGCTGCTGCTGCTAATGTTGCTGCTGCTGCTAATGCTGCTGCTGCTAATGCTGCTGCTGCTAATGCTGTTGCTGCTGCTAATGCTGCTGCTAATGCTGCTGCTGCTAATGTTGCAGCTGCTGCTAATGCTGCTGCTAATGCTGTTGCTGCTGCTAATGCTGCTGCTGCTAATGCTGTTGCTGCTGCTAATGCTGCTGCTAATTCTGTTGCTGCTGAATGTTGCTGCTGCTAATGCTGCTGCTGCTAATACTACTGCTGCTGCTGCTGCTGCAACGCATGTGACACAGCTGTGTGTGTGTTCATGTAGCAACACAGAGCTGAGCAGCTGAGACGCTGAAAAGAGTCTTCAGTTATTGTTCTTTGCACGTTGTGTTTTAATTGCAGCAGTAATTTCCTAATATTCCGTTAATGTTCCGGCTTTCTGTGCAGCAGTGAGAAGAAAAGAAGGCTTTGTTTTTTCCAACAGCGTCACTGTAATAGTTTCGAAGGAGTTCTCTGAAGTCAAAGGAAGCTTTCACAGGTTCTTCCTCACACCTTCGTTCGCTGCCTGTTTGCGTGAAGCTGCATTTAGCTTCATCTTTTCCAGTTATTCACTTGTTCATAATGCATGCAGCGTCCAGAAGCTTCAGTCTCTCCATCAGCGTGTTGACTGCAGCCTCCTGCGGAGGCTTTCACTTCTGAGTGGACATGTTGAAAGAGAGGTCGTTGTTAATGTGCCGGTAATGGTTTTAGTGGCAGCAGCAGTCCATCTACAGTTTGGATCATTTCATATGAACGCATCAAACGCGCTCATCGAAGCCACAACACAGCGTCATTTAAATGTCTGGCAGCGTCCGGCCCGACCGGCCTCATTAACTTGCTGCATATTGTGAGCAATTTGATAAAGGAGGAGCGCAGAGAGAGGAAAGCTCTCAGGAAGTCTGGAGCTGTACTCTGGAGGGACTCTGAAGGAGGCCGCTGCACTAACCAAGTGTCTGAGGAAAGGATGCTAGGGAGGACAGAAAGGGGGCAGGCCAGAAAAAAAGGAACGCTTGCTCTGATTTACGTCAGACACAAAACTTTCTCTCTTATGGTTCACAGCTGCTGAGCTGCAGCCGCAACATGATGCTTCACCTGGAATATAATCTGTGTTACCTGTTCAGTAATCTGCTCGCTCTATCTATCTATCTATCTATCTATCTATCTATCTATCTATCTATCTATCTATCTATCTATCTCTCCCTCTCTCTCTCTCTCTCTCTCTCTCTCTCTCTCTCTCTCTCTCTCTCTCTCTCTCTCTTTATCTCTCTTTATCTCTCTCTCTCTCTCTTTATCTCTCTCTCTCTCTTTATCTCTCTCTCTCTCTTTATCTCTCTCTCTCTCTCTCTCTCTATCTCTATCTATCTCTCTCTATCTCTATCTATCTATCTCTCTGTCTATCTCTTGCATAAGTTTCTCTCCTCTTCGTCTCTCTCCTCTTCGTCTCTCTCCTCCTCGTCTCTCTCCTCTTTGTCTCTCTCCTCTTCGTCTCTCTCCTCTTCGTCTCTCTCCTCTTCGTCTCTCTCCTCTTTGTCTCTCTCCTCTTCGTCTCTCTCTTCTTCGTCTCTCTACTCTTCGTCTCTCTCCTCTTCGTCTCTCTACTCTTCGTCTCTCTCCTCTTCGTCTCTCTCCTCTTCGTCTCTCTCCTCTTCGTCTCTCTCCTCTTCGTCTCTCTACTCTTTGTCTCTCTCCTCCTCGTCTTCGTAGCCTCTGCCCTTCAGGCCAACCTGTGCGCCGCATTACTTTGCGTAGAACTCGTCTCTCAGGAGTTCCTTCAGTGAGTTTGTGGCTTCTGGCTGGAGGACAAAAGGCTTTCAAAGTGTTTTCATTGTTTATTGTTCATGGCCAACAAAAAGATCCCAAAGCAGCTGTAAGATAAGCCACCACGACGTAGTCTAACGTATCAGGGACATAGTGTGTGTGTGTGTGTATGTGTGTGTGTGTGTGTGTGTGTGTGTGTGTGTGTGTGTGTCATCATGAACAGAAACGCTGTCTGCAAACAAGAGATGTTTGGAGGTTTTCAGCAGACGGACCTCTGATCTGCTCTCAGAAACATTTGGATGATGAAGTATGTCAGCAGGATATTAACTGCAGAGGGAAATCATCTTGCAATAATACCTCAGCTATAACAATTTGATAAACATGTAGTCTTATGTAAGATATTGTTGTTGAAGTGCAGCCTGCTTGTTTCAACCTTCTTTGGTCACATTTCTAGATATGTGAAAGTAAATATGGATTAGTACGCCATGGGTCAAGGAGTCTTTTCCTTTTGTCCACTCAGGTGTAAAACCACAATTCATTATGACTGTTATATTTTCCATTTCAGGCACTTTATGTTTTTCTATTTTTTCTATTCTGAACTGCTGCACTTTCTATAGATAAAAGTATAAGAATGAAAAGTATCAGGATGGTTAAACAACATCTTCTGACCGTCAGCTGTGGAACAAGCTGAACATCAATATTCAGTTTTTACGTATTGTAATTCACCGTGAGGTTGATTTATTCAGCAAATAAGAATCTGCCGACAGTCAAGCTCCAGCAGCCTTTTCACACGTTGAACTCAATAACTGGAAGAGTTAGTTTGTGCTTACGTCTTCTCCAGCATCACTTCTATTGATCACACACCAGCAAGCAGCAGGGAGTAGTTATTACTACCCCGAGTGAGGATGCAGGAGACCAGTGAGGATGCAGGAGACGAGTGAGGATGCAGGAGACCAGTGAGGATGCAGGAGACCAGTGAGGATGCAGGAGACCAGTGAGGATGCAGGAGACCAGTGAGGATGCAGGAGACCAGTGAGGATGCAGGAGACCAGTGAGGATGCAGGAGACCAGTGAGGATGCAGGACACCAGTGAGGATGCAGGAGACCAGTGAGGATGCAGGAGACGAGTGAGGATGCAGGAGACGAGTGAGGATGCAGGAGACCAGTGAGGATGCAGGAGACCAGTGAGGATGCAGGACACCAGTGAGGATGCAGGAGACCAGTGAGGATGCAGGAGATGAGTGAGGATGCAGGAGACGAGTGAGGATGCAGGAGACGAGTGAGGATGCAGGAGACGAGTGAGGATGCAGGAGACCAGTGAGGATGCAGGAGACGAGTGAGGATGCAGGAGACGAGTCAGGATGCAGGAGACGAGTGAGGAGACGAGTGAGGATGCAGGAGACGAGTGAGGATGCAGGAGACGAGTGAGGATGCAGGAGACGAGTGAGGATGCAGGAGACGAGTGAGGATGCAGGAGACGAGTCAGGATGCAGGAGACGAGTGAGGATGCAGGAGACCAGTGAGGATGCAGGAGACGAGTGAGGATGCAGGAGACGAGTCAGGATGCAGGAGACGAGTGAGGATGCAGGAGACCAGTGAGGATGCAGGAGACCAGTGAGGATGCAGGAGACCAGTGAGGATGCAGGAGACCAGTGAGGATGCAGGAGACCAGTGAGGATGCAGGAGACCAGTGAGGATGCAGGAGACGAGTGAGGATGCAGGAGACGAGTGAGGATGCAGGAGACGAGTCAGGATGCAGGAGACGAGTGAGGATGCAGGAGACGAGTGAGGATGCAGGAGACCAGTGAGGATGCAGGAGACGAGTGAGGATGCAGGAGACGAGTGAGGATGCAGGAGACGAGTGAGGATGCAGGAGACGAGTCAGGATGCAGGAGACCAGTGAGGATGCAGGAGACCAGTGAGGATGCAGGAGACCAGTGAGGATGCAGGAGACCAGTGAGGATGCAGGAGACGAGTTAGGATGCAGGAGACCAGTGAGGATGCAGGAGACCAGTGAGGATGCAGGAGACGAGTTAGGATGCAGGAGACGAGTTAGGATGCAGGAGACGAGTTAGGATGCAGGAGACGAGTGAGGATGCAGGAGACGAGTGAGGATGCAGGAGACGAGTGAGGATGCAGGAGACGAGTGAGGATGCAGGAGACGAGTGAGGATGCAGGAGACGAGTGAGGATGCAGGAGACGAGTCAGGATGCAGGAGACGAGTCAGGATGCAGGAGACCAGTGAGGATGCAGGAGACGATGCAGGAGACGAGTGAGGATGCAGGAGACGAGTGAGGATGCAGGAGACGAGTGAGGATGCAGGAGACGAGTGAGGATGCAGGAGACGAGTGAGGATGCAGGAGACGAGTGAGGATGCAGGAGACGAGTCAGGATGCAGGAGACGAGTGAGGATGCAGGAGACGAGTCAGGATGCAGGAGACGAGTGAGGAGACGAGTGAGGATGCAGGAGACGAGTCAGGATGCAGGAGACGAGTGAGGAGACAAGTCAGGATGCAGGAGACGAGTGAGGAGACGAGTGAGGATGCAGGAGACGAGTCAGGATGCAGGAGACGAGTCAGGATGCAGGAGACGAGTCAGGATGCAGGAGACGAGTCAGGATGCAGGAGACCAGTGAGGATGCAGGAGACCAGTGAGGATGCAGGAGACGAGTGAGGATGCAGGAGACCAGTGAGGATGCAGGAGACCAGTGAGGATGCAGGAGACCAGTGAGGATGCAGGAGACCAGTGAGGATGCAGGAGACGAGTGAGGATGCAGGAGACGAGTCAGGATGCAGGAGACGAGTCAGGATGCAGGAGACCAGTGAGGATGCAGGAGACGAGTGAGGATGCAGGAGACGAGTGAGGATGCAGGAGACGAGTGAGGATGCAGGAGACGAGTGAGGATGCAGGAGACGAGTGAGGAGACGAGTGAGGATGCAGGAGACGAGTGAGGATGCAGGAGACGAGTGAGGATGCAGGAGACGAGTGAGGATGCAGGAGACGAGTCAGGATGCAGGAGACGAGTCAGGATGCAGGAGACGAGTGAGGATGCAGGAGACGAGTCAGGATGCAGGAGACGAGTGAGGAGACGAGTGAGGATGCAGGAGACGAGTCAGGATGCAGGAGACGAGTGAGGAGACAAGTCAGGATGCAGGAGACGAGTGAGGAGACGAGTGAGGATGCAGGAGACGAGTCAGGATGCAGGAGACGAGTCAGGATGCAGGAGACGAGTGAGGATGCAGGAGACGAGTGAGGATGCAGGAGACGAGTCAGGATGCAGGAGACGAGTCAGGATGCAGGAGACCAGTGAGGATGCAGGAGACGATGCAGGAGACGAGTGAGGATGCAGGAGACGAGTGAGGATGCAGGAGACGAGTGAGGATGCAGGAGACGAGTGAGGATGCAGGAGACGAGTGAGGATGCAGGAGACGAGTCAGGATGCAGGAGACGAGTGAGGAGACAAGTCAGGATGCAGGAGACGAGTGAGGAGACGAGTGAGGATGCAGGAGACGAGTCAGGATGCAGGAGACGAGTCAGGATGCAGGAGACGAGTCAGGATGCAGGAGACCAGTGAGGATGCAGGAGACGATGCAGGAGACGAGTGAGGATGCAGGAGACGAGTGAGGATGCAGGAGACGAGTGAGGATGCAGGAGACGAGTGAGGATGCAGGAGACGAGTGAGGATGCAGGAGATAGTGAGGATGCAAGAGACGAGTGAGGATGCAGGAGACGAGTGAGGATGCAGGAGACGAGTGAGGATGCAGGAGACGAGTGAGGATGCAGGAGACCAGTGAGGATGCACGAGACGAGTGAGGATGCACGAGACGAGTGAGGATGCACGAGACGAGTGAGGATGCAGGAGACGAGTGAGGATGCAGGAGACGAGTGAGGATGCAGGAGACGAGTCAGGATGCAGGATACGAGTGAGGATGCAGGAGACTAGTGAGGATGCAGGAGACGAGTCAGGATGCAGGAGACGAGTGAGGATGCAGGAGACGAGTGAGGATGCAGGAGACGAGTGAGGATGCAGGAGACGAGTGAGGAGACGAGTGAGGATGCAGGAGACGAGTGAGGATGCAGGAGACGAGTGAGGATGCAGGAGACGAGTGAGGATGCAGGAGACGAGTCAGGATGCAGGAGACGAGTCAGGATGCAGGAGACGAGTGAGGATGCAGGAGACGAGTCAGGATGCAGGAGACGAGTGAGGAGACGAGTGAGGATGCAGGAGACGAGTCAGGATGCAGGAGACGAGTGAGGAGACGAGTCAGGATGCAGGAGACGAGTGAGGGGACGAGTGAGGATGCAGGAGACGAGTCAGGATGCAGGAGACGAGTGAGGAGACGAGTCAGGATGCAGGAGACGAGTGAGGAGACGAGTGAGGATGCAGGAGACGAGTCAGGATGCAGGAGACGAGTGAGGAGACGAGTCAGGATGCAGGAGACGAGTGAGGAGACGAGTGAGGATGCAGGAGACGAGTCAGGATGCAGGAGACGAGTGAGGAGACGAGTGAGGATGCAGGAGACGAGTCAGGATGCAGGAGACGAGTGAGGAGACGAGTCAGGATGCAGGAGACGAGTGAGGAGACGAGTGAGGATGCAGGAGACGAGTCAGGATGCAGGAGACGAGTGAGGAGACGAGTCAGGATGCAGGAGACGAGTGAGGAGACGAGTGAGGATGCAGGAGACGAGTCAGGATGCAGGAGACGAGTGAGGAGACGAGTGAGGATGCAGGAGACGAGTCAGGATGGTGTTTCAGTCACATCAACGTATCCATCAGCCCACATTTATGTTGTTGACTCTCTGCGACTCAACAGAGAGGTCATGCACTATTTAGAAGAACAAAAACAGAAAGATGGAGAACTTGAGTGTGTTTAATGTCAGACAGCCGAGAGACAGGAAGGACCACTTTGACAGATGAATGACTTCATCGGTAGGAAACCTGACACCAGGGCCGTGAAGGCGCTGCTGCAGTGCACACATCCATATGAATTATAATGTAATGCAATGCCATGATAGCTGTTGAGGGCGGATGCAGGAAACACCCTCGATTGTTCTCGTTGAAAGGGGGCGTCCCACTGAGAGGATGCTGAGGCTTTGCTGCAACCTGCAATCACACGATCACGAGCAGCCTTTGCGTCCCAGCAGCCGCGTTACAGATGGAGGCTGGAGGAGATGAGGAGGTGCACCACTTCTCCTCCCTCTGTGCAGCGTGACACAGTGTTCCCTTCCTGCCGCCATATTTGGTGTAATGATCCTTCTGCGGCCCGGGGGCTCGGAGATGATGCCGCTTCGGACGAGGACTTGGCAAATATTACCCAAGCTGCAATAATTAAGGTGGAGAGGATGAAGAGGATGAAGAGGACACATCATTAGGAGCCAGCGGTACCTCGACCACGAAAGCATCCAATCAGAAGCTCCGTGCTTCTTCCACACTCATCACCTCCGTTACATAAACACGCAGCATATGTTTGTTTGTTTTCCCTGAACTGCGTTCGGTGCCGGAGGTTCCTCTCGTCCTCCTTGCTCCTCTTCTGGCTTCCTGCTCTCACACACTGCTCATGTCATGTGCTCCATCTGCGCCAGCTGATCCCTCCGTTCCCTGGTGAACCCCAACATGGCCGTCCATCTACTTCTGTCTCTGTCCATCTCCTGTGGAGCTTTTCAGTGGACGAGCGTTGTGCGTTTCATCTACTCGGCAAAGAAAGGGCTCTCAAGAGAACATGACTCTTGAGTTGAGTGTTCTCAGAAGCTCCTGCAGTTCCTGTCATAGAGAACATGTGTAGTTACTTATGGAGGCATCTCTTGAAGGATGAGACGAAGCTTGAGTCAGCATCTCATTATTATAGTTATATATTATATTTTATGATTGAATTTCCTGCAGAGCACAAAGCGTCTGTGCTCTGTTCAGCTTCAATTAACAGTTTGTTCCTCTCTTTCTCTTTTGACGGAAACATTTTCAATACGTAAGATCTTCCTCAGGCAAGTTTGAAATAGATAAACGTAGATATAGAATAGATATAGAATAGATATACGTAGATATAGAATAGATATAGAATAGATATACGTAGCTATAGAATAGATATAGAATAGATATAGAATAGATATACGTAGATATAGAATAGATATACGTAGATATAGAATAGATATAGAATAGATATACGTAGATATAGAATAGATATAGAATAGATATACGTAGATATAGAATAGATATACGTAGATATAGAATAGATATACGTAGATATAGAATAGATATACGTAGATATAGAATAGATATACGTAGATATAGAATAGATATACGTAGATATAGAATAGATATACGTAGATATAGAATAGATATAGAATAGATATACGTAGATATAGAATAGATATACGTAGATATAGAATAGATATGGAATAGATATACGTAGATATGGAATAGATATAGAATAGATATACGTAGCTATAGAATAGATATACGTAGATATAGAATAGATATAGAATAGATAAACGTAGATATAGAATAGATATACGTAGATATAGAATAGATATAGAATAGATATACGTAGATATAGAATAGATATAGAATAGATATACGTAGATATAGAATAGATATAGAATAGATATACGTAGATATAGAATAGACATACGTAGATATAGAATAGATAAACGTAG
>NW_027176142.1:183822-186000 GCF_023055335.1 Clinocottus analis
AATACTGAGCCGGGTAGAAACAAAGGCAGATTTTCTCACTGAAGTGCATTTTTTACTGCGTCTGACTGTGGAATAGAAATCCAGCCGCTCCTCCTTGTCCTCCTCCGTTTCCTCACCCTCAGGCCTTTGCCTCTCTTTATTTCCCCCTTTTTCTTCTCTCTCTCTTCTCACTGGATGCCATTACAGGAGCATCTCTTCAATAAACAAACTGCATCCAGCCATCAGCGAGAGAGACCTTCTGAAACGTCTGGACGCATCTAGATAAGCTCAGTCCAGATGTGTTTCACTCATTCATGCATTCATTATATCACTCCATGCCAGATGTTCACCAGACAGTCCAGCTGTGGCCCTGCAGGCAGAATCTAGAAAAGCCTCCGGGACAGAAGCGTGGCCTTCTTTTTCAAAATAATCCTGTCTTTTAAGAAAAGAATAGAAGAAACGCCGGATGGTTTTGTTGGTTTCTCTCAGTCAGGAAGCACAAACTCAGGTTTACACTTTTATTGGTGACTGACAAGAGCTAACAAACAACATCCAACGTCCTCCTTTTGCCATGGCAGCATGCACACGAGTATTCACTGCTGTGTAATTTAATGTATCAGCTTGTTTGACCCTGAAAAACCCTGCGGAACACAGACAGCCTTTGACTTGGTATGAGAAACAAGGGAAACAAGGAGGCTTGTATGAGGATGGAGATAACAGACAGTCTACCTCAACAAGACAGGAGCTGAAAAGCACCAGCAAGAAAGAAAGTCGAGAAAAAGCAGCTAAACGGGAACAAAGCTCTGCCTTTGCTCTGACCTGGTTCCAGTTAATCCGCCTACTTACACGATGAACATTACCTCCACGCTGTATTTATAGAGCGGTTTGCTGTGTGTTTTTGTTTGTAAGCCGGTGGGTGGGCCTTTGGAAACGTGCTTTTGATGTGTGGCCATGATTGTAGAGTAGAGGCATTAGTCCGTGTCACAGACGTCAGCTTTAGACTCTTACAACGAGCAGCCGACGTTGCAGCTCTCGCAGCCACGTCCAGCTGTTTCCAAGAAAGCACAAGAAGAAAATGAAATGGTATTAATACTATTGAAAAGTATTGATCTTCAAAGAAAGGCATTGATTGATTGACAGGTGTCTTAAACCACAACCGGACCAACTTTGCCTCTTCATGGAACAACGCAAAGTCTCATGAGGCCGTGAGGCAGAGAGCGCAACGTTTGCAGCAATGCAACATCATCCAGTGAAGGCCAATGAAATACCACACTGACAATGTCTCTGCATGACAGCTGAGAGCGACCTGGTGCTTCCAGCTTATTGACAGTTGCTGATTTGTAAAACAGAACATCTACAGCTGAGGGAAAAGGGAATAGGTTGTACACCAAAGCAGAAGCAAAAGGTTGTTCCAGGTCATTAGGAGTCTCACAATAATGTGCGCACCAAATTTAATGGCAATCCATAAAATAGTCGGCGAGACAATCTGAACTCAGTCGTAGGACAACCTGCAGAAACGTTTGTAACCTTAGCTAACTCGGCTTTGCATGAGTCTCAAAGGCCTTTTCCCAGTTTGCAAACGAGTACTTTGTCCTGTTAACACTTGCATCAACTCAACAAGGCTTTGAGGCTCTGGAGACACATGGGACACTCAACTGTAGTTGCACCTTTGACTCGATTGGGGTCAGTAAAAACACAATTTCCATTTTAGAATCAAAAATTCCTCTTATCATTATTTAACAACCAGAGGCTGGCGTTCTCCTACTAAAATGTAATCAGAAGAAGATCCTCTCTTTACAGGTATATGATGCTATAAGGTAGCATACCCACACACTGTTTAATAATAGAAGGCCCTGACAGTCCTACACAAGCCCTCCCAGCAGAGACCTCTCCATGAAATGTCTCCAGCCTTATGACTCTTATTCCAAAACTACAATCACTGTTCCTTTCTCCTCCTCTTCTCTGTTCCTCCTCCTTCTTCTTCCTCTCTTCTCTCTCTCCAGGGAGGGGATTTTGCTTCTATAAGTCTTCCATCACACTGAATATTTTTACAAAAGCACTTTTTTCCCTATACACACACTCACACACACTCACTCCACACACACACACACTCACACCACACACTCACTCACTCACACTCACACACACACACACACACACACACACACACCACACACTGCTGACTTTCTCACGAAGCGT
>NW_027176142.1:191100-193600 GCF_023055335.1 Clinocottus analis
TGGAGGCTTCGCGATGTTTCATCAGTAACTCTTTTGCTCTTTGACACGCTGCGCTGCCGTCCTTCATCTGTGTGCGCTGCCGTCCTTCATCTGTGTGTTAATGAAGTGTCATCAACAGCGTTCGTGCTTTGCTCCTCTTGGTGGTGGAGTGAATGAAACGTGTGTTTCTTCCTCAGGTGAATGCCGTCATGCCGTTTGGCTGCCTTGCCCTGCGAGACGGGCGGAACTTCAGTAGCATGTCTGACGTCACGGACAAATATGAGATCGGACAAGTCCTGCGAGCGTGAGTACCACGAAGCTTCAGGCGTTGCTCTCCTGGTGGAGTCATGGACGCGTCCCAGTGTTCCCAAAGTGTCTTTATTCTATTCACGATGATGTCGCATCATGTTGCCTGCAGAATTGGTTTGGCGTCTCAAACGCTTTCACTGAAGACATTGCAGACGGTGATAGCGTGAGGCGAGTGTGTAACAGACTTAAGAGACACGTTTTATCCACCATTTGTCTGTTTATTTTGATCCTGACAGTTCATGAAATATAGATCATATATAGACATGTTCTCAAAGAGCTCTCAACCGCTGCTGCTTGAACGGCCAAATTCTGAAATGTGTCTTCTCATGAACACCTCTCTTTGACACACACACTCACACACACACAAGCATGTGCACACGCACGCACACACACACACATGCACGCACACAAATTCACTCATACCAATCAGCGTAAGAGGCCATATGGCGTCAGCATCCAGATCAGCATCTGGCCTCAGAGATTTCTGTTCATCTTTTATGTAACACTCACACACACACACACACACACACACACACACACACACACACACTCTCTCTCTCTCTCTCTCTCTCTCTCTCTCTCTCTCTCTCTCTCTCTCTCTCTCTCTCTCTCTCTCTCTCTCTCTCTTTCACGCACACACACACACACACTAACTCAGTTTTAAGTGCACGTGTTCGCTCTCCATATGTTCTGGATGTGGTGAGAAGCAGATGAAGCTTCATCAACATGAACGAGTTCTTAACCTTGAGGTCAGAAACAAAATGTGCATTTTTACATATTTGAAGGTTTTGTTATTTATGATCTTATGTCAATAACTACCAACCCAATAAAAACCTTCCAGAGCATTCCACTAAAACATGCAGTCCGTGTTGTCTGGTGTTGTGTCTCTCTTGTGTTCTGGATGTGATGTCCATATATTTAGCATCTCTGCCGTTCTCTGTCTGTCTTTCTATTTTCTCTCCTGGCGTAGGAAGGAGTTCTGCGAGCTCTGCCTGGCCAAAGACCGACAGACCGACAAGGTGTTCGTCTGCAAGAAATTCCTCAAGAAGGACGGCAGGAAAGTCCGCAAGGCTGCCAAGAACGAAATCATGATCCTGAAATTGTACGCGGTCTGTGGACAGATGGATGTATGATTTAGTGATGAGAGAGGCGGAGGGAGCGAGAGAATGATTTGTGATGTGAATACATATGAACATTTTCAATCGCACAGTCCAGGTCAATCGCGTAAGCTCAGGTGCGCCGTGTTTGACCCATACAGTCTGTAGAAGGCCATTAAAGGAATCGTGATCACCTTCAGGTCTCACAGTCTGGCTCCTGTTTGCTCCTCCAGGGTCACCCACCCCAACATCTTGCAGCTGATAGACACATTTGAGACCCGGAAAGAATTCTTCATCATCCAGGAACTGTGAGGCTTTCCTTTACTCTCCCTCTCTGATCTTACAATGATGTGCATGTCTTGTATGTGCCCTGATGTGCCTTCACACACACACACACACACACACACACACACACACACACACACACACACACACACACACACACACACACACACACACACACACATCCGCTAGAGGAAGGGTTGAGTCTACCTTCTTATTACTGTGTGCTCTGTTTCTCCCCTCAGCAGCTGAGGAAGTTGTTAGATGTTATGAGGTATTTGCTCTGAGCGGCGCTCGGCACCCCTCAGGGCTCCTGGAGCCGTCACAGGTCTCCACAGAGCGCTCGGGATCAATACGTCAGAGGACCTGCGTCACTTGTGACTCGTGCATTTTTCACATTTGCGACTTGATTTGAAAGCAATAACATCGATTGGAGCCGAGTGGCAAGATGATTTCCCTTCTGTTGCTGAGATAAGTGCTGCAGTCTTCTGTGTGAGGTTTCTTTATGAGTTGGTGTCTCTTCACAGCTCATGTTAGCCCAGCCAATAGTCCTCATGCTGAGGGCGATACGAGATGTCACACTCATCTTCGACACTCTCCAGAGCTAACCAAGTCTTTTAGAGTAATGACCAACACGCTGGTCCTTAATTGCTCAGCAGTGCGAGCTTTAGGCGAGCAGCAGATTGCTTTTCTAATGGAGAAGAAAACAAGAGCACGAGGCTTTCCATAACTGTGTTACCGAAACATTAAAGTGAATTCTCTCGTTGCAACATGTGGTTAACGGTCCCGCCAGCTTTTTATTTGTGTGTATGTTGCAGCGTGTGTGCTGATGT
>NW_027176142.1:198600-268600 GCF_023055335.1 Clinocottus analis
AGAAGAACCTCAAGGACGGTGTGTGTGCCCAGTTTGAGAAGAACTTTGCAAAGGCCAAATGGCGGGTATGAATTCACTTTCACTTTCTTCCCGTAGCAGTACACAGACTTGGTGATACTTTAGTCCAGTATGCAGCATAGAACTGGTCTCTATGTAATGATGATGATTGCACGTGATGTGCTTTTACTGTCGCTCAGCATTCCAGTATGGAGAGGTATGTTTTAACTTTGTAATCGATTTGATGGCGGTCGAAGCGATGTCCAAGAGGAATGAATGCTGAAGACCAAGAAGGAAGAAGTGGAGATGGCACTGCTGACCTGACAGCACAATTAACAGTTATAACCCTCTTCTCTCTTTCCCCATGTGGTTCCCAGGAGTTGAAGGTATTGTAGTTCATTCAGAGGGAGAGTGGAAGGACAGAGCATGGGGAGAAACTTACCTTCAGTCTGGCATGAATCAATAACAAAACATCTTTCTAACGGCTAGTCAACCTCTTGAAAAAAGGTTTCTATTGGCAAAAGTGTCTAAAGAAGTCGACCAATCGGCAAACACTTCAGACCTCAGTCAGCCTTCAGATGTGTGGAGCATGTTGGGGCCGGTGAGACTCTCCTCAGAGGCTCTGTTCCTGCCCACTGTCACTCCTGTCCTGTCCCAGAAGAGACCCATCCACTCTGCCCCACGTTTCTTCATTGGATTAAGGCCTAAGGTTCAAAGTGGCCCACTCTGAAGTCCTTTCTCACTCCTCATCTGCACTAGTCCATGAAACCAGACTGGTAAAACACCATTACAACAGGGGAAAGGGTCTGCTCATGGTTGGTGTAGTTTGTGTAGATAAGGAGAGGGAGAAATGGAAAGGATGAAGGGATTCAGGCCACTGTGGACTGTTGAACAGCAGTGATTTGATCTACAGTCCTCTGTCATTCCTCTTACGTGAATCCTGGCTCATTGCCCCATACTGTACCTCAGTGTTACATTCAAGTCATACGTGAAGCTGTACAGAAGCTTCTCAGTTGAGCAATGTTGTATTCAGTGATGTTTCTGTGTCCAAGTGGCTTTTCACTTCTAGAGAATCAATCACCTGGTTTAGAAACAACTTCCAGTTCACACATTTCCCAACTCCTTCAGTGTTTGTCGCTAGAACTGAGTCCGCCGTGTCCTTTCACCTTCTCTAGACAAGAAGCAGTCAAGGAGTGGCTTGGATAGCGTGAGTCTGGAGATTGATTTAAACCAGGGTACAACGAGTCATTCTGGAAGAAAACAACTGGCACCAAACTTACTGCACTGTCACTTCACACCAATCACATCTCAGCGCTTAGTATGATGATGTGTGTCATGGTGCCATGGTTGTCTTCAAAGCTCATTTTCTATGCTTTGCCATAACCAACCGTAGTATCAAATTGTTTTTTAGGGAAACAAGTCAAAATGATGTTGATGAAAAAAGCAACATAATGTAAATCTAATTCTCTTCACATCACGACCCTTCTCTCCTTTTCTCTCTGCCTCTGTCTGTTTTGCAGAAAGCGATCCGTGTCACCACCTTCATGCAACGATTAAAGAATTCAGAAGCACTGATTGACAGTTCAGCCGAGGCTCAGGGCAGCGAGGAGGCAGGAGACGGTGAAGGCGCTGTGTCTCAGGGAGCAAGTGACGAGGGAGACAAGGGGGCGAGTGACGGAGGGGTTACTTCAAGTAGTGTGTCTTTAGAAGTTACTGTTGAAAATACACCGGTGGGTGTGGACCAGGAAGAGGGGAGGAGTAAGGTCAGAGCAAAAACTACTGAGGGGAAGATGAGTATAGACCAATCGGTAGGAACTTCCCCATCAGATATTCTTGAGCCTTCGTGTCAACAAAGCCAAACAAATGCAGCTCCAAAACCCGCACAGGAGGCACCTGATAAGGCCGGTGCAAAGAAAACAACAGGTGATGGACCCAGGAAAATGGCTGCCAATTTGGGTCAAAATAAAGTTATTCCAGAATCCAAAGCGAGCCCTGTGGTGGCACCTGACCCCCCCAAGGTGTCGGACGGTTCTTCAGGTAATATACTTGACAAAAATCACACAACCGCCTCCCTTGATCCCAGTAGCAAACGTAAGATGGCTGCAACGCTCCATGGCCTTTCACCCACAGCGCCTGCAGCTGCAACCGGCTCAACAGAGAAAAGGCCGGCCACACAGAGGGAGCAGAAGGACGAGACGGACGGAAGCTGGTGTCAGACGCAAATACCTGAGGCGGTGGCAGAACGGTCTGTGGCCATCACTCCACCAACAGGGCCTGCAACTGGGGTGGACGAAGGAGCAGGAGTTAGGTTAAGGGGGGATGCTAGCCCAGTGGGAAGACGGGACATGGCTGCCAGGACAACAGACAGATACAGCGCTGAGTTCAGCATAGCGAGGCCAGGTCCTGCGGCAGGGCAGGGTTGTTATTCTGTAGGCAGCTCCGCTAGTTTGGGCCGTCATGCCACACCGTACAATCCAGAAATTGCTACTGTAGGGATGGGGATGGCAGGGAACTATGGGAGTCCATATAGTTCCTTATATTCGAGCGGAGGAGGGGTAGGAATGTATGGGACCGGGCTCCCACATGGAGGAGGCTCCAGCAGCACGACAAGCGACTGGCAAATGGACAGTGTGATCGAGCAGATAGAAAAGCAAATGGCCGCAGTACTGGAGAAGATTGAGGGGGACATGCCCTCGCTGCTCGAGCAAATCAGTGACTGTCCTGCTGAGCCACCACGCGCCAGGAGCGTGCACGCCTCGCCTGCCATCGCCCGTGCACGCTCCTCACAGCACTCCACGACTGCAGCTCCAGCCACCCCTCCACCTCTTCCAACCTCTCCCAGGCCTGTGCTGCCATCCATCCCTCGCCTTACTATCCCTCCACCTGCCTATCCTCCGCCCTCCCCACCCACACAATGCTCCCCGCAGGCTTCAGGAGAGCAGGAAGACACAGATGGACTTCGGGATGCTGCTTGTTCCAGCCAGTCCCCCAGAGCCGGGATGGGTAGGGGGCTATGAAGCAGATTGCCATGACGCAATACATAACACCTAGAACATTGGATATATAGTGTAATTTTGAGGTTTTAAAAGTTCTCCCCAAGAGGTATCATCCACTTATTCCACCGAAGAAAAGCAACCGTGCAATGTTGTTTGGTTTGGCTGTGTGTTCAGAAAACTGCTCGTGAGAAATCGCCCTATTCAAATATCTCATGACTGGAGTGTAGGGGGACGACCAAAGGGTCTCTCCCTGTAGGACAGCTGCAAAGAGAAAGAGGGTGTGCGTCTCAAATCCAGATCGTGCGCATGAATGCTTACCACACAACCTCCTCATGCTGTAATCAAAGCAGTCAGCGCAGATATAGCAAATTATGGATCTACACAAGTAAGAATAGCTTAGAGTTACAGCAAGAACCTTATTTGTATTATTCCCTACAAACTGTAAATATACACAAAGAACTAGGGTTCCTAACTCTTGCTCCAGCACCATGTTGTGAACTTCCCTATATCCACACTGACATTTACCTTTTTCAAATCGGATCATTCCATTTAGTTATTTTATTGTTCCTTTTTTATGTAGCTATTCCTTCTAGTGAGGCTGCAAAATCGTAAGCTTGCAGTCACAGAGTTGTACAGACATTAGTCAAACTGAATAAATTTAGCCTTCCCATTGGCTACTGGAGGGATTTGTTTAACTGTATACTGTATTTAAACTTGAACTGTCACTCAAAGTCTTGTGAGTTGCTCCACGCCAGTTGAAGAATATTTTAAGACACAAGATAATGTGTAAAGGCTTTGCAATAACACAAACAAACACACACAAACATTTTGAAAGTTCTCCAAAGGTTTTTCCCATTTTAATCCAGTTTTGTGGACACATTCATTTGGTAGGAGTTCTGTCACTTGGGCTGGTACTGTCTATCTTTGCTCCTTTTTATCATGTAAAAAATATTTCTGAAGTTCTTTCTGCGTTTGGATCTATGTAATACCAAGTTATGTGCTTTTCTCCTGAACAAGTCTAGACTTCCACTATTCTGTCCCTCTGTAAACTGTGCTTTGTTTAAAAGTCTTTCAATACAAGTAAAAACAAACAAACAGATTAATTGGATTGTGTCTTGTTTCATTGGTTAAAAGCAGTTGTTGGCCCTGAGATGATAACAGGTTCAAAACGCGTTTCTCTATATAATATAATGTGCGGATGAATAAAACTACGTGTTACATGTGCGAGCATTGAGAGAACCGTTATCCAATATTTATCACGCTAGGACTACAAGCCCCATCTGGCCCTGCGTGAAATTAGGATTAGTCTATCCTCCTAAAAGCGCGGGGGTGAGGAAAAAATATGTTCACAGTTAACATGCGATCAAACTATTTAGTAGTGAATAATTCAACACACTTTATTTTCTGTAAAGTACGTTTGAACATAAAAAAATAAGACTAAAATGTGCTTCCGATAAATCAATTCGAAATACTTTTCGGTGAACCCTCTGAACCGGAGTGGTGGTTGTGGCTGTAACGTGCACATGTTGCTGCTTTGCTTTGCTTTCAACTGAAATAGAGTGAGGGGAAACGGTTCTGGAACAGCCGGCCAGGCAACCGTCCAGCGGAAAAACTCACACAGAGCCCGCCACCCCGACACACTCTTTCAGTCTACAATCAGCAGCAGTGTTAAATTGTCACATTGTTTTTTGTTTTGTTTTAGTTTTTTTTTTTTGCTTAAAGACAAGCCGATTTTAATACTACAGATCAGGCCGAGTAATATCGGATGTGGTAAGTTCTACACACTTGTTTAAGCTCTCGTCTTGGTGGAGTTAGCCTCAGCTAGTTGGCTAACACTAGCTAGTTAGCTAACATAGCGGCACAAGTAGGAAAAAGTCGTTGGGTGGCTATATAGCTCCAGCGCTAGCTGCACACAAGCTAACAACTACGCAGTCGTTTGATCTGCGTTATCGGTAGTCCGTAACGTTAGTTGCTGTCGGCTAGCTGAACCTTTTCAGCCGCGCGCCTCGGCTAACCATCGCTTAGAAACCAGTGGCACGTAACAGTTGACTGTAAATTTGAATTTGCACGTTTCACGTGTCCGAGACCGCTGTTAATGAATTATGCTCTGTGACGAGTACCGTTAACGGGATAACGTTAGCTGGGAAGCTAGTTGGCTACAAACATTAACTTGGATCGACGCGGTGTTCAAAAGGAGACATTGGCTCAACTTACATCACGCAACGTTTGCCAGAAGCTTCTGGCCATCTTTCAGCTCGATGTATGTGTTTTGGTGAACGTTTCAAGACAAGAGGACGACTGTCGGTAATAACGTTATACCACAGTAACGTTATATTGGCCAGTGTCTCCCATTGGTTTACAAAGTTGAGAAGTCTGTTAACGTGACATTAATTTAATATCAATACGTGTCTGCTCCGATAGAATGGTGGTAGATTGTGTGGGGGTTTCACCCCAAAAGGATGGTAATGGGGATCCCCTCGACATGTGTACCAGAGAATATGCGGCCCACTCTTTCCCTGGGCCTTTGTCATTTGCCAAGCACCCCCTCCCCCAATACTCCTCCTCTGCAAGGAATGCTCACCCCTAACCTTAATGTGACTGAGGGCCTAGACGCTCAGCATCATTCTAGCTAGCGAATAGCCTACCAAGTATTGTACCTGTATGTTATCTCTGGGGCAGCACGAGACTTGAGTGGTGATGTGTTATGCTGGACCCAGGACAAGTAAAATATCCTGATAAAACACTATACACTCATTAACGCTGCAGGGAGAATATGTCCAACTTGGTTAAACCGTAAGATATTACTTCAGGGTTGATGCATTGTGTCACGTCTGTAAGGTTTGTGTTGCAGCCTGGTTTCACAACGAGATTTCATTCAGCGCCGATAGATTTTTACGTTGAAAACGTCAAATAGTCTGTGTTTGCACTGATGCACCTGCGTCAGACGTGCGCTGTGCGTTTTTAGAATAATTACACGATGTTTCCGACACGATATTTCTGGTGGTCCTGCAGTTCATTGTACAGTAATATACATGGCATGCATCTTCTGGTTGCAAGGGCGGGTTGAAAGTGCGTTGGCTTATGTTTAGCAGCCAATGAGCTGAGCTTCTGGCTGAGCAGCGTGCTCGCAGCCATCCTTTCCTGTTGAATATTTCAACCCATGCGTCACAGCTCCTCCGCCCCTTTCTCTCCATCTGCCATTTTGGTTTTGTTCCCGTCTGCAGTCGCAAAGCCAGCAACGCAATTACATAGAAGAGACTCGGCACAACGACATAGTGACTCGACACTATAGCGCAGACCAGCCTAAAACCGCATCGCGTTTCTTTTCTTTGTACCAATCGTCGAATTACATTCATCGATACTACTGACATCTAGATACTGCGGGAGAGGAGCGGGTTCGCATCGGGTAGGAACCGAGAAGGATTATTGGTAAGAAAAGAGGAATCACTGGAGCACGAGTGGTAATGGCTAACGTTTGTCTTTCATTCGCATTTTTTTTTTTACATTAATCTCTAAAGTTTGACGGTGGGTTTTGTTTAGGCAGTGCAACATTTAACCGTATAAATAAAGGAGCTTTGCGAGCTGGCTGTCAAAACCAACCCGCTGCTGTCGTTTGGAGCAGGTTGAATCCGCTAGCGTTGGGCTCGCTAGCTTGAGAAGTTGTGTTCGCGCTGGGGAGAAGGCCTCGAGCTGCTGACGCTAACGGGCAGACCTGCAGGGTGGTGGTTTTTCTTGCTTCTTAAGTTATTGATGGCCAGACGCGGTCTACTTAGCCAGTCAATTCACGTCATTAGCGGCACGCAATCTAACGTCCTGAATCAGTTCCCCTCGGTGTCGTTGCTGATATTTGATGTAACGTTTCCTTGTTTCAAATGATGGAAATGGTTCCTAACGGCTGTGTCATATTTTGCGTTGCTGTATCATGGCCGGTGCCTTCATTTTCGTTTCCGACAAACTGCGTTCCAGTAAAATGTGACTATTTTATTGTCGTTGGTTGTAACGTTATTGTGGAAGACTTAGTCCCCACCCCCCGCCATCAATTTTAGCAGCGTTTATAAACTGTTATGTTTGACTTTTGGGACGCAAATCGAGCTGCTGTGGATGCGGAAACAGTCGGTGATCCTGTTCGCCGTGCGGGTGAATCTGTACGAGGGACTGCGGCCTGCTCCACTTCCCCAAGTGACTGGATTTGTCTGGTTTATTTTGTTAATCGCAAATGTAACGTGGCCGTGATGATACTTTTGAACAGATTATATTTGCGAACGATCTGTGACGTCTGCAAGCCCAGGGTCGTTTCATCGGCTTTCTATGGTGCTTGTGTCCACACCTGCAGGCCGCCATGAGGTGTTGTTCACTTTACCGCAGTGAAGTTTGAATGATTCAGCTCTTTCTGTTGAAACGACGTTTGCGGCCCTTAAATAGCAGTACAATGAACAATGGCAGTGAACAGCCAAGCCTGTCTCTGGGCATGAGAAGTGATAATGCTGCTATTCATTGCTCTTCTCAGGGTCTGTTCGTTTTCAAGCAGATCTGTGTTTGGCCTGCAGCCAGCCCAGCTGCTCCCTGGACCAGAAATCCTCTTCACCATTAAGGGGATTGAGGAGCATTGAGCTCGGATACTCTTAATATTGGAAACGTGGCATTGACTCATATGTTCGTCACTTATTTGAAGTATGAGGTTTTCATTAGAAAATAGCGTCAAATTAATTTACAAACGCGTGGGCACTGGGTTGCCCCTGTCTGCTAGATTTATTGAACGGTTTATTTAGCAGTCATATTATCTGTTGTAAATTAATTAATATGAACTTGTTTAAGGGGGAACGTTTAGTGGAAATATGGGGCAGCGTGTTGTCCCTGAAAGGACGGTCTTAACCGGGTGTGCTGGTTCACAGATGTCCAGCTCGCCGCTGTCCAAGAAGCGTCGCTTGTCAGGAACAGAGACGAAGACGGGATCCCACTGCTCCTCCTCTAACTCTGTCAGAACTGATCTGTCCCACACACCTGCCAACGTAAGCCCTAACTCAGGCATACACTATATAACTTTGGTGAAACGTGTTACATACACTGATCCCTCTCTGGTTTCCCCAGGGCATGGCTAAGAATGGCAATGATGCTGAGATCGACGAAGGCCTGTACTCCAGACAACTGTAAGTCTTTTTCAGCTGTGAAATTGATGTCCAAATAAAGAAAAACACACACATCTTGATTACTTATTTTTGGACTGGTTGTTAAACAATGCATAGTTGTGCTCATGGTACTTTCTCTCTTTCTGTAGTTATGTTTTGGGCCATGAGGCTATGAAGCGAATGCAGAACTCCAATGTCCTAATCTCTGGCATGAGAGGTCTTGGAGTGGAGATTGCCAAGAATGTAATCCTGGGAGGAGTTAAAAGTGTCACTGTGCATGACCAAGGAGTCGCAGAATGGAGAGACCTCTCCTCTCAGGTGTGTGGAGGCATGCACACACAATTACAGTTTTGCAATTGTACGGTTTGTTTTTCTTTTTTCTTTTATTCAGACTGGTCCATTCCCTCTTGCTTAAAGATGCGTCTGGTGTGCTATTATCTTTGAGCCTGATTCCAAAGTGCAGTGTGTCTCTAGCTGTTATGAGTCAGTTGTTGTGTAGTGTTGTGCCATCTAAAAAGACGACTGCAGCCACCCCCACCCTAACTGACCCAGATTCATCAGTGGCTGGCCTCTCTGGGTCATAATCATAGACGAGCTCGAGCCTGTTTTAGGGCATCATTACAGTGGACAGATTGTTTCGGTCTGCCAGGCTGCCTCCCTAAAATCTGATGTCTATTTAGGACCAGACAGAAACATGTGTGAATAGACTGCTGCAGTGTTCAATCAGGAGGCTCAGCAGAGATCTGTGGCCTTACAGAAGTGTGAGATTGCATATAAGCTGCATCTGATCACCCAGTCTTAGTTTAACCTTGTGCTCCTAAATGTTTCCCATCCCGCCAATGGCGTTTGCCTTAGTTTCCCTTCTCATTAAAGCTTAACTGGGTAGTCTGTTTGTTTTGTCTCTTATTTGACATGCCATCCATATTTTGTAGGAAAGCTGACGTGAACCAAAATCTGAGGCTGTGTTCACTAATTTTTAAAACCCATCTCTTATCTGATTTGGCTTTTCTTCCACAAAACAAACCCATTTATTATTTGTATTTTTTTTTAATCTAGGCATTAACATTTTTGAGCCAAATCACATTTTCTTAAATATTTATATATTCCACACATATATTGCACAGACATGTTCGTCTCTGAAGCAGAATTGGGACGAAGCCAACTGTCAACTGATCCTCTCCTTAGTTGCTTATTTTAAACGTCATTGCAGCCAGTTGCGTACTGATAGTGTAACTGCTGAGACCAGGTGGAGTGACTGAAATGTCCTTCCCAACTAAATGTCTTGGATATTCCCAAATTGTCAAGCAACTGATAGAGACAGCAGATGGGAAAGATTTTTAAAAATGGGGCCTTTTTGTGTGCATCGAGGCAATATCAGTATGGTGGAAATGGTTTTCACGGGGTGCGTCTGTCTTTGTGTGCACACGTCTATTCTTCCTTTGTTACCATATCTGGCACCTTAGCTTGATTGACTTTATCAGTTATTCCCTGACATTTTGTATATTTTGTGGTCAGTTTTACCTTCGGGAGGAGGACTTGGGGAAGAACAGAGCAGAGGTGAGCCAGCACCGTCTGGCTGAACTCAACAACTACGTTTCTGTGACCGCCTACACCGAAGCCCTCACCGAAGACTATCTGACCAAGTTCCAGGTATAAGTTAGGTAGAAACTAGTGCCCCGCTCAGTTCAGCAGGAAAAGAAAGAAAAGTTGGTGTTTTTAAAACTGTCTTTGTTTGCGACCTAGGTGGTCGTGCTGACTAACTCCAGTCTCGAAGAACAGCAACAATTGGGAGAGTTTGTCCACAGCAAAGGAATCAATCTGATTGTGGCAGACACGCGTGGTCTGTTTGGGTAAGTTACTGACCTTCATGTTTTACCTTTCACGTGGAACAGAGTCCTGTGTCCGTGTTTAATGTGCATGGTCACTTGTGTTTCGTAGCCAGCTGTTCTGTGACTTCGGTGAGGAGATGGTCGTGTTTGACACAAATGGAGAGCAGCCGTTGAGCGCCATGATTTCCATGATAACCAAGGTTTGTCCTTGCGCCTGACCAAGAAACATTTTTCTTCTTTGAATCACTCATTAGGACTGAGGACTAGCTTCAAGACGGATTCCATTTTTTTAAACCAAATGTTGTTCACTTTTGGTTTCTCTAGGACAATCAAGGGGTTGTGACATGTCTTGATGAGACTCGTCATGGCTTTGAGAGTGGAGACTACGTCACCTTCACAGAGGTTCAGGGTATGACGGAGCTCAATGGCTGCCAGCCAGTGGAAATTAAAGTTCTCGGTAAGACCGGTTCTATTTAGGGAAAGACAAGTTTGGACTAGTGTGGCTCTAACGGTTAGAAATTGACATGATTTGGTCTTCTCTAGGTCCTTACACCTTCAGCATCTGTGAGACTGCTGGTTTTACGGATTATGTAAGAGGAGGAATTGTTTCCCAGGTCAAGATGCCGAAGAAGATCTCTTTTGTAAGTGATGAGCAAAACATGTAATCGTATTACAAAACTGTTGCAACATGTTGATGCCGCTGTCACCAATCCAACCTCGCTATCTTTTATTTTGTTTGTCTTGGGTGTGCAGAAATCCATCTCTTCCTCTATGGCTGAGCCAGAGTTCCTACTGACAGACTTTGCCAAGTTTGAGCGTCCAGGACAGCTGCATGTGGGCTTCCAGGCTGTCCATGCCTTCCAGAAGAAACACAACCACCTTCCTGCACCTTGGAAGCGGGTGAATGTCCATTTTTTTCGCTTGATGTTTCTGAGATTTAATTTAATTAGTATGAATAAAAGTTTACTAGTAAAATGTTGGCCAAATCTTTGTGAATAACTTTATTCAGCTTCTCATTACAGGCCGAAACCAACTATTGTAGGAATACTGATGTATAATTATGCAGAACTGCAAGACAACAATTACATAATTGTTGAGTTTTCCTAATCTTTTTGTAACATGCTGATCTGTGTGTATTCCAGGCTGACGCTGATGAGCTATTGACATTAGCCAAAGAGGTCAACTCTGCCCAGACGGGGTCCGCTAAAGTGGAGCAGTTGGATGAAGCTCTTATCAGAAAGCTGTCCTTTGTTGCGTCTGGTGACCTGGCCCCTGTCAATGCCTTCATTGGCGGTCTGGCTGCACAGGAAGTGATGAAGGTCAGTCTTACAGTATCGGCTGGAGTTATGTATTTGTGTTTTTTAAATCCTCTTCTCTGTGATTTTTATTTGACATTTTTTGGGGTGTGCTGCCATGGAAGGAAATGATCTATCGATGTAGAGCGGTGAGAGTCGTGTTGTCTTTGAATGTTTGTAAATGTACTGCACTAACCTGTTAAAAGAATAATCCATCTTCACTAGATACGAATGTACACATGCACAGTGAATAGTCGTTTGGTGTTTGGAGCTCCGATGATGATACAGCCATGCTAATACTGATACACAGGCAGGTGCAGTGTGTCTGTCTGGTGTAAGTGAGTTCATCTCACCTTCTCACGCTGACGGTGTGGGCTGAGGAGAATACAGTGACTAAACCCTGCTCAATGTATTTTAGCAGAGAGCAGCAGTAGCTGCTGTGAGGTCTATTTGTGACTGACATCATGAGCATTAGGACGGATACTGACGGTACCTTTTCGATACTAAAATACCCCAAAACATTTTTTGAAGTACCGTAATGATCTTCAATGACCAGCAATTGGTATCGGCAGCATAATAATAATTTGGGATCTCAATTCTATTTGCACCTTCTTTCCTTTGTGCTGATCTAAAAGGAAAGAGTTTCTTTCCCTCGGTTATTGGTTAACGGGTGTCGTGCTATCGTAAGCAAAACGAGCCGAAACTGATATCCCTACTTTTTGTTGTCATAAATGCTTTTTTTTCCACTGTTCTTATAGGCATGCACTGGAAAATTCATGCCAATAATGCAATGGCTGTACTTTGATGCCCTGGAGTGCCTGGCTGAAGAGGAAGGAGTCGAGCTGACGGAGGAAGAGTGTGCACCAGTAGGTCTTCAGAGCACGTCACACACTTTAACCCAGGACAGCTGCACGTGATGATAAAACACAGGTGTTAGTTTGTTTACACTTTCTCTCTCTTTCTACCAGAGGAACTGTCGATACGATGGGCAGATTGCAGTGTTTGGCACCAAGCTGCAGGATCTGCTCGGCAAACAGCGCTACTTCCTGGTGAGTCAGCCAACGGAAACATGCCATCACAACTCCTTGTCCTCTTGCTAAGGAAGCTTTAAAATGTATAAATCTGGTGTAATCTATGGAGCCCAGGAAAATATAAGTGACTGGAGTGCTTTAACCTCTTGGTACCAGCCCGAGGCAGCACTTAAAAGATAAGTTAAGAGTCCACATGGTCTGTTTTTACTCCTCGTGTGGACGGTGCGAGCGCTCGTCTGCTCTGAGTGTCTCCTTTTCATCGCCCTTCTGCATTTGCCAGTGTAAACGTTCCTCAAAGTCACATTTCACGTGGGGCTTCATCTTTCCAGGTTGGAGCTGGGGCCATCGGCTGCGAGCTGTTGAAAAACTTTGCCATGATTGGACTGGCAGGCGGGGAGGGCGAGGTCATTGTGACGGACATGGACACCATAGAGAAGTCCAACCTCAACAGACAGTTCCTCTTCAGACCCTCCGACGTCACGGTGAGTTTCATAGTGTCTCATGTACATATAGAGTACATAGTGTCTCATGTACATATAGAGTACATAGTGTCTCATGTACATATAGAGTACATAGTGTCTCATGTACATATAGAGTACATAGTGTCTCATGTACATATAGAGTACATAGTGTCTCATGTACATATAGAGTACATAGTGTCTCATGTACATATAGAGTACATAGTGTCTCATGTACATATAGAGTACATAGTGTCTCATGTACATATAGAGTACATAGTGTCTCATGTACATATAGAGTACATAGTGTCTCATGTACATATAGAGTACATAGTGTCTCATGTACATATAGAGTACATAGTGTCTCATGTACATATAGAGTACATAGTGTCTCATGGACATATAGAGTACATAGTGTCTCATGGTAGATATAGAGTATGTAGTGTCTCATGTACATATAGAGTACATAGTGTCTCATGTACATATAGAGTACATAGTGTCTCATGTACATATAGAGTACATAGTGTCTCATGTACATATAGAGTACATAGTGTCTCATGTACATATAGAGTACATAGTGTCTCATGTACATATAGAGTACATAGTGTCTCATGGTAGATATAGAGTACATAGTGTCTCATGTACATATAGAGTACATAGTGTCTCATGTACATATAGAGTACATAGTGTCTCATGTACATATAGAGTACATAGTGTCTCATGTACATATAGAGTACATAGTGTCTCATGTACATATAGAGTACATAGTGTCTCATGTACATATAGAGTACATAGTGTCTCATGTACATATAGAGTACATAGTGTCTCATGGACATATAGAGTACATAGTGTCTCATGGTAGATATAGAGTACGTAGTGTCTCATGTACATATAGAGTACATAGTGTCTCATGTACATATAGAGTACATAGTGTCTCATGTACATATAGAGTACATAGTGTCTCATGTACATATAGAGTACATAGTGTCTCATGGTAGATATAGAGTACATAGTGTCTCATGTACATATAGAGTACATAGTGTCTCATGTACATATAGAGTACATAGTGTCTCATGTACATATAGAGTACATAGTGTCTCATGTACATATAGAGTACATAGTGTCTCATGTACATATAGAGTACATAGTGTCTCATGTACATATAGAGTACATAGTGTCTCATGTACATATAGAGTACATAGTGTCTCATGTACATATAGAGTACATAGTGTCTCATGTACATATAGAGTACATAGTGTCTCATGTACATATAGAGTACATAGTGTCTCATGGTAGATATAGAGTACATAGTGTCTCATGGTAGATATAGAGTACATAGTGTCTCATGGTAGATATAGAGTACATAGTGTCTCATGGTAGATATAGAGTACATAGTGTCTCATGGTAGATATAGAGTACATAGTGTCTCATGGTAGATATAGAGTACATAGTGTCTCATGGTACATATAGAGTACATAGTGTCTCATGGTACATATAGAGTACATAGTGTCTCATGGTACATATAGAGTACATAGTGTCTCATGGTACATATAGAGTACATAGTGTCTCATGGTACATATAGAGTACATAGTGTCTCATGGACATATAGAGTACATAGTGTCTCATGGTAGATATAGAGTATGTAGTGTCTCATGTACATATAGAGTACATAGTGTCTCATGTACATATAGAGTACATAGTGTCTCATGTACATATAGAGTACATAGTGTCTCATGTACATATAGAGTACATAGTGTCTCATGTACATATAGAGTACATAGTGTCTCATGGTAGATATAGAGTACATAGTGTCTCATGTACATATAGAGTACATAGTGTCTCATGTACATATAGAGTACATAGTGTCTCATGGACATATAGAGTACATAGTGTCTCATGGTAGATATAGAGTATGTAGTGTCTCATGTACATATAGAGTACATAGTGTCTCATGTACATATAGAGTACATAGTGTCTCATGTACATATAGAGTACATAGTGTCTCATGTACATATAGAGTACATAGTGTCTCATGTACATATAGAGTACATAGTGTCTCATGGTAGATATAGAGTACATAGTGTCTCATGTACATATAGAGTACATAGTGTCTCATGTACATATAGAGTACATAGTGTCTCATGTACATATAGAGTACATAGTGTCTCATGTACATATAGAGTACATAGTGTCTCATGTACATATAGAGTACATAGTGTCTCATGTACATATAGAGTACATAGTGTCTCATGTACATATAGAGTACATAGTGTCTCATGGTAGATATAGAGTACATAGTGTCTCATGGTAGATATAGAGTACATAGTGTCTCATGGTACATATAGAGTACATAGTGTCTCATGGTACATATAGAGTACATAGTGTCTCATGGTACATATAGAGTACATAGTGTCTCATGGTACATATAGAGTACATAGTGTCTCATGGTACATATAGAGTACATAGTGTCTCATGGTACATATAGAGTACATAGTGTCTCATGGTACATATAGAGTACATAGTGTCTCATGGTAGATATAGAGTACATAGTGTCTCATGGTACATATAGAGTACATAGTGTCTCATGGTACATATAGAGTACATAGTGTCTCATGGTACATATAGAGTACATAGTGTCTCATGGTACATATAGAGTACATAGTGTCTCATGTACATATAGAGTACATAGTGCACATTAATTGGCCATTTATTGGTTGAATTTCATATTTCCGAGCAGTGCTGGATATAGATTTCCTGTTCATTGTAACAGCTCCTGAGTTCACATACTTCAAATGCCATTGGTGTATGATGGTATGGTGTATGATGGTATGGTGTATGATGGTATGGTGTATGATGGTATGGTGTATAAGGTCATGATGCATCCTTAAATACTGGAAACGATGTTTTATTATCATTGTATTGGGGTAGTGATTTAGCTGGGTACCAAATGAAACGCAGTGACCTTTTGAAAGCTACTGATTGGTATTAGAACAATATTGATGAATGCCATTGCTCTGTTTATTCAAGGATGATTTGAGGAACCCACAACCACTATATACAACACGATTATAGTTTTAATGTCCTTGTGGATTTAATTATAAAGGATCACAACTCGTGCACATAAATTACAGTAAAGAGTATTGTGTGGGCTGAAATGAACTGTACTCGTCAGTAATTGTCACCATTTATCATTTATGTGGTAACAGAAAATGAAGAGTGACACAGCAGCTGCTGCCGTGAAGCAGATGAACCCCTCCATCAGGATCACGGGCCACCAGAACCGGGTCGGCCCCGACACCGAGAGGGTCTATGACGACGACTTCTTTGAAAGCCTTGATGGAGTGACTAATGCACTGGACAACGTGGACGCGCGTAAGACACCAACATTTATATTTTAAACGACTGATGTTTGAGTGATGGAAAAACTAATTGATGCTCTCTGTGCCCATTCTGCAGGTATGTACATGGATCGGAGGTGTGTGTACTACCGTAAACCCTTACTGGAGTCTGGTACTCTGGGCACCAAAGGCAATGTCCAGGTTGTGATCCCCTTCCTCACAGAGTCGTACAGCTCCAGCCAAGACCCGCCTGAGAAGTCCATCCCCATCTGCACCCTCAAGAACTTCCCGAATGCCATTGAACACACACTGCAGGTCAGTAGGTGTACAAACGTATTTTGAGCATTTTATTGCCCACCTCTTGATCATCACCAACTCAAAAGAAACCGCTTTTGAAGCACATGCTGTCTGGCTCATGAATTCAGTGTACGATTGATCTTTGCTCGATGTCTTTTGTTCAGTGGGCCCGCGATGAGTTTGAGGGACTTTTCAAACAGCCACCAGAGAATGCCTTGCAGTACTTGTCGTGAGTTGCCTTCCTGTCATGCCAAAGTGATAATGTGATATATTTGTAGTTATGTCATGCTGTTATCTCTCTATCCCGATCTCGTGCTTAGAATCCTTCTCAAACTGACCCTGCTGGGAGAACAACATGAACAACAAGTAACTGTTTTTCAGGTGTATGTAACGGATAATGAGGTTGATCATTGTCCTTGCAGAGATCCTAAATTCATGGAGCGTACTCTGAAACTCCCTGGAGCTCAGCCTGTGGAGGTGCTGGAGGCTGTTTACAAGAGTCTAGTCACCGACTGCCCCCACAGCTGGGCTGACTGCGTCGCCTGGGCGCGCAACCACTGGCAGTGCCAATACAACAACAACATCCGCCAGCTGCTGCACAACTTCCCCCCAGACCAGGTACATATGGAGCTCGCTGCGCGACGCCAGTCCCGGTTTACTTGGGACGCTTGCCATCTCGTGGTTCCCCCGTGTTCATACGGACTCCAGAACTTGGCCCTGTCTCCTGTGGAGAGATGCACCGCTGCTGATTCAGACACTTTGACAATCTAACCTGCTGGTTCTAATTTTCTTAATTTTTCTCACTGCCGTACAATTGTCCTGTAAACTGTCAAACCTACTAAATGTTATCTCTATCATGCAATATGATTTCCCAACCCCAGCTTTATTTTAATATTTTGCATATTAATGTTAAATTTTATGAATGTATTGTGTCTTTCAGCTGACCAGCTCTGGTGCCCCCTTCTGGTCTGGTCCAAAAAGGTGCCCTCACCATTTAGAATTCAACACTAGCAATGTAAGTCTGGGTCATTTATGCTATGTACTCCTGCTGGACCATTATCTGCTCTGACTGTCTATCAAAACTCAAAATATTGACCAAAGACCTCTTTTCTAGGAGTTGCACATTGATTATGTAGTGGCAGGAGCGAACCTGTTTGCCCAGACATACGGCATGCAAGGAAGCACTGATCGTGCCGGTGTAGTAAAGATCTTGCAGGATGTGAAGGTGCCGGTCTTCACCCCTCGTTCGGGGGTTAAAATCCATGTCTCTGATCAGGAGCTGCAGAATAGCAATTCCTCTGTTGGTAAGATGCACACATTTGTGTACATACAACAAAGCATTGTCATAAATATGCTGCTAAAACATTTTTCATGTTGATGATTTATTGTTGTGATGATTTGCAAGTTGAAGTCAGGGGTCACTGCAGCTGCTCTGAGACGCATGTACAACTAATCTTTTCATATAGACGACTGCAGACTGGAGGAGCTGAAGGTCCAGCTACCATCCCCTGAGTCTTCCAACTTCAAACTGTGCGCCATTGACTTTGAGAAGGTACAGTCTTTCATCAAATATCTACATTTCTCTGAAATCGCCTCAATTACGCCGTGTTCACACCGAACGTAGCACCAAATATTCACGCTAGTAGAATACATGTAAAGTCAATGCACAGTTGCAAAAAAGCCAATTTGTCACCAGGCGGCGCAAATAACGCGAAAAAGCGACGCAAATGTTTGTTTTTTCAAAGGAAGAAAACTCGCCCGACGCAGAGTTGCAAAAGCCAATCAACGTAGAGAAGCTCCGACGTAGCAGATTTCAAGCTACGGATAATATTATGAACACAGACACGGGCGCTGGATGTTCCCACGTTTGTGGTGTTTCCACAACGAGTATAACGCAGGAAGAGTTGTTAATGTTTCATGGTCGATAGCGGGAATAAACAGTTTCACAGGAACGTGATCGGGTCAGTTTAGGTTAGCTAGTGAGGCTAAGTGCTGCTAGCTACAGGAGCGTGACAGGGTCAGTTTAGGTTAGCTAGTGAGGCTATGTGCTGCTAACTACAGGAGCGTGACAGGGTCAGTTTAGGTTAGCTAGTGAGGCTAAGTGCAGCTAACTACAGGAGCGTGACAGGGTCAGTTTAGGTTAGCTAGTGAGGCTAAGTGCAGCTTACTACAGGAGCGTGACAGGGTCAGTTTAGGTTAGCTAGTGAGGCTAAGTGCAGCTAACTACAGGAGCGTGACCGGGTCAGTTTAGGTTAGCTAGTGAGGCGATGTGCTGGTAGCTACAGGAGCGTGACCGGGTCAGTTTAGGTTAGCTAGTGAGGCTATGTGCTGCTAGCTAGGGGTAAAGTAGCCACGTCCCCTTTCTGCCGCGACTGGTTGTGAAAAGGCGTATTAACCACATAAAGTTGAGCGAGTAAAAATCAGGCAAAAGTGTTTTGGTGTGAACATGACATGAGTCCTAGTGAACCCTCGACCTGCGCTCATTGTACTTGTGTTTTTTGTGACGGTTGGATGTGTTCACAGGATGATGACACCAACTTCCACATGGACTTCATCGTAGCTTCATCCAACTTGAGAGCAGAGAACTACGACATTCCCCCCACGGACCGACACAAGGTAGAGCCACACGTCTATGGCACTGACCTGGGATCAAATTTAAATCTGATCAATGTACAGTTGCATGTGTTAAAACTACTTATTGCTCTATCATAAAGGATTCAACATGTCTTTGGAGTTTGTATAAAATATACAGGTTGTGTACCGAGCTTGTCAAGTAATGAGTCGTCACAAATGTGAAGCTCCAGATACTCGACTAGCTCAAAGGAGGTTTTATAGCTTCTCTCACCAGCAGAGCTGTTTTCAGCTGTTAACATAACTGCTCAAGGGTTTTCTACTCATCCGTTAGTCCTCTGAGGCGACGATCAAACGCAATGTAGAGTGATGCTGGAAATGAGCCTCGAGACAGTGTAGATATTACATGAAGAACCAGACGTTTCCACCTAGAAGAGTCTTTTACCACATTACCAATGTACAGAGTGTATTTCTGATTCATTTAATGTTGTTTTCATTGGAAAAACACTGCTTTTCTTTGGAAAATAAGGACATTTCTAAGTGACCCCAAACCTTTGAACAGTGGTGTACATCTTTGACAGAACTGGCGAACGCGTGTTATGGAGCGGAAGCATTAGCTTGTGGAGGGAAAGTGCGACCTCTAGTGGCTGAATTATCAATAGCAGTTCTATTGTCTGCGGAGCTGACGGTTAGCGCTTCACGGCACGAGTACAACCATTTGCAACCGTGTAAACCTGGGGGGCCAGAGGATGACGTCATGGGTCGGCTCGGGGTCATCAGCGGTCACGGCCTTATGAGTGTGGGGCAGTGACGATGAACTAGTAATCCAGAAGGTTTTATTAGTTCTCTCTCATGATTTTGGATCTCTTCACCGTCCAAAACAGAGCAAGCTGATCGCTGGCAAGATCATTCCTGCCATCGCCACCACCACGGCCGCAGTGGTGGGTCTGGTGTGTCTGGAGCTCATCAAGATTGTCCAAGGACACAAGAAGCTGGAATCCTTCAAGAATGGCTTCATGAACTTGGCCCTGCCTTTCTTTGCCTACTCCGAGCCCATCGCTGCTCCCACACACAAGGTAGGCAGATGTCTCTGTGATGAGGTACCATGTGTCCCCTCGATGGGAACACATTTCCCTTCATACTCGAGATGTTACGCGTCTGCAATATTCATTTGGTGTTTGGAGCTCCGATGATGATACAGCCATGCTAATACTGATACACGGGCAGGTGCAGTGTGTCTGTCTGGTGTAAGTGAGTTCATCTCACCTTCTCACGCTGACGGTGTCGGTGTGGGCTGAGGAGAATACAGTGACTAAACCCTGCTCAATGTGTTTCAGCAGAGAGCAGCAGTGACTGCTGTTTGAGGTCTTTCTGTGGCATCGATCTATATTCTTCATTGTTTTTGCAGTACTATGAAATTGACTGGACGTTGTGGGATCGCTTCGAGGTCACGGGGGTGCAGCCCAATGGGGAGGAGATGACACTCAGACAGTTCCTGGATTACTTTAAAGTACGTTCATCTGCTCTACAAGTCACAGCCGTGTCGGGCGCACACTGAGCCCAACCTTATTTATTTTGTCTGTTCTTCCTCAGAATGAGCATAAGTTGGAGATCACCATGCTCTCTCAGGGAGTGTCCATGCTCTATTCCTTCTTCATGCCTGCTGCCAAGCTCAAAGAGAGACTGGACCTGCCGTGAGTATTTTTTCTAAATCCGCCTGGAAAATCTGTTTTGGAGTGTTTAATTCATTGTCACGCGTGTGTTCTTGTGTGTCCTGTAGGATGACGGAGATCGTCACCAAGGTGTCCAAGAAGAAGCTGGGCAAGCACGTGAAGGCCTTGGTGTTTGAGCTGTGCTGCAACGACCTGACGGACGAAGACGTGGAAGTGCCCTATGTCCGATACACCATCCGCTGAGCGCCACAAGAACCCACCCACAGCGGGGCGACTGGGTGGGCCTTCTGAGTGAGGAGGTGGGGGTCGGAGTGGGTGGGTTTATCCGGGTCGGCTCTGTTGGATCAATCAGTTTTGTTTTTTTAGGCCTGTGGTTTGATTAAGCCTCAGCCTGAGTGTACATAGACCCAGTAAGCGGATTTAAGGATACTTGTACGTGTGTTAGGGATCCAGTTGTTGCTTGGCTGTGGGAACGGGTGTCATGGAGGACGGGAGCATGTATACAGGACCTCTTGATGTTCCTCGGGAGCAGAAGCTCTCTGCTCAGTTTAATTCTCAGCCTTAGTGTTCTCTTGGTACTCCTAAACCCAGCTAGTGTCCCTCTGAAACATCCTCCAACTCTGTACTAGCCTTCAGCTCTGAAGGAGGGATCTTTTAGTCCAGCCAGCTGTCTCCGCTCTCCTTGCTCTCTTCCCCGCCCACAACCCCGTCGAGTAGACCAGTTCCACATAACTGTTGTTTTTCAGAAAATCCCCTCCCTTTAAATAACACAAGTCCAGCTATGAATCCCAAAAAAGTGACATGTATTGAGATCCATTTTGCCCCCCGGCCACATCGCTGCCCCGACGACACGAGAGCCCGAATCTGAACGCGCCTGAAGACTCCGCTGAGCCGAGTGGACGCCGCCTGGAGAGCAGAGCGGCTCACGTGGGCAGAAACGGACCCGCCGCCGCCTCGTCCAGCGCTCTGGAGGGGCTCTTGCACATGACATCAGTTTTCTCATTATTTTCTTTATATTTCATGTATTTTGTTTATTATTATTTTTCGGTGGGGAAGGGGAGGCTCGCAGAGTTTTGGCACACACCTTGTAGACCATAAATGGTCTTCTTTCTACTTTGTTAACTCCAGACGACAAACAAGTGTGAGAGCAAGGTCATGAGATGAATCTGAAATGGGAGCACTTAGTGTGATAGTGAATAAACATGTAAAAACACATCTGACTCTGTGGTTGTTTTTACTCTGTAAAGCAGGTTTGATCGTCTCGTAATGGCCCTTGTGGGGTTTTTCTTGTCGACTTGCTTCTTATCAGCAGTTTCACTATTAAACGTATCCGGGAAGCAGCGCCACCGCATTGAGACTGGATCTGTCCGAGATCATTTTTAGTTGACTGTGCTGGTTCAAAAGAGTATTTAATTAGTAGTTTACTGCGCCGAATGTATCCTCACTTCCTCTCGTGTCAGAATTCATTCTATCGGGGTCAAAGTGATGAATCTGATGGGTTTGAACACGTCGACTTCTGAACCCTGCGAGTGCAGCGGATGCAGAGTGTGTGTGCAACAGAGGATGTGGTCGGCTGCAGCATGAGGAAGAACGTGAGGAGGAAGAAGAGCTCTGACTCTTGACGAGCTCGCTGCAAACAACTCGCTGAACTCGGACACAAAAGACCGGCCTGGATTATTAATCCTGACTGTTTGAGGATGTTCAGTTTCTGAGAAGATGCGTTGAAGACCGAGTGAAGATGGAAGAAGAAGAGACTGGTAACGCGAGCACTTCCTGGTATGAAGCCGTCACACATTCACACTAACCTCTTCTTACTTCAGGTTAAACTACTTTACTGCTGTGATGTCATGTGAGTACTTCTTACATCTGGTGTCATGGAAACCAAGCCTGATATTATTTAAGTCAAAGTCTGAAACTTCCTATGAATGTACTTCAGTCAAATAGCTGCTGGATTAGACACCAGGAACGTGCCGCTTGGACCATGAGCTTCTGTGTGTTTGGTGGCTTTTGAGCACTGATAAGCTGCCGTGTACGTAACGTTTGGCTCGTTGCAGCGCTGCAGCCGCAGAGACGCTCTCCATCCCCGGTGACCATGCGGCGGTGAGCGCTCGTGAACTCTTTCTCCTCATGGCTCATTGCGTTCAGACGATTTCATTTAAGATTTCTGCTTTTTAGAAGAAGAGAAAACAAGACCCAGAACCTGTGGTGAGAATCATGGAGGTGAGTGATGTCTGACTTCACATCTCCGCTTCTCTCTCTGGCGGAAACTAGTCGACCTTTGTGACCGCAGCGCGGCGTGAACATCGAGTTCAGCTGTGCAGCCACAGAAGCTCAGGAAGCACGAAGCTCTCAATGTTCTGGTGACATCTTAGGTTTTATTTGATGTTCCACATTTTAAACCGACCTGCTCTGCATTAGTCTTCATCATGTGTATCATAAAGTACATTTTTACTGCATTTATTTCAAGATATCACTCTGATTCTATGCAAAATATGCAGCTGATGTGGTTAGTGTGGCAGACATCTTGTATTTTACTACAGAAGCAAAGTTTAAACCTCCTTCCTCTTTGAAAGAGTCACACAGGAAATGAGATCTGCACCGTGCAACATCTCCCCTCTCGACATCGCTCTTTCCTGAGCTCGTCTTTCTTAAGCCTTGTGCGTCTGATGTGTGACCTGTTGCGTTACAGCAGGATGAAGAGGAAGATGAGGAGGGTGCGGTGATGTCCGACCACACCAGGGACTCAGAGGTGAGTTGTTCCTCTTCTGCGCGTCCGCTCAGCTGTTTTAACTCCAACAGTTTGATGAGTGACTCCCTCTGAAGAGCTGCAGCACTCTTCAGCTCCAAATGTCTGATGTTGATTTCATTTTAGGAGCCGAGCAACAAGAGAGTCAAACCCGTGGTGAAGTCCAACAGCCTGACGGGTGTCATCGCCCCGGTGAAGACGCCGGCTCTGAAGCGCATCGGACAGTCCATCTCGGTAACGGACGCATCGTGACGCTCGCACGAGGTTCGGAGCGAGCGGCCAGTGACTCACTCGCCTCTCTGCTCTTTACACAGCGCTCTATCAGCTTCCGCACGGAGGCGCGACCTTTGCCCCCGGCGCCGCTGCGCTCTCGCACAAAGGCCTCGTCGTATCCACGCCGGCGCAACAGCCAGTGCTGGAGTGACACTGTGGAGAGCCATGACCTCACCGCCAAGGAGATCAAGCGGCAGGAGGTGCAGCTGAGTGCCGTCCAGACAAGAAACTTAACGTTCACAGTGTTGTAGTCTAGTGTTTGGGTGGTGCGCGGGTGGAGCTTTGGGGCGTGTGGGCGAGGTGACTGCAGCCCGCTCTTCATGTGAAGCAGCGCTGCACCGGCTCTGAAAGAGGATGTGAGCTGGCACTAAAGCTCCACTTCCTTTATTGAACAATCAGCTGTGAGAGCTCCTGCTGTGCGCTCCACATCGTATGCGAGCGCACGTTTGCATGTTTGTGTGTTTGCGTGTTTGCGTGTTTGCATGTTTGCGTGTTTGCGTTCCCTGTACCTGCATCCACATGTCGTGTTCCCTCTGCAGGTGATCTACGAGCTGACTCAGGGCGAGAGGCAACTCATTGAAGACCTCAGTCTGGTCAAGAAGGTACTCGTCTCCCAAACGATGTCATGTGGCTCTGTTTCCTGATGTCAGGACGCATCCTGCTGGTTTTGATGTTCTCACGCGTTCCTGCGCTCTCTGGTTCTGGTTCTTGTCTCCTCGGCGTGCGGCCAGGTCTACTACGAGCCCATGCTGAAGCTGGACATCATGACGCAGAGCGAGCTCGGACAGATCTTTGGTACTCTGGACTCGCTCATCCCCATCCATCAAGGTGAACTCTCTCTCTCCATCAACCTCCTGGTGTCACATTGCTGCTGGAAGCCACGCCGGGCGAGAGAAAAATACACATTTAACTTAAATGTTTCCCACAGTTGCGTTAATGAGGTAATGAGGTAATGAGTTAAGTTATTCAGTATATTCAAATCTGAAACATTCATAGTAATAGTTTTTCCTCTCCGTGTGTGATGGATTTCCTTTAAATAAAAATGATAACAGTTCATTACACAACGAGATAAGATGTTGCGTACGTTTGCTATACTGTGATGTACATATACTGTGATGTACATATACTGTGATGTACATATACTGTGATGTACATATACTGTGATTGTTGATGTACATATACTGTGATGTACATATACTGTGATGTACATATACTGTGATGTACATATACTGTGATTGTTGATGTACATATACTGTGATGTACATATACTGTGATGTACATATACTGTGATTGTTGATGTACATATACTGTGATGTACAGAACTAACTTTTCATGAGGCAGAAATCCATCAGAATAAATCCTCGCTGCGTCTTCGTTGCAGATCTTCTGAGCCGTCTGGAGCGGCTGAAGGGCTCAGAGAAGACCATCGGGCAGGTCGGGCCCACGCTGACCACCTGGGTGAGTGTTTCCATGGAGAAGAGCGCCACTGTGTTGCGTCGTTCAGAGACTGTGTTGCGTCGTTCAGAGACTGTGTTGCGTCGTTCAGAGACTGTGTTGCGTCGTTCAGAGACTGTGTTGCGTCGTTCAGAGACTGTGTTGCGTCGTTCAGAGACTGTGTTGCGTCGTTCAGAGACTGTGTTGCGTCGTTCAGAGACTGTGTTGCGTCGTTCAGAGACTGTGTCGTTGGCTCACCGGCTCCGGCCTGGTTTCTGCTCTCCGCTTTCTGCTCTCCGCTTTCTGCTCTCCGCTTTCTGCTCTCCGCTCTCTGTGCAGTTCCCCGGCCTGGAGGCCTACGTGACGTACTGCTGCAACCAGGTGGGCGCTAAAGCGCTGCTGGACCAGAAGAAGCACGAGAAGAGAGTGGAGCACTTCCTGCGTCTGTGCCAGGAGTCCTCGTTCAGCAGGAAGCTGGACCTGTGGAACTTCCTGGATCTCCCCCGAAGCCGCCTGGTGAAGTACCCGCTGCTGCTGAAGGAGATCCTGAAGTGCACGCCGCCCGAGCACCCGGACGAGGACACGCTGCCCGACGCCGTGAGTTGATCCTCCTGCTCGCTCTCTGAAAGCATCTAAAGCAGCTGAAAGGAGGTTCATGCCACACGGGCCGCTTTAGAAATATATGCTCACACGATGAATACGCACCGGACAACATCTCTACCGGTTTATTGATTCTCGTTTCATTACTTTGTCACTACATTTGGCTGTTGTGTAATTCATTATGCTAATTAAGAGCAATGAGACTGTTTTGCATGTCATGTGAACCGGCATGTGCTCATAGGAATCAGACATATTATCTATCCTCCAGTGTGAGTTGTTTCCTGCTGGGCGGCTCACGTTCACCAACAAGACGTAACCGACTTTCACTCCTCAGCTGGAGCTGGTCCAGAGCATCGTGGCCGAGGTGAACAAGAAGACCGGAGAGGCCGAGTGCCAGTTCTACAGGCGAGGCCTCGCGTACCTGGAGGAGAGTCAGAGGCTCCAGGAGATCCAGCTGTCGCGCTTCCTGTACTGCCACGGAGAGCTCAAGAACAACAAGGGCCAGGTAGCGGCTGCTCTTCTTCTTCTGTGCTGAAGATGTGTTTGTTTTGGGTCAAAAAGGTCAAACCCTCTCAGACGTCACACTCACAGAGCTTTGCACCTGGAGGCCGGCGGTTCTGTCTGATGATCAGTGATGTCGTGTGTCCGCCAGCGGCTGCACGTGTTCCTGTTCGAGCTGGCGCTGGTGCTCACCCGGCCGGGCGACAGAGAGGGAGCGCAGGTGTTCCAGGTGTACAGGCAGCCGCTGCCCACCGCCTCCATCAACCTGGAGGAGATCCCGGACGGGGAGGCCGGGGGCGGGGGGCCCTTCAGAGGGGCCTTCACTGGAGGAAACGACAAAGGTAACGCTGACAAAGCCCTTCATGAAGGTTCATGCTGACAGGTCTTCACTTTGGAAGCTTTGATGAGCAGATAGTTGGTATTCTTCCTGAATGACTTACTCAACTAGCTCATTTGTTGACTGTTAAGCGTTTAGTTGGACAGAATGTTAATTGTTTTAGCACCACAGTAACGTGTTCATATGTTCTGCTTTATGTACACCTTTTTGTCCGTGCCGGTAAAGAGAGGGTTAAATGAATCTCCAGCTCAGTCCTCTGAACGAGAGGCAGCAACCCCTCCACTCCTTTAGTTTGAAGCGTAACTTCCTGCCTTCTCTTCTTTCCTCTCGGTCTTTCCGTCCCAGTGAAAAACTGTTTCCGTGTGAGCAGCAGGGGGCGCTCCAAAGCTCCCCCGTACAGCCTGCAGGCCAACGACTCCTTCAGCAAGCAGCAGTGGATCACCTGCCTGCGCCAGGCCATCGTCCGGTCCAGAGACCGCGGCGCTCAGACCAGCCAATCGCAGCGCTCGCTGCCCCCTGACCCCGCCCTGTTCCACATCGCGGCGCTCAGCCTCAGCTCGGACGCAGAGATGTCAGATCACAGCTGCTGCTGAGCGGCACGGCGACGCCGGAGAGAATAAAACAAACGCTGTGCTGATGTAGAGTCACCGGACGCTGAGGACTCTGTGACTGACGTGTGATGTTCAGCCTGAACCCTTTTACTGAATGTGGATTTACATGTAACGTGTTTTCATTGTTTTCTAAATAAACTGACACAAAGAAGCTTTGAAGGTACTTCCACAAAGGTCTAAGAATAGCCAAGCAGATCTCCACAGAAGAGATTAGTCGTGCTGATCCTCCTCCCTCGTCCCTCTCTCTCTCTGTGACATGGGACGAGCGGCAGAGACTTCAGTTTCAGCCGACAGTGAAACTGTAGACGTCCCTTATGCATTTTTAACAGCTCAGCAGGGGATGGGAACAGTCTGGTTGGGACAGTTTGTTCACAGAACCAGCGACCCGACTGAGCAGGTGAGTCGCTCTGTTTGTTTGTTCATGCGGAAGATTCATCGGGAATTATTGGCAACTAACTTTGTTTCAAGATTGAACTCTTAGACAGCAGAGAGCGTAGATTTACTCTGTTGACTGTGTTCTCTCTCAGTGAACTCGCTGAAGGTCTCTGGTCAAAGTCTATTCTTTAAACTGAAATGCAATGAGCTGGAGTGCTAACGTCCACATGACAGCTCTCTGACTTACAAGAGCCAACTGGACCCGTTCAGGGTAGATTCATCTGAGAGCGAGACTCATTTACAAATCAGTGCTGGTCTTTTCTCTCAGCTGTGAATGACCTCATCGCTTGCTAGAAAACAGAACTCTTTCTTTCTTATGAACCAGAACGCTCTGCTGACCTTTGACACTGAGCTAGAGCGCTTTCCCAGTTTGAGGCGCTTTCATTTACTTGAGAAACCTTGTATTTGTCCCAGTTTGAGAGGAAGACACCAGTAAAATAGGATGCCAGGAGCCAGCGGCGTCGGCGCCGAGGGCTCCTGTGAGGCCCTGTGTCGAACCCTGGTCTCCCAGAACGGCCTCCAGAGGGAGACGGCCGACATCTCCCAGTCGGTCCTCTACACCTCACTGATGGGCTTGCTCCTGGTCGCCGACAACGAGGTGTGCAAAACAAATATAATCCATCAAATGATAGTCCAGCCTCAGTCTGGGGTTCTGGAAGGTTCTGAACGTGACTTCACGGGACACTCGAAGCTCAACACAAAGATTGTGTAATAACGAGAACACACCGACACACACGTGTTTAAGCAGCGGTCAGCACTCCTCGGGCTCTAACAGGATGAACGCTTCGACCTCCTTCTAGCCTCTCGTCATGCTGATGGGATGAGGAGGCTAAGTCTGTCCTCGCAATGCCGGACACACAAATAGACTCGCATGCTGTGCAGACTCACCAGAGCTCAGACACGAGGGTCCTGAAGGCCTCGATGACGTTGATCGTAGTTCAGTCGCTTCAAGAGGTGTCTTTGTCTTTCAGAAAGAGCATCTCTCCATAGGAAGTGGAAGGGTTGGCCTCAGAAACATAGGAAACACAGTAAGTGATCCAGAAATGAAATATTGACCCAGAATCATGTCGTTTCAGAAACACGCAGACTTTCCTCTGCACTTTGTCTCCAAAACAGTGTTTCCTGAACGCGGTGGTCCAGTGTCTGTCTCACACGCGCAGCCTCAGAGACTACAGCCTCCTGTCGGCCTACAGGGACGACAAGTTCTGCAAAGAGGAGGCGCAGCTCATGGAAGGTTTGCTCCTCTCTCTTTTCCCTCCTCCTCCTCACGATGCCTTCATCCGTCTCATCGCGCTCGTCTTCCTCTGCCAGCTTTCTCTCAGGTGCTGTCGGGCCTCTGGGATGTCAATGACGGGGACTCGGTTGTAAACCCTCGACAGTTTTACAGCATATTTAAAGAAGCCGTGCCTCACTTCAGTGGATACAGGTGAGAAGGAGGATGATGTTTCTCTTCTGTTCAAGGTGAACTCTTCTTTCCATGAGACTCGAGCGCAGTGCAATACAATATCTGCTTCTGTATCGCACCGCTGTTCCAAGGACGAGAGAGGAACTCCAACTACTTACATTCATTTCCTACCACGAGTAGAGATGTGTTTAGACGTTGAGACCTGGATGGAATGGCTGCCTGTAACGTGACACCTGGTCTCGGTGCTTGACCCAGTCAACAGGATGCGCAGGAGTTCCTCCGCTTCCTCCTGGACAAGCTGCACACAGAAGTCAACCGCAGAGCCAACGTTCGGCGAACAGGGAAGGAGGCGGAGCAGACCTTTCACAGGTTTAGGTGTGTGTGTGTGTTTATGGACAACATCCTCTGCTTGAAACATCCGTGTCCTTCATGTGACCTTGTCTCTCTTCCCCTCGTCTCTGGCCCCTCCTCAGGATTTCGGAGGAGGCGGCTGCCATGTGGAAGAAGCATTTGGAGAGAGACGACAGCAAAATCGTCGGTGAGGAGAGCGTCGCGGTCACGTGACCCATCAGTCTGCTCCGCGCTATGAATCCAGGAAGCCACTGATTCTTCCCTCCTCCGGCCCACAGACCTGTTCTCCGGCCAGCTGAGGAGCTCGCTGCACTGCTCCGTGTGCTCGCACTACTCCAACACCTTCGACGTGTTCTGCGACCTGTCGCTGCCCATCCCCAAGAGGAGCTCGGTCACGCTGAGGGAGTGCCTGGAGCTCTTCTCCCAGGAGGAGAAGCTGGACAAGGAGAACTCTCCGGTAGGTCCACGGTGTCAGCACCAGTAGTCGGGTCGTGTCTGCGTCGTTGTGGTACCATCGTTCACGGTGTCGGCACCGTGTGTCTCTAACTCTGGGGTCAAAGGTCAACGATGCAGACACTACCAACGAGGAATGGTGTAGTCCAAAAACTGTATTTTTATCCATCCGTTACCCATGCTCTATTTATTTGTTTGCACAATTTAAACATTGTGGTGAAAGATAAATAAATACAGCAATAAAGCATCAGTTCATATGTGAAGGGGAGACAAAAATATAATTATGAGCAGACAATTCAAGAAGAGAGAGAAACAAAAGTAGGAACTTACATTCAAAAACGAGAGAAAAGATTGACATGTAAATTATTTTGTACATCAAACAGTTCTCGCTTAATGGTGTATTGATATTAAAAAATACAACACGTAAACTCCAGGAAGGATGAGATTAAAGGTCTTAACTTCAACACGCATAAACATATTGATCTTATCAATTGAGCCCACATTTAAAATACAGCCTCTGAATTTAAAGTGCCTTTGAGACGATGAGAGGCAGCAGTTAGTGGCAATAATTAATATACGAGTCAGTGAAGCTGTAATAAGTCAGATGACACTTTCCTGAATGTTCCAGCATTTTTCATGAATCGTTTTGTCCTGACAAGTTTCCGACAACAGACCGTGTGTGTGTGTGTGTGTGTGTGTGTGTGTGTGTGTGTGTGTGTGTGTGTGTGTGTGTGTGTGTGTGTGTGTGTGTGTGTGTGTGTGTGTGTGTGTGTGTGTGTGTGTGTGTGTGTTTAAGATGTGCGAGAGGTGTAACAGACACACGGAGTGCACCAAGCGGCTGTCCATCCAGAGGTTCCCTCAGGTCATTGTGATCCGTATCCTTGTCATCTTATGACAACATGAACTCAGAATAGTTGCTGTGTGTGAAGTTCTGATGCTTAACAGTCTCGTTCAGATCTGAACCGCTTCACCACGTCGCGGTGGTCCATCAGTAAAAGCACAGTGTTCGTGTCCTTCCCCCTCACCGACCTGGACCTGGGACGCTTCGGGCCCGTCGACTGTGGTAACAACACCAGATCAGCTGCTTTTACCTGCCGAGTCCACGCCGTCGCTTTTTAAATAATCAACCAATTACAATAACGTATGATGCTCTCATTGGCTGATGATCAACAGCTCATTTACAGCTTGTGTGCTTCTCTTTGGTCATTTATTAAACGAGACACATGAAGACAATTTCTTACGACTGGTAGTTTTATTCACTTCTACAACTTATGGAATAATCTGACAAGTTACACAGAAGGGAACAAGTCTTTATATGTATGCATGTCTCCACAGGCCCAGTGCTGTATGATTTATATGCAATATGTAACCACGCTGGCACGGTGAACATGGGCCACTACACGGCCTGCTGTTCAGATGAAAACGGTTGGTGCTTCTACAATGACTCGAGGTGAGGCTCTCCCTGCAGCTGAAGCATGGCTTAAACAAGCAAACTGCTGCTTACAGAGCCCTCTGTGATCGTATTAAGACACGTACACGCGATAAACCTATGAAGTTGTTCCTCATTATGACTCTCCATCTACCCAACTACAGTGTGACTGCCGTGTCGGAGAACCAGCTTCAGACCAATCAAGCATATGTGCTGTTCTACCAGCGCAGCAACAGCACCACCAGCGTCAGGAAATAGACCCGAGGCTGAGCCAGGCAGCCAATCGGAGCATCTTACCCTCCCGTGTCCATAGAAACTAATACAAGCAGTAGTGCTGTAACTATTGCATCTGTACAGCTCAGTCTCAGTGAGAACGCCTTCAAATAAACTCTAGAGGAGGAGAGGGAAGCCACGCTTACCTAAAGGGGCTTGGAGATGCGATCTCTGCTTCTGAAGCGTCTGGAGAGCGACTGCAGTGCAGCCTTAAGGGTCTCTGTGCCATATGCTCAGGCAGGAGTGAGCGGTGGACATGCACATGACGGAGAGCTCTTTATGTGAGATAAGTGTGATTCGTGCTTGCGATGCAACACAAACCCAAATATACAAAGCTACATCTTGGGTGGAATAAAAAATTAGGCAACATATGATGCCTCAATTGTGACATAGGATTTCATTTTAAACTACAGTTTTGTGAAATTGTCCAGGACTTCAACTCAATATGTAAATATCTGTAGCCAATAATTTATATATATATATATATATATATATATATATATATATATATATATATATGCTGTCATTTTATGTTATGCTCCCTCCACATGGTGAATTATAGCCATGAAACAATTTTCCCTCTGCCTGAACTATAACTTATATGTATATATTCGTATATGTATGTACATATGAATATGTTTTTTTACATTTATGCTTACAACTTATACAATTGAAAGTATAGCTTATGCATTATTGATTTTTGAAAGCTTAAATAAAAGACCAATAATAAAGTCTGATGATTAGTCGTGTACTCTTCGTGTAGTTGTTTTTAGTGTTTTACTTTTCCCGACATATGAATCATTTGTTGATATTTATTCATGAATAGAATCGTAAACTATCATATTTTAGATGAATTGATTGCCGCAGCCGACTGAAGATCCTCACGCGCATGCGTATTAGAAGTGGGCGGAGTTTTCCAGTCGGTCAGGAAGAGGCGAAAGGCGGACACAGAACATCAAGAGGTAATCTTACAAAGTAATAGCCTTTAAACTTCGTGCCGGGTTTGTTTCAGTAACATAAGGGCCACAGCAGTGCGGAGAACGCTGCCGTGGCCCTTTCAGACTAAATACACTGAATGACAGTGTTACAAACCCCGGTAAACACCGTTAGCTTTGTGGCTAGCTAGTGCTAGCTGGTTTGACAGGCCCGGTCTAACGTTACTTTGCCTTTCAGCAGGAGACGTGTTGTGTGTTTACACCTCCGAGGCAGCCTTCTCGTTTGCCAGCGGGCTATTTTTAATAACATGTTTAAGTCCTTCTAGCGTTTCTAACGTTGTTCAAGCTGTTAACTTACTTCTAACATGATGTGCCAACCGAGTGGGGGGACTGTTGATGAAGGACAGACATCTTTGTAATGGCTCCGTGAAGTCTTATTCATCCGGTTACTTGCGTGAAATGTTATAGATTAAATTATGTTTGGGTTTGATATTATTCGAGAGCAACTTCGAGTCTATATATCCACAGATACCCGTGTCTATTACTTGATCCTTACATTGGACTCCACAGATGGCAGCCATCAGGAAGAAGTTGGTGATCGTTGGTGATGGCGCGTGCGGGAAGACCTGTCTGCTCATCGTCTTCAGCAAGGACCAGTTCCCGGAGGTGTACGTGCCCACGGTGTTTGAGAACTATGTGGCAGACATTGAGGTGGACGGGAAACAGGTGAGACACCCCCTTGCACGGCCCTTCATACCTCATATTTAAATACACATGACACTTTCACATCACACAACTTTAAAGGACTGGCATCTGTTTGTCTGTGCACTTTTAATTTCATTTAATAATCTATTGTAAATATAATTGTAATTCTCATATGCTCCTATCGCTTGCTTTGTGTTCATCGTTTACATGTTTAGCACAACCCGCCAAGGCAATAAATGGTTCTGATTCTGATATATGAAGGACTACAAACTAGCGTCCATCCAGAGACGATCATTAATTACCACATTTTTTCCAAATGCTTTTGGGATTTGGCAGTTTAGCCTTTGATGAACATTGAGTGATATTGTGAGTTTCTTCATATTTTAGCCAGTATAGTCCATATGGTTTTCTTCTCTCTGCTGTCTTCCTATTTAAAGTGTAAGAATGTTAAATCAGAAAACTTAGTAAAATAACTTGCATGAACTCTTATTGTAACTTAACTTAAATGCCCTCTTTTCATAGCCATAATTCATGCATCTCTCTTTCTCTCTTCTCAGGTGGAGCTAGCACTTTGGGATACAGCCGGTCAGGAAGACTATGACCGCCTGAGGCCTCTCTCCTACCCCGACACTGATGTCATTCTCATGTGCTTCTCTGTAGACAGCCCTGACAGTTTAGGTACGGTCTGAGCAACCCCACTGTGTATCAAACACCTGGTGGTATATGTTTCTAATCAGTTTGCTTTGTTTCTCTCTTTTTGTTGTAGAGAATATTCCAGAAAAATGGACCCCTGAAGTGAAACACTTCTGTCCAAATGTTCCTATTATCCTCGTGGGCAATAAAAAAGATCTGCGCAATGATGAGCACACCAGGAGAGAGCTTGCCAAAATGAAACAGGTCAGTTTTGTTTCTTCTTTTTCTAGATGCTGGATTGTGTGTGTCTTGTTTTTCTTTATTTAAAGATGGACAAAGCACACATATCAACCTTTATATAAAACAAGTAGAAATGTATGTATCAGCTTTTAGAAAATAGCTTTTCCCGCTGCATATAGTAAAATGGTGTAAAAGTAAAGATTTAAACCTTCTCTCTGATATGTCTCCAGGAGCCAGTAAAATATGAAGATGGCAAAGAGATGGCGAACCGCATCAGTGCCTACGGCTACCAAGAGTGTTCTGCCAAATCCAAAGATGGTGTGAGGGAAGTCTTTGAGATGGCAACTCGGGCAGCACTGCAGGCCAAGAAACGTGGCAAGAAATCCACCTGCCTTCTGTTGTAGGCTCTGGTAGAAGAGGAAGCTGCCTTCAAGCGCAGATGGAAATGGCAGCTTCCAATGAGATTTGACAGGGATAAAATTGGGGAGGGGCCAAAAACGTTTTGCTGATGCTCAATTTCTTATCAACCATTTATCCTCAACAAATTAAAGCAGGTCTTAAATTATTTGATAGGCTTCTACACCGTGGCTCTTGGTCTACATATTGGATTAATTGCCATTTTGCTCTCTGCTATCAAAAGCTTTCAGATCTAAAAGCAGGTAGTGAAAGGGGATTTGAGGTTGAGTAGATGTAAACAGGGTTGAAATGTGCCATGAAGAGAGAAAAGGGTCCTCACCAGATATGAATATGGAATTGGTTTGAATTCTGACCATGTCAAAGTGGATATTACACAGTATCGCCTACAGTAGTGCCTTGAGAGCAGCGGTCAGGAAGAGTAAGTTGTGGGTTAGGGATTCATAACGAACATGGGGTATTATTTTGTCGTTTGTAGTGTCCACACATCGCGTTTGTGAGTGCTTTCCCCCTGTCATTGGCTTTGCTCCTTCAGGCCCATATTCTGACTCAGGCGCTATGCAGGGGTATGCCTAAACTAGATTGTATGAGATACTTTCCCATACTGAATTACATACCTGTACTTTAGAGCGAGAGAGAGAGCGAGAGAGAGAGTGAGAGAGAGAGAGAGAGAGAGAGAGTGTGTGTGTGTGCGCGTGCACGTGCACGCGTGTGTGTGCGTGTGTGTGCGTGTGCGCAACTGTATGGTGGTTTACTTTCTCCAGTGCAGGTCTGCATGCGGTGAATGTGTGTATATTTTGTGTGGGTGTGTATTAACATGTGTCTATGTACTGTATGCATGGAAGGTCTCTGCATTACTGACCTAACCCCTTGTTTCCATGCCAAAGTTACCCCTGATAGCCACATTTTATGGCTCAGGTGGGTAATGGAATTAATAGCTACTCAGAGTGACATAGAAACTTTCACTTTACTGGAAGGCATTGTACTATATCTAGAGGCACAATCAGGTTAAACAGGAGTTTTTAGGACCGTTTTTGTGTGTACCAGAGATTCATTTGATTGTGTTAATCAGTGGGTCAAATCATGAGTGGTGTAGTTGATGAGTTGAATATTCTTTGAGATAGATGATAGGCTTATCTTATTACTATAATGTCTACCATGTACTGTATCTCTACACAGCTTTGTAAGGACATATTAATGTGTATTTCAAATTTGCCTTTTACTCAACTCTTCCCATCCCTTCTTTAATGATATTGTCATTATTGTACTATAACTTTTTATCGTTGATGTCTCTAATTTTCTTAGTATATTTTAATCAGTTTACTTAATCCTGCTGTTATGATCAGTTTAAATGATACATTGTAACCGTCGTATTGTTTAGTTAATTGAAGTTAAAGCTTGGGGTGCAAGGTTAAAATGGTTTGGAGATGGGCCTTTTTTCCTTCTTTTTTGTAATGTGACATTAAGGTTTTTGTTTATGGATTTCTTTTCCCCAAATAAAGCTGATATTAGGGTTTTCGTTTGTGAGGTATTTGAGTTATTTATTCATTAATAGCATTACCATAATGACTTATGTTTCCAGCCTTAATTTACTTTTTTCACAAATTACCAAAAAACAATATTGTGAATTTATGTCGGTTCCGAAGATATCTACACAAACGCATCAATTATTATCATGCAGTGTTTCCCCTTGGCCGCTTGTTCAGGGTTCAGAGCCGCTTATGGAGGGTCACGTAGTTCCCGTCGCTCTCCGTGGTTCCCGGAAGTAAGCAGCGCCATGGAGCTGCAGCACAATGGATGGACTTTTAAAACGCAAGAGGTTTAAAGAAAGCTATTGTATATTATCAGCACAGCTGATTCCAATAAAACGTGCATTAAAACATGTTCGTTGATTTTCCTCCACTAAATTAGTAGACTTGGAGACAGATAACCAATTAAGACAATGCCCCATATTCTGGATAAAGACAAAGTCCTCTCGTTCCTCCAGAGTCCTTCTGGGACTCGGTGTCATTTTTTTTTTTACTAAATCAATTACCACTACAAAAAGTCATCCTCTCAAGGACCATCATGTATTGTCAAATTATAAAAAAGAAAATTGGCAAGTTGTGGCTGCTGCCACAAACAGTACGTGGTAAGCTAATAGCAGCAGAAAGTTGAATGGTATTTATCTATGTCGTTGCTCTATATGAGTATTGTAAATCAATTTATGTATTGACTTTTCTTTTTGACCTAGAACGATATGAAGTCAGCGTGAATCACGTGACCATCGCGCATGTTTAACTTCCGGTGACGCAGGTCCTTCTTTATACGGCTCTGGGCTGGCTTTTCTGTCTTATCCAATCACCGTCGACATTGATACGTTGGCTGTCCAACCACGAATCACATACTAGGGTCAGGTAATTGTTCCCGCCCCCTCCGAGTTGTTGTCTTGCTGAGGCCATTTTACACAGGCTTCCGTGAAAAAATAAAACACTCTCCTCACCTGGGCATCGACGTGACATTAGGGGACGTATTGTCGGTTACATGTGGCACTGGTAAGGGTTCGTTCTGTTACAAATACTGCCGTTGACGTGTGTACAAACAGGTGACAAACGGTTCTGGAGACAGCGTCTCTGCTCGGACGAGCGAGCCAACCACAGGCTTGAATAGTTAGCTTGTCCGCTAACCGAGATGACCGCCACACGTCATCGTTAAATAGTCCCTTTTGGGTCGCTAGGTCGGGTACGTGCATGGCGCACCCTGCCTCAAGTATCTGTGGGGTTTGACGTGTAGAGCGACAATTTCAGGCAAAGTTAAAGAAGTGTGCAGTATTTAAAGATGCAGCTACTTTGCCGACATAACAAAATGAATGCCTTTTGCCTCTATTGAACGCACATCAGTCCTGTGCACCCCGGGAGGCCTCCACTTTGGAGAAGTTGTATCTCAAAAGCAGTGTCGACTTCTCATGCAAAAGAGTAAATTGCTGATGTCGCTAGGTGAATTTTCTTGCATGAAATATCCACGCTGTAATCCGAAGAAGTATTACAGAGACCAGGAGCAGGTCGGTCAACCAGCAAAGTTCACCTTGATCATCCTGATAATTTCTTCTAATTCAAACACGCAAATTGCTGATGCACTTGTAGGGTCTCCAATGCTGTAACCACCGAGGGAAGGGCAGACCAGGAGCAGCGTCAGTGAAGCAGCATGGACTATGAGCGGAGGTGAGCACTTCTTCTTCTGTGGTGCGTTTCTGTCTCAAAGACCACGTGTCACGTGTCCCTCACCTTGTCTCTCGTTAACAGGGGTGGGCGAGGTGACCGCACGGGTCGCTATGGCAACACCCACAACGATCATAACTTCCGCGACATGGACTACAGAGGCTATGGCCACGAGGACGAGGACGCAGGATATGACGTCAGAGCAGAGGGGGACCGGCTGTACGGCCTGGAAGAGCAGTCGCTGGGCGTCTGTGACTTCTCCCCGGGTCGCCTGCAGGACCGTCCGGGGTTTCTCCAGAGAGGAGACGGGCGTGGGGTGAAGGCGCTCCTGTGGCCCCCGTGCCCTCCGTCGCAGCCGGATGGAGCCCCTCCATCACTTCAGAGGGAGGAGGATGGATCCAGGCGGGAGTTCGAACAGTTGATGACCGGTCGGATGGAAAGAGGTCGGGGGAAAGGCGGAAGAGGCTTTCCTGAGAACAGCGCCCCTCATTCAGGGGGCAGGGGTGGCAGTTGGGGTCGAGGTGGTGCTCCTTCAGAACAGATGGAATACAATCAGAGACAGAGAGAGGAGGACCGGTTCTCCCGTGCAGCGGTGAAGAGGAGGGTAAGCCACTGCAAGCCCATCCTCTTTGAAGAACTGCTACAGTTCTGTCCAGTTGTTTAAAACATCTGACTGCTCTTTGCAGGCCTTTCAGCCGGGGGAGGAGGACCTCAGTGATGCTCCAGACCTGTCCCTTGAGGAGTTGGACCAGGACTACCGTGCAGATCTCGACCAGAACCAGAGGCCGAGCAACATCATAATGCTGCGCATGCTGCCACCTAACGTCACCACCAACGAGGTAAGGGCCCGTCACCTGCACATGTTTGAGTAGTCTGATGATGCGTGGGTCTGATGGTCAGTTGGCTTAAATGCAATAATGTCTCTATGGATATAGATCCGAGCTCAACTTCAGGAGCAGGGCATCCAGCCGAGAGAAGTTCGTCTCATGAGAAACAAATCCTCAGGTAAAAACTAGTTCATTGCCTCGAGACGTTTTTTTTTCTTCTGTTTTCATGACCAGCTCCTTCCATGCCGCTCTCTCAGGTGACTTTCCTTATCAGCTCAGTCTTCTCTCTCTTATTAATAAGTGCTCTCTCTTCTCTCACTATCTGTCCTTCTTCATCCTCTGACAGCTGGAGAGATAGCTGATGCAAAGAATGGATTTATATTTATATACTCATACAGGCTTTTGCTGCAATTCCTGCTTTGATTTTTTGGGATCTGCTGGTGTCTGAAGTGCTCACAGGGCAACGCAACATCATGCACGCTTTAAAGAAGAACTCTGTCCATATTTGACTTCAGGACATGAATGCATGCGTACAGGTTTTAGATCTTCACTCATTCATTTCCTCTTTAACTTGACTCATGTCCTCGTTCCCCTCATGATTCTGCCTCATCCATCTCCAAGTGAAGTAATTGTTAAAGTAGTTAAACAATGCTCACAAACTAACACTTTCAACTGAGAAATCAGCAGCGGAAGCAGAAAGCATTTGACTGTGTTTGTCATCGTAGCTTTTTGAGTGCGCCAGTGTGAGGATATGAATGTTGCAGCTAAGCTAAGCTACGTGAGCGTCATCGTACCACTCAGGAAAGCTCTTCTTCTCCAAAGGTTTTCCATCAAGGTCATCGTCTCACTGGCCTCCTTCTTTGCTACCTGGTGGTCTGTAAGGTGTTCCTCTGCACCTCGGCACACTTACAGCCCCCCCCCCCCCCCCCATCACTGTTTAGCTCCCAGCTTTACATGTTTAAATGAGGATGTGTTGGGATCATGTTGTATCATGTACAGTGTTATTGAACATGATATGAACCTCAATATGTTACATAACGTGTTGCCAATCCGTTAAAGTAATGCATGGACAGAATATGGAGCTTTGCACCTCTTGAACTAGTTCAGCTGGCACTCTGACACGTGTGTGTGGGTGGGTGTGTGGGTGGATGGGTGCTTCATCATTCAAAGCCAACAGGCTCAAACTGCTCAGTGGGTGGGGTTGCCCTGCCCCCTCTGACCCTGATGATGTGGGTGGGGTTGCCCTGCCCCCTCTGACCCTGATGATGTGGGTGGGGTTGCCCCGCCCCCTCTGACCCTGATGATGTGGGTGGGGTTGCCCCGCCCCCTCTGACCCTGATGATGTGGGTGGGGTTGCCCCGCCCCCTCTGACCCTGAGGAGGTGGGGTTGCCCCTCCCCCTCTGACACTGAGGAGGTGGGTGGGGTTGCCCCTCCCCCTCTGACCCTGATGATGTGGGTGGGGTTGCCCCGCCCCCTCTGACCCTGAGGAGGTGGGGTTACCCCTCCCCCTCTGACACTGAGGAGGTGGGTGGGGTTGCCCCTCCCCCTCTGACCCTGAGGAGGTGGGTGGGGTTGCCCCTCCCCCTCTGACCCTGAGGAGGTGGGGTTGCCCCTCCCCCTCTGACCCTGAGGAGGTGGGTGGGGTTGCCCCTCCCCCTCTGACCCTGAGGAGGTGGGTGGGGTTGCCCCTCCCCCTCTGACCCTGAGGAGGTGGGTGGGGTTGCCCCTCCCCCTCTGACCCTGAGGAGGTGGGTGGGGTTGCGTTCTCCGCCTTCAGAGGATGTGTCGGCGGCTTCCCGGCCGTCAGCTGTGTGACTTCCGAGGGAGAGAGGGAGCAATGTTTACTGGTGCTGATACAGCGTCTCTCTCTCCTCTGGACATGAAGCACTAACCCTCACTGCGTTGTTGTTATGTTGTTGTTGTTGTTGTTCGGTTACCATGGCGCTGGGCGGTGTCCAGGTCAGAGCCGAGGATTCGCCTTCGTCGAGTTTAATGTCATACAGGAGGCCAGCCGCTGGATGGAGACCAACCAGGTCACTCTCCCCGACACAGACACACATACACATGTACACATGCTTAGCTGGGACACGTAGTTAGCGTGTAGCTGCACGGGACGCGTCCCAGTCTGCTTTAGACGCTGAGTGGAGACATTAGCTTTGTCATGAGGTCTTTGTACTGGAGAGAAAAATCATCTTTCTTCTTCATACCAAATTCCACAAACAGGCAAACGCGCATCACATCATGTGAAGTTTGTCTGTGTGGGCATAACTGCATAGCTTCATAACTGAGCATTGCAGCTGCTGCATTAAAGGGGAGCCTCTTGCTTCAGAGACACGTTATCTCTCTCAAGTCTTCAGTACGACCTCTGGGATAATGAGACATGGCTGATAGATTTCCTCCCGTGGTCGATCGCATGTTGAATCAGAACCAATAAAGTAGTTTTCTTGTTTTTGAATCTTTCATATCTGGGTCATCTCCCATTATTCCATCATTAGGATGGATCCTTTGTCTATTTGGGGGATGAAGGTGGTGACATTGGGATGTGTGGAAAACTGTGAAAAGGTTTCCCCTTAAGGGGGGAGGGATGACACAATTGGATATAACACATTGTGTCCTTTTAAAAATGGACACGCACACACTACACACACACGCCATCTCAGTCCGTCCCAATTTTCTAAAGCTGAAGGTTGCAATTCTCTCGTGTCCTCTTTCTTTGGGCCTCTGTTTCCCTCTCCCTCTCGTCCCTTTCATTCTCTCTCATCTCTTGTGAGATGAGGCCTTTCTCTGGCGTGTGTCCTCGTCTTCACTGAGAGTCATTCTGTGTTGCCCTCCCTCTCCTTCTGTTTCTTTCAGGCCGTGCTGTTGATTCTGGGACAAAGAGTGTCGATGCACTACAGTGACCCGAAGCCTCGTGCCAATGAGGACTGGCTCTGCAACAAGGTAGTGTGTCGGCATTGTGCGTCATGCCTACGTGGAGTGTAGTGTCAATCAATGCTCATTCTTTAAAATAAGTGTTTTAACGGTAGGTTGTGTAACATTTCAACAGTGCGGTGTGCAAAACTTCAAAAGGAGAGAGAAGTGCTTCAAGTGCAGTGTGCCTAAATCAGGTAAAGGACTTCAACGGGGCTGCTGTGGATCCCTCTCCTCTACTCACACTCTCTTCCATCCAATCATGCATGACGCCGTCTTTCCCCAGAGGCCGAGCTGAAGTTGCCTCAGTTGCAGAGGGATCTGCCTGCTGGCCTTCAGAAGGACGGGGCGCCGGGCCTGCTGCCGCTGCCGGCGCCGTTCCACTCCTCTGGGCCGCCGGTCAGTCCGGGGCCGCCGGCCCAGCAGGCCGACGTCGCCAACGACAGTAAGTCTGTCTGGACCGGTCCCACCTGGCTTCAGCTCAGAGGGACCGACTTTCACTCAGTGAAATGTAGTAAAGAATTGTTTCTGTGCTCATTCAGGGTTTTATTTGACGATGTTTTGACTCTCAGTAATTAAAACCTTTAATAAATCAGGTTTAGATATTAAAGAGCACTTTTGATACAGGACTAACACTAAATACAAAATGTACATTTAATTTAACATTGACATGTTTTTTATTGTTGTTTGTTTTATTAATGATTGCTTTATATGTGTTATATTGTGTAATATAAATTAAAGCAAATACATTTTCTCTGCCTACTTATAGCTTACGAACCAGGAGGGGCATTATGGGATGCGTGCACATTATCTGGCAACCACAATAATGAATGTGTTAACGATTGCATCGCTCTCTCTTCTTGCACCAGCTCTGATACTCAGGAACCTCGGCCCTCACACCGCCGTGGAAACCATCTTATCTGCTTTGGCTCCGTTCGCCACGCTCTCGCCCTCCAACGTCCGGCTGATCAAGGACAAGCACACACACCTCAACAGGGGCTTTGCCTTCCTGCAGCTCTCCACCATAGTGGTGAGAAACACGATGAGACGCACTCGTGCTTAAATAAGTGCTCCACGGATGAATTGTTGTTCATTTCTAATCCACAGACTTTACATGTTGTCATTGTTGTAATGTGTTCAGATGAAATGCGCTTCATCCTCAACAGACACACACACACAGAGACAGTAACACAAACGTAGCCACACTAACTCACAGTGTTGGTCAACAGGAAGCGTCTCAGCTGCTCCAGATCTTGCAGGCTCTGCAGCCGACTCTGTCCATCGACGGGAAAGCCATCGTGGTGGAGTTTGCCAAAGGCTCCAAACGGTGAACACTTACACACATGAACTGTTCTGCAGAGGCAATTACCCAATAATGCTGCCGCACACTCATGCATTTATAATAATTGTTGGCCTCTGAACCGCCGCTGTGCCGTCCTCTCTGCCAGAGACGTGTTCCTGACGGACGGCAGCAGGGTGAGCGCCGCCACCGTGGCCAGCACCGCAATAGCTGCTGCCCAGTGGGCCGTCACGCAGGTAACGGCATGACCTGAAGGAAAACCCCTTTACTTCAGTGCTGTTCATTTACGACTGTATTCATGTGTTTTTCTTTCCTTGTAAAAAAATATATATGTTTATATTTTTCATACTCAGACCGCTCAGAATGGATCAGGTGGAAGTCAGAGTCTAGATACACCAGTGTACCAGCAGGGGGCAGCAGTCACCTACAACCAGGAAGGGAATGAATACTCTGGGCTGGATGGCACGTCCTTCAAGGCAGACGTCAGGGCTGCTGCTCCACCTGCTGCAGGAGCAGCTCAGATGGGTGCTTATGCAGGAGCAGCAGCGCTAGGTTGGTATGGCGTCTGCTAAACATGCAGAGCTCATTACCAACACATCTCCACAGCTGTTCACCTTGTGATTGACCTGGCATCCACCTGAAGCAGCTGTTTGTGTTGCAGCTGAGAGAGGGGCGTCTGGACCCGGAGTCGTGCAGCAGCCTCACTCTCTCACACAGACTGCTCTCCTCACCACAGCTACCGCACCAGTGACACAGGTACAATGCTAGCGTTTGTGTTCTTTCTATTTCATTATAGTTACGTGAGCTGAGCACTGAGTCTCTTTGCAGGTTGAGATCGTGGGGAAACCACAACCTGCAGCTCCCAGCCAGCCGGCGACCCCGGGCACTGAGCACGAGCTCCAGCAGTACCGTAAGGCTTCCTGCTCCCACTGCTGCCGACACCTTTATTCATGCTTATTGATGAGATGTACCTTCATAACCCTGACCCCGTCTGAAGTGATGTGAACCACAATGCTGGTAAACCGTCACGCTAACCTTTCATGATGAATTCCAGTTTGATTCTGTGTCTTTGACTGCAGCTGTGCCAGATGTGTCCACATATCATTATGACGAAAGCTCCGCCTACTACTACGACCCTCTCACAGGCCTCTACTACGACCCCAACTCCCAGGTAGAGCACTGATGTACAGCGGGCTAATGCCAAGCTAGCACGCTTGGACGTGTGTATTTCTGTCTGTGTTGTCTTGCTCAGCCTTTCAGTCTGGTTTCCTGCCGCCTCTGTCTTCGCAGTACTACTTCAACCCTCACACGCAGCAGTACATGTACTGGGATGGAGAGAAGCGCTCCTACATTCCTGCTGCTGCTGGAGAGTCCAGCGCTGACGGCGCTCCCTCCAGCTTGGGCGCGGCGCCGTCAGACTCACCGTTTGCTTCGCTCGGCAAGGAGAAGAAAGACAAACCCAAGAATAAAACTGCTCAGCAGGTATTCTACCTACTGCAGGCTGATGGAATGAAAATAAAGTCTAGTTTGTTTGCTTTTGTTTCTGCACAATAAACACAAACGTCTGTTAGATTTGATTATGTATAATTAAAACTGTTCGTTGGTACAATAACAATACAGTATCAGATAACACGGTTGAGTTCAAAGTGTACGACGCTCCTCTGCATTGCCAACATTTTCATAGATATTTAACACTTCTTGCTCTTTCTGCGAATGTTGGACTTCACCAGCTGGTATTTGTTGCACTGAGTTGTGTTGTGTTGCTCAGGTGTTCTTGGCCTCCTCTTGTGTGTAATTCTTCTGTTTGGTCCGTATATAAATGGCTGACTGGCATCTCTTGGCTTTATGTTATTAGATAGCAAAGGATATGGAGCGCTGGGCTAAGAGTCTCAACAGACACAAGGAGAACATGCGCTCTGTCTCTTCCTCCCCGGCCGTCGGCTCCACGGCGCTTCCCCCCGGTTACACCCGGGCGCCCGGCCACAGTCGCCCAGACGACCGCCGAGAATCTGCGAGCGCTGACGCAGGCTACGCTGTTCTGGAGAAGAAGGTACACGACCTTCCACAGACGTGCTGAGCTGTGACCTCAGGTGAGCAGCAACCAGACGACGTCCTACTGACCTCTGACCCCTCTGACTCCTGCAGGGTGCGCTGTCTGAGCGGCCTCAGATCTTTCTGGACCAGATCCGGCAAAGTGCAGAAGTAAGGACACGGTCAAAGGGATTGTGTTTATTACGTGGGGTCTGTTTTCCTCACCTGTCTGTTTGTAGAAGGTGCTACAGAACGTTTCATTTCAAGCGTACTATCAAAGTTCTTCTTCCATCCTCTCTGCTCCTCGTTCTGCAGCGCTCCCCTCCTCCGGCTCCGCAGGGTCTGGTTCCTGCCTACAGCGGAGAAACTGACAGCGACGAAGAAGGAGGCGACAAAGAAGAGAAGGAAGGGAGGATGACGGACTGGGTTAAACTGGCCTGTCTGCTGTGTCGCAGGCAGTTCCCCAGCAAGGAGGCCCTGATCCGGCACCAGCAGCTCTCTGAGCTGCACAAGGTGGCTGCAAACAGTTTACTACAACTTCACAGCGATGCAGATATTCACAGAAACCTCACAAACATCTGTTCATTCCTGGCAGGACCTTGGATGAAATGCACTAGAACGTGTTTTCATAATTGTTATCTTGAGTATTTATTCAGCACTAAAGTGTAGACTAAAGACATTCCTCTGGTGAACAGTCGAACGTGTTTGTCTGTTCTCAGCAAAACTTGGAGCAGAGAAGAGTACAGCAGGAGTCTTCAGGGAAGGAGGTTGGTCGAGCCGCTGCGTCTGAGCGGAGGAGCCGGACAACATTGCATGGACTCATTGTGTTCCTAGAAGTAGTATTCATATTGTCCTTTCACTTTCTCTTGCTTGCAGAGACATCTGGATGGTCATGAGCCTCCGGATCCGAAGAGGAGGAAGTTTAGCCCTATGTAAGCGTTGAAGGAAAACCATGTTTTGTCTCCAGCTGCGATGGTTTACAGTTGGAGTGCAGAAGTGGTCGTTTACAAAACACTGGACATTACCCTGCCTTGTTCCTCTTGACGGTGTAGACATTTCTCTGTATGCTGGTAGTCTGGTTTCATAACTCGTCTGTACTGACTGTAAGACGTGTGTGTGTCTGTGTGTGTCTGTGTGTGTCTGTGTCTGTGTTTAATGTTTTATTCTCTTGCTCTCTTCAGCGACGGGCTCACAGGTGGAAGTCTTGGTGCCAGGATGCTGCAGGGAGGCGTGAAGAAAGGGTTTCTATTGCGCAATATGCAAGTGGACTGAGCCCTCACCTTCCTGACCCAAGACGATGACAACGCTCAGCGCGCCACACTTCACCATTAACGTCGTATAGATAAACCTGTTAATTTTGGTTTGTAATTACAATTACCTCAAAGTGGTAATACACTCATGAACTGATCCTGTAGCAGTGGATGTCAGGATATTGCACAGAATGCACTTTTTTGCTTTCTTCCTGAATGATGCAGTTTTGTGTTCTCGCGTGCTTCACAGCTTGTGTGTGATAAACAAGCTTTATGTGGTTGGGGAACGTTTGGGATTTTCTAATATTACTGTCTATGCACCATAGATTTTTTTTTTTTAATTTAATGCTATATGCCTCGTCATTCAGTGAATGACTGGTCCAGGCATGAACTACACACCATGATGAACTTGACTCGGTCTCACTAAAACTAGTGTCCTTGAGAAGTGTCTGTCTGTCATGTTGCAAATATTAATTCACAATGTAATACATAATTATCTCTGAGGATTTTCTTTTCTTTTTCAACACTGTAACTGCGTTTCTTCATGTTAATGAGTTCAGAATAACATTTTCATAAGCTACTCCATATTTCACAGTTGCCAATGTTTCGACATGTGACGTTACTACAGCCATGCTTTTGCAAATCGGTGGTTAAAAAGAGGAACATGTGCAACGTCTTGGAGCGCAGACATCGCGCAGCTGTTGCGCAGCGCGCGCGCCCGGACCGTCAGATCAGTTCACGACACCTGTGCGCGTGTTGCGGCTGTTCTGTTGCCATGGGAGCAGCAACACAGCGGCTCCCAGGCAACGCGTTGACGGCTTCATTCTAACGTCTCGTTCCTGTGTAAATGCGCCTAAATTAAGCAAACGGTTGTCTCGTTGGCACAAAGTGTTTCCTGCTTCTCTGAACCGGTAACTTTAGAGCCGCCGAACACAACAAACATGTCCGAGGCCGAAGAGGACGCGCTCTTCTCGGACGTCGAGGCCGAGGAGGCCGAGGAGGAAGCGCAGCCGCCGGGAGCCGAGCAGGTAGCGGGCCGGTTCACCTGAACCAACGGCGGAGGAACAGAGTCACGTGGTTGGTCCCAAGTTGTGGACCGGTGTTACCTGGGAGTTGTGTTCTAGTCAAGTTAGTAGTTTGTGTCCGAGCGCCAAGTCACTGTGACGTCACTGCCTTAAGTCGCTGGTTCAGGTCTGAAGTGAACCAATATCCTCAAAGGCTCTGGTCTCGTCCCAGAACCTGCTCAGACAGGAGAGCTCAGGCCTGGATGCCCTCACCTTTACTTCCTCTGAGGCCCCTGGTGTCAAATAAGCAAACAATGAAAAACCAGCGATGGTTTATTTACTGTAATCTTAGAAAAGAGGACAAATCATATAATCTACTCAAGTGAGGCTTCACTGATTAACACCAGGATTAAAGGGATCAAGTCACTCTGATTATTCATCAATTAAATGTTATTTCAAAGTTACAAATGTATTTACATAAACACATTTATTGAAACAACTCATGCTCCAACCTCTATGTTGTAAATATGGAAATTGGAAACCGGTTTCAAATTTCTATGAAAATATTATTCTGCTTCAGAAAAGGCTGACCAATACATATCTGAACTTTTATGTAGCGTAAGTACGACGTAACATCCCATAAATCCAGGAGCAGACTTGCAGTTGGGGAAATCCACTACAGTAACTCCAGGGACACTTTTTACCCCCCTGCTTAAATCTTCACTCAGTGTGAATTCATAAAGTCACAGTGACTTGATTGTATGTTGACGGTGAGCAACAGGAATTATGATACAGCCTGCATTCATTTGTGCATTGAATCGTCATTGGTCATGTGTTAGTTAAATATTACTTGAGTGTGTTATTTTGACCTTTTATGCAAAGGTTTTACTGCAGTACTTCACATAAACCTCTACATGGGAGACCCATTCATGGCTGAAATGTGGGTTGGGTTTGAAGCTCCAGCGCGTGGAGGGGCTTGTGTCTCAGCTTTGATCCATCATGTTGTACATCTACTCCCTTTTGACGGATTTTAATGGTTTAATCCTGCGCTGTCTTCCTGTCTAAGGTACCGGTTGTCCCTTTGACCCAGGAAATCATCGGGCCGGCGCTCTCGTTGCTCTGCCGAACAGGAAATGGACTTGGACATGCATTTGTCAGAATGGATCTAAAAAACATGTAGGATGGCAAATATACATTAAAAGCTAAATTATCTGCCATAGCCATACTGCCGGGGTGCTATTCATTGTAACAATCTCTTTGATTTCATCTTTCCCTTGGACGCTGTCGTCCCACTCAGTGGACTGACTGACATTGCTGCACTCTGCAGTTATATTCACTTACGTTTTCTGGATTTATCCAACAACCACCTCAATGATCTTTCTCCTCTGGCGTCTCTCACCCAACTGCTCTGGCTGAAGGCAAGGACTTCTCCTTTACATTCATTTAGAAAAGGATGTTGACTTTGACCGATGGCGAATGTTGATTGCAACTCTTCTTCTGTAGGTCGACAATAATGTTGTGGAATGTCTCAAGAGTCAACCTTTTGCTGAGTTGACCTACTTGCAGTGGCTGAGTTTGTCAATGAACCGGATACCAGACCTGCAAGGCCTGGTCGGGCCTGCCTTGGAGAGCCTCAATCTTATAGGTTGAGCTACAGACTTTATGTCAGGATGATGGCGTTTGAGTTCCGTGTGTGGATGGATGAATGACGATGGATTACACTAATTCTGAGTTTCTGGCAGGTAACAAAATCCAGAGCATGACTGATCTTCAGAGTGACTGTTTTGTAAACCTGGTAACTCTGGAGCTGAGAGGAAACCAATTAGATACCACGGATGGCATCAACCTTCCCAACCTGCGGAAATTATATTTGGTAATAAAAGCACTATTTGGTGAAGAGCACGACCACACTGGATGAGGTTGATCACTGAACACCAGCCTTAACATCCACGTCATAATGCAGAGAACAGATTGCCAGTGTGTGTCTTTGCTCTCCGTTCAGGCCCAAAATGTTATCAAGCGTTTGGAGGGTTTGGAGAAGTTGGAGCGCCTCACCACCCTTCACCTTCGAGACAACCAGCTCGATACTCTGGATGGCCTCAACCCCAACATGAAGTGTCTTCAGTACCTCAATGTCAGGTAAACAGTTGTAGCCCAACGGGGCAGATCAGACCTAATAAATAAAATGAACATATCGCAGATGATATATGCTGCATGCTTCTGTCTCTGTCTTAGAAGCAATGCAATCGTAGATGAGAAGGGCCTGCTCAGCCTTGCATTTGTGTCGAAAACTCTGCAAGCGTTGGTCCTGTCTGACAATCCTCTGGTGGAAACGACCGACTACCGGCTGATGGTATTGAGTCTGCTGCCACAGCTGGAGCAACTTGACAAAGACCTCGTCTCCCAGGAGGAGAGGACCGACGCCAGAGAGAGACTCAAGGTAAAGCTAGGATCAGTCCTTTCTCTTTGTGGCACGCTCAGACATACAACTGCTGTGGTTTTAATGGCATGTGTGTTATTTCAGCAACTTCAAGAGGAGGAACTTGAGCCATAAGATTTGCAACGATGGCCAAAATGAGGAAGAGTTTGACTTGAACACAGGCTTGGTGTGTAGGGTGACTGTTATTGTGTTGTATGAAAAGTATAGATTACATCTTGATAGTGTATCTGTAACTGATGCTCTTTGTATCTGTAAAATGTTCATAAGGGTTGCTTGTGTCACGTTCGTACACGAGTACAGCCCACATCTATTGTTTTTAACAATAACATTTGGAAAAATATTTTTTCTCACTCATCTATTGACATGTACAAATGCAAATAATCAGCACGTTCAAAGCAACGTGTCAGTAACTAATACATAAGAAGCGAGGGAGTATTTGAAGCTCGTGTTGCTGGACGAGCGGTCCTGTGTTTCCCTGAGTAAGGATGAGAGGGCAAAATCCTCCATTTCCGGGTTGGCAGCCATCCAGCTTCAGCTTTAAAGGGACAGCGGCATGTATGGAAAAAACCCACATGTATACTGATCACTGGTCTTCAAGCACAGCGTATGCATATTGTATCAGATAATACATTTATTTCTGATTAAAAGTTGTATTGTAAAGTCATCATTCATGTTTCTATAGCTCACATACTGTTGCAAACAACCCGGAAGCAACCTCATTTCTTAAACCAAGCCGTGTAACTCGCTCCAGTTCTCCACAAGGTGTCTGGCTGTGATGATTAGTGCTTTAAGTTCATACTCTGGCCATATGTTTATCAGAAAGGACATTATCAGAACGAAGTCACCACGAGCCGTAACTTTCACGTGAAGATCTGAAGCAGCACGCGGCGGACCGCCCTCCAATGGGAGGCCAGGTGGGCGTGGCCGCGCAGGAGACATAAGCGCCCCTCCCCGCGCGCTTCCGCCTCCTCGGTCGCGCTCTCGTCAGACAGCTAGCAGCGGCGTTGCGCAGCTTTGAACCGACGACCCCTGGAAAGCCGCTGAGTAATTGAAGTAATTGAACTATTCAAGCGGACGCGTTTTCTTTGAAAAAAAGAAAGAAAAACTAATCCAGAAACCATGACCAGCTACCACAAACCCGATGAAAAAACTCTGCAGGGGCTGAAAGACGTCGCTAACAAGCTGCGGATCAACTCCATCAAGGCGACATGCGCCTCGAACTCTGGGTAAGCGATGTCGAGTAATGCTGCAACGAGCTAACGCGAAGCGCACCGACACAAACGTGCAGCGTGTTGGAACCGCAACGTGACGGCCACGCGCGGGTTACCTGCGGCCCGGTGGCACGTGCTGCCTGCAGGTTACTTTCACGCGGTTGAAACTCCGCCACCGCGAGCGATTACGAGCTGCTGCACTGTTAAGCTACTTGCAGAGTTATATTGGTCTGCGTGCACAGTCTGTGCTAAAGTGAGCACAATATAACACGTTGTGTCGTCAGTGAAAACCAGCAGCAGCGTCTCTTGTCGACGTCACAATCAGTGCAGTCTGATAGATCATGCACTGACACAAACAGCATGGCAGCTTGCTGGAGTACTTTTAGTCTTAGCACCGAGCTGCTAACCAGGAATCAGGTGATCACGCGACTCGTGGTCAGTTTGAAGCCGTAATTTAAAGTTGCAGCCAGTTGCAGCCAGCTGGAAGTTGCACACCAGTTGCAATTGTTTTCAGGAAATTGGTGTCGCGTGTCTATCAAATGGTAGTTTTACTCTCCCAAAAGGCTTAAACTGGCAATCTGACGTCTTCTCTTCCATCCCTGATCCAGGGTCCACGCGGGGTCACTTTAAATGGTTTCCTAGTTGACATGATTTTTGTAATGTTTCTATAATCTGTGCCCACAACATGGAAAACCCACAATGTCGATATCAGAAATGTCTGTAACTTAAACCTCGCGTTTTGGATTCCTCTGGTAACTGTTTTGCAGTCGCATGTGAATCTGATGAGTAGTTTTTGACTAGATAATTTGTCCTTGCATATTAGATTGAAAATAAAATAAGCACTGTATTTATGCAACAGATTCTGTAGTTTTCATTTTTTTTATTTTGTAGCATCAAAATCTGAACTCCGACTCAGTGGAGCGAGTTGGGCAATAAACCAGCGAGTTGGGCAATAAGCCAGCTTTGTATTGATGAAGTGAAGGACCGCGCCTCATATTCTAAATGCATTGTGTGTCATTCACCTGATCTGGTATTTATCACGTGGAGGATTCCCAATTTAAAATCCAATTGGTCCCCTTTGTTTCCCCTCCCTGTTTTATTGTATTCACATTGTAAGAAATCCGGATTTGTGATTTTTGAATTGCGCAACTTTAACTTTTGAAAAGGAAACGTTTGTTGGTAAACCGGTTTGTTTCTTCCTCATGGCAGCTGAGAAGGAAACGATGAGCATTTCCTGGATGCCCTGATGGACCGACACGTTTAACAAAGGATGCTTTTCACCGATGACACTGAAACTCAACGCCTGTTGTTTCTCACTATTTGCTGGATGTGGATCATGACGCTCGAGTATCTGATGGCTTTCAGTTTATTTCCCAACAGGTTATCTCTCATCAGGAGGACAAGGGTAAACGGAGCACTGGGTTGTTTATTATGAACTCTAACAGTGACCGTGATGTATGTTTGATGAAGATAAGTGTTCTGCATGGTTTAAATATGATGCTGTTTGTAATCTAACCTGCACAGGGAAGCAAGATGCTGTTGAGCAACCTGGGATTTCTAAAGTTGAATATTGCAATACCATAAACCACGATGCAGAAACTAACAGTTTCACAAGTGTACTTGTGTTTTTACACAAGTACACTTGTGTTTTTTTAAGTGCTGTGAATGTGGAAAGATGACAGATTACCAATCGATTGATTTTCTAATCCCAAGAGATGGAAGGCTCTCTTTAAAATAATCATTGCTTGAGTTACAAATGTATTGACTTTTTTTTTTAGGAATGACCAATTGTGGCGTGTTTTTATTGTCAAACTAAAACCGGTGTGAAGCCTCGTGGCTGTAGCAGCACATGCATGGTGTGTGTGCACTTTGTGTTTGAATACAGATGATTTTCTTGTCTCGTTGTCGACATCTTGTCCACGCTGCGTCTCTTCTCTCCGCAGTCACCCCACGTCGTGCTGCAGCGCGGCAGAGCTCATGTCGGTGCTCTTCTTCAACACCATGCGCTACAAAGCAGACGACCCGCGCAACCAGTGCAACGACCGCTTTGTGCTCTCAAAGGTTGGCGCATGTCTTTGAGAGAGAATATTCTTCAGTGGAAGTGTGATCCGCTGTCTCTAAAGCCTCCTGGCTGTCTGCAGGGCCACGCTGCACCCGTCCTGTACGCCGCGTGGGCCGAGGCCGGCTTCGTGAAGGAGTCGGAGCTGCTCAACCTGCGTAAGGTCGACTGCGATCTGGAGGGTCACCCCACGCCGGTGAGCTGAACCCGAGTCCTTCTGGTGTTCAGGTTTCCTTGGAAGACTGACCGTCGTGTTGAAGTTGCTCTCCGTCAGCATCTTGTGTGACGTTTGGTTTCCTCTCTGGTCGTCAGAAACTGGCCTTTGTCGACGTGGCGACCGGCTCTCTGGGTCAGGGCCTCGGGGCGTCCTGTGGGATGGCGTACACGGGAAAGTACTTTGACAAATCAGGGTATGTAGACACAAGTGTGTATGTTCAACGTTTTGCATTAAACCTGTGTCTTTCTTTTCAGCATCAGTATGCATTATGAACGTTATGTTTCAATTAGATTGCTTCAGGATATTTTCTCTGTACTCAAACTATTTATGTGATTCTGATGTTGAGAGTTGTTGTTGTTGCGTCAACAATAGTTGTTTCACAGAGACTTCCTTCAGTGCAGTAACTTGCCTGGCAGTCGGTAACTTTTAAAGTGATGGCTGAACTCTAATCGGATGAATAAACTGTAGTCGCGAAGCTCGACTTGTTTAGTGTTGCAGGTCCAAAGGGATTTGCTCTGCTGCAACAGTAATGTTTAACGTAGCAACAATAATACGGACAGAGTTATGTACCTCTTCTTCGTCTTCGTGGGAGTGACTGTTGGTGAACAAAATGTTTATGTCCAGAGTCGGTACAAGAACCAGTGATGTCACTGAGCTGTCAGGACGTTTACTTCTGGATGAAACGAGTGAGTCTGAGCTCTTTGGAGACAAAGGCAGAACCTCTGCAGCCCGTCTGACCGGTCCTTTGGGTCTGAGTCTCCTTCAGTCTGCGTCCAGCTGACTTTAGTCTAGTGGGAACCTTGACGGGCTCAGCTGTGTGGAGATGAACTGTTCTGCGTTGGCCTGTAGGTACCGCGTGTACTGCATGATGGGCGATGGCGAGTGTTCGGAGGGCTCGGTGTGGGAGGCCATGGCCTTTGCCTCCTACTACAAACTGGACAACTTGGTGGCCATCATGGACGTCAACCGGCTCGGTCAGAGTGAAGCTGCGCCCCTGAAGCACGACATGGAGACGTACCGCAAGCGCTGCGAAGCCTTTGGGTCGGTACCAAATGTTCCTCCTTTGTCTGATATCCGAGAAACATTTGACCGATGGCCATTTTAAAATGTCTCTGAAGACATTATCAAAATAAACATGACTCATGTCATACTGACTTTATGTCATATTTGTGTATTGTCAGGACCGTACTGTTCTCGGTCCAAAGTTGTTGCCTTTCGTGGGTTAAATGTAACTTGACTCTCTCACATTGTGTCTGCAGGCTGTTAAACTGAGCAACATGTATGTTTTCTAGGTGGAACACGTATGTGGTGGACGGACACGACGTGGAGGAGCTGTGCAAAGCCTTCTGGCAGGCGCAGCAGGTGAAGGGCAAACCCACCTGCATCGTAGCCAAGACCTTCAAGGGCAAAGGACTCAAAAGTTAGTGTTCATGAGATGGATATTTAATTCACTGAGCGATTAAATTCTGAGTTTGATTCAGACTTGTTTATCTCTTTGCTGCAGATATCGAGGATCTTGACAACTGGCATGGGAAGCCCATTCCCAAGGACAAGCTGGACGACGTCCTGAAGGACCTGCAGGCTCTGATCCAGGTTCCCAACAAGACGCTGAGCCCCGAGCTGCCCAAAGACGACACGGTGCCCGCCGACCTGAGCGCCATCGCCCTGCCGTCGCCCCCCGCTTACAAGAAGGGAGACAAGGTAGCGCTTCACTCGTTCTCCTGTTGAACGCCGGCAAATGTGCTGTTGGTTACTTTTGTCTGGACACATTTGTTGCAACGGATGCATCGACCTTTTAACAGCTGTACGTTTACTGATTCCTCTGTTTCAGTCAGACTTGTAGATTATAGCTTTGTGTTGATGACCCTGTTGATCGTCACCATTCCTTCCTGCAGATGGCGACACGGCGTGCGTACGGCGTCGCACTGGCCAAGATGGGCGAAGCAAGCCAGAGAGTGGTGGCCCTGGACGGAGACACCAAGAACTCCACCTTCTCAGAGACCTTCAAGAAGGCGTTCCCCGAGCGCTACATCGAGTGCTTCATTGCTGAACAGAACATGGTACTATATACTTATCTCTTTACACTCAAACCTCATCACACGCCGTCATTAAGAGCCTTAATACCAATTCTTCTCCACGCTGCAGGTGGGCGTGGCCATCGGCTGTGCCACCCGAGACCGCACGGTTGCATTTGCCAGCACGTTTGCTGCCTTTTTCTCCAGAGCCTACGACCAGATCCGCATGGGCGCCATCTCCCAGTCCAACGTGAACCTGGTGGGGTCGCACTGCGGCGTCTCCATCGGTAAGCCTGCCGCAGCGTCACAGACGTCCTCGTGGGGACGAGAGTCCGGCCTCCCGCCTGAGTTGATTCTGCTTTTCAGGTGAGGATGGTCCTTCCCAGATGGCCCTGGAGGACTTGGCCATGTTCCGTGCCATTCCCACCTGCACCGTGTTTTACCCCAGCGACGCCGTGTCCACGGAGAGGGCTGTGGAGCTGGCGGCCAACACCAAGGTCTGTAGCCACCTGGTGGTGGATCCAGTAATCCAGCCTTCTGTTCTTCTGCTGTAACTCATCCCTCGACCTCCTCAGGGGATCTGTTTCATCCGCACCAGCAGACCAGAGACTGCAGTCCTCTACTCCCCAGAGGAGAAGTTTGAAGTGGGCTTTGCCAAGGTAACCATCAATGATGTGTACACACTCTATGTACTAGTCCACCAAGTCGCTGGAGCAACAAAATACATTTGAATGAACAGAACATGAACGTGTATGAATAAATGTGTACTTTACCAGATTGTGCGCCAGTCGGACAGTGACTGTGTGACTGTAGTGGGAGCTGGTGTGACGCTGCATGAGGCCCTGGCTGCTGCCGACCAGCTGGCCAAAGAAGGTGAACCTGCAGCGCCCTCTAGTGGTGACATGGAGCGCTTCCTAACATTCATCCACAACTCCTGTTTGGTACTTCAGGGGATGGAAGTCATCAGCTTCTAGGTTAACCATCGTGGTTTAATCATTTCCCAAAGTAACAATCTCCTCATGAATTCCAACAGGAAAGAACATCCGTGTAATTGACCCATTCACCATCAAGCCCTTGGATGCCGCGACCATTCTGACCAGTGCCAGAGCCACTAAGGGTCAGATCATCACTGTGGAGGACCACTACAAGGAGGGTAGGCTGTGTGTCTGTGTGTCTGTGTGCGTGTGTGTCTGTGTGCGTGTGTGCTATTGCAGACTTCTCTACTCGTGTACCATGAGCTGTTCTATCTATCGGTCTACCTAGAGGGCTTCATGTCTTCTCTAGCTGCTTTGATCTGATGGTCTCCCTCCCTCCCTCCAGGGGGTCTTGGTGAAGCGGTGCTGTCGGCAGTGGGCCAAGAGCCCGGCATAGTTGTGACCCGGCTGGCCGTGACGGGCGTTCCCCGCAGCGGAAAGCCCCAAGAGATGCTCGACCTGTTTGGCATCAGCGCCAAGCACATTGCCAACGCCGTGCGTCAGGTCTTTGCTAACTGAGGACCGCCCCGCTTGCTCGCCGCTCGGTTCCATCACAACTTGCAGCTAACTGGCTCGTCCTCGTGAAGATCTGTTCACTTCTACTCCGTCCTGTCTCTTGGTCTGTACAGTTTACTCTGGGTTGTGGTTGTGAGGGATGGCAGCAGGAGGGCCGTGTTGTCACAGACTAGCGGTTAGTCTTCTCCCGATGGGTTTGTTATGTATTTAGAACATCACTGAATACAGTACATGTGGTGTGTTGACAGATTAATAACCAGCAGGTGTGTTTCAGACCACGACTTGGAGGAGCATTCTAATCTTTTCTTTCACATTCTTTAGGTTTATGCCTTTTCTTAAGAAACTCTGTTATAGCTTGTCGTAGATCTTGATGGCTCCCGTTTTGCTGCTTCATCCGGTTTGATCATGAACAGTTTGACCTTCATCTTGTGTTCTGGCCACATCACACAAAGTTACTGGTGTCATCCTGTTGTACCGTGTTGCGCTGGAATAAAAGAATTAACCCAAATATTTTGTGTTTTTTTTAAATTTAATTTAATTTGTATTCTCCTCTCCTGGATGAGTCTCAATGCCCTACCGGACAGCGTTTGTGAGATCGGAGTGAGACAAAGAGAAAAGTGGATGTCGTGAATGATCTTCGCAAATAAAACCTCTTGGATGTGTCAGCGTTGTCTACGACGTTACGAGGTTATGGAGCGTATTCACCCACGTGACCACAACAAGTTTCACGGTCATGTTGGGGTCCATGCACGGCATTGTTTTGCTGTGGTTTATGCCGCTTTTCTTAAGAAATGACTATTATATCCTGAAGGAGACACTATTTCAGTTCAAAACGGCGTGTCTTGTGATTATTGCACTGTGCCTTATTGTTGGATGTGGGACTAATGACTCCAGTACGCAAAATCAATAGCAAAACCCATTGACTCCTAAGATGCTTACGTCACGTGAATACGCTCTATACCAAGCTGACTAGCTAACGTTATACGTTAGCTAACGTTATACGTTAGCTAACGTTATACGTTAGCTAACGTTATACGTTAGCTAACGTTATACGTTAGCTAACGTTATACGTTAGCTAACGTTATACGTTAGCTAACGTTATACGTTAGCTAACGTTATACGTTAGCTAACGTTATACGTTAGCTAACGTTATACGTTAGCTAACGTTATACGTTAGCTAACGTTATACGTTAGCTAACGTTATACGTTAGCTAACGTTATACGTTAGCTAACGTTATACGTTAGCTAACGTTATACGTTAGCTAACGTTATACGTTAGCTAACGTTATACGTTAGCTAACGTTATACGTTAGCTAACGTTATACGTTAGCTAACGTTATACGTTAGCTAACGTTATACGTTAGCTAACGTTGACTGACTGTTGTTAACGTTGTGACTGTAGGGACCGGAAGTAGCTGTGATAGAACAGTATAACGTTAGCTAACGTTATACGTTAGCTAACGTTAGCTAACGTTATACGTTATACGTTAGCTAACGTTATACGTTAGCTAACGTTATACGTTAGCTAACGTTATACGTTAGCTAACGTTATACGTTAGCTAACGTTATACGTTAGCTAACGTTATACGTTAGCTAACGTTATACTGTTCTATCACAGCTACTTCCGGTCCCTACAGTCACAAGAACAGTTGCTCACAAGGGCCAGAATGAAGAAGAGAGAGAGAGTTAAAGTGCATGTTCCTTCATTTCAGCAGCTTGTGAATGCAGAGGTGTGTAATAGATTGCAGCTTGCAGTTAAATCACAACTGTTATTTTACTCTTGAAAAACTACTACCATCCTCTGCAGGTTGTCAAACTGGGTTTGAGTGTGTGCTCAGTGGATTACTGCATGTTCCTGTCAAGATCTAAATGACACATCACTATTTACCTTGGAAGAGAACATCAGGACCCGAGTGTTTCCCGGTTTACTGGTGAGTCCTAAGGACCTTTTGGAAAACGTCTGCAGTCTTTAGTCTCTCCATCAGCTTCAGATGAGCTACACGACCAAAATGAAGACAAGACACACACACACACACACACACACACACACACACACACACACACACACACACACACACACACACACACACACACACCTCTTTCACAGCTTGAGTGTGAGCGTGTGGTTACTAAGCAAATAAAGTGCGTTTGTCAGCAGGTTTCACCCCACAGTGAAAATCCCAGTTTGGCTCAACAGCCAGTGGCTCCTGCTGAAACCGAGAAGATGTACAACTCCAGACTCCATGTGTAAGCATCAGTGTGTGTGTGTGTGTGTGTGTGTACAGACAGTGTGTGTGTACAGAAGGTAAAGATGGGCCCGTTGTTTGCTTCCCAGACGACGTGTTTGTTTTCATACGTAGATGTTAGCGCTTGGCTCCAACCTGAACTTTATACCAACCCTGTTTCGTATTTGGAAAAGGTCCGAGGTCCGTGTGACTCTTCCAGGAGAAACACAGACATGACTGGATCACAAATGCTCGTGTCATAATGTCTGACTGGAAACTATCACAGTTGTATGAAACATTGTGTTCAAGTTTCTGTGAGTTTGTTTTTGACCTCTGCCTCCCAGATGTTCCTCCTTCTTCCTCTCGGCTTCAGTCTGAGTCGGGCATGTGCAGTATGGTTTAGTGTTGCTTTGGGCTCACAGCAGAGAAGCTGCTGCTTCAAGTCTTCATCGTGACGTCGACTTCTACTCGCTGAGTTTCTTCTCGTTGGCAGCAGCCTCTGAACTCTGTGGATCGGCTTCGTCGTGCCTTTGGACTTCTCTCTCCAACGGAAACCGCTTTTACTGATAGAAATTGAACAATGAAAATGCCAAAGCCATGGCTCACGTTCATGTGTCTCTGTGGCACAGCTTCGTTGGGACGCGGCCATGACTCTTTGCATGACTTGGATTCATACCTGGAAAGCTCATCTGAAACAGCCTCATTGGAGGAAGCAGTGTTTCATCCACCAGGAAAACATGCTTCAAGTCCAACCCTCCCTTCTGGTAAGACATGAATCTTTAAATGCTGCATGATCTTAGCTAATACATGTTTTGATAACTGAAATACTTTGACATAACAGAGCATACACAGCTGAGTTTTTATCTCTTTAATTGTCTGTTTCTTCGGCTTCATGTGGAGAAGTGACCGAGGATGAACGTCTCCAAGCGGAAGCAGAGAAGAAGAGCGAGCGTCACGGAGCAGCGTTCAGAAAGCTGCAGGCTCGAAGCAGAAGAGGCGCTTCGGGCAGAAGGAAACACGCAGCGACTGTGGAGGCCAACGCGTATAGAATAGTATGGCACTACCTTTACATCAACACCATGTCACACATGGATGTATTCCTTTGTTAAGCATGTCAGTGACGTACTGCAGGCAGGTATCGGGCAACGCATGGCGGGCTGGAGGACGCCGACACGAGAGGAAGGAACCAGCAACCTGATCGCTGCTCTGAAGGAGCTCCATGCTGACAAACTACGACTGCTGGATCAACAGGAAGCACAAGAGGGAGAAGAGGACGATGACGACGACGATGATGATGACGATGATGACGATGATGACGATGACAATGATGACGACGAAGAGGAGGAGGAGGAAGAGGTTTGATTTTTGTTGGTTTACTTCAGGTAATTTAATCATTCATGAAACTATTATTTGTCATGTAATTAAATCCTTAATTATTTGTGTCAGGAAGAAGAGGAGGAGGAGGAGGAAGAAGAGGAAGAGGAGGAGGAGGAGGAGGAGGAGGAGGAAGAAGAGGCAACTGAGGCTCCCAGCAATGAAACAGAGACTCCCTCCTGGACAGAGTTTCCTCTCAGCAGGTGTCAGACCGCTGACAGAGAAATCAGCTGCAGGGGCGTCGGCATGACGCACCTGCCAATCATCCACAACCTGCTGGCCACCAATCTGGACATGGCAGGTGTGTGCGTGTGCGTGCGTGCGTGTGTGTGTGTGTAATGTCTGTATAAACCTTCTGATGTACTTCTTCTCCATGTGTGTGTGCATGTTTACCATAAACATATTCATGTGATTTGTCTCCAAGAGAACAACATCAGGAGCATCAGTCCACACGTTTTCTCCGGCGTGCCGAACCTGGACACTCTGGACCTGAGCAGAAACCGTCTGGACGATGACTCGTTCAGCCAGAAGCCGCTGGTGGTAAGTCACTCCTCTTCCTCCTCTTCCTCCGTCTGGTCTAAAGTCTGTTTGTCCCAGAGAGCTGGACCTGCATGTTTCTTGGTGCTTGAACGGGCATCACATTACGACGTCAGGGTTCAACTGAAGGCCCGTGTTACACCCGTGTGATGTGTGATACAAATGCAAACGGCCACACGTTGATGTGAAGCCAGAGCCAACCCATGAAATCTGACTGCAATGAAATCTGAGAGCTTCTGCGGCTCCAGACCTGCAGTACAGGTCTTACCAACGAGCAAGGCAGTGTTACGCCTGCTGTTTTTTATTCATTTGTATGAATATATTTGTACGAAAGAGAAGAGACAGAGCCCAGAGGAAACTTTAAACTGTTAATACATAATGTGTGTTAATAAAGTCAGACAACAAAAAGCTTGATCTTAAGCCACGATACAATGAGTATTATGCACCTTATGTGGTAACTATCAACCCTTAACAAAGCAAACGAATATAAAGAACAGTGGCGTGTCTTTACCTGCACATTTAAACTGCAGTGATGTTGCTCTCCTGTAGGGGGCGGAGGTGAGCATGCGTAGATTTGCTCATGAGCCAAAAAAAACTCCCCCTTTTGGAAAATATGCCGCCTGCTAGATGTGAATGAGTTTTATAACACACTTTGCATCTAATTAAAATCAAAAAGCAGCCTGTATCCTGTATCATTACAGTGATAAAAGAGCACTGAACATTGCATTAACTAATCCTCTCTCAGAATAACCTCTGGTCTAACCTCTAAATGACCACAGGCTGACCACACCACGCTGACCAATCATTACGCTCCACCACCAACACGCTCTCCCAGTATTGGCTGGGCAGACCGGTTGGAAAACAGCTGCAACCAATGACGTGGAAAATAAAAGCAAATTATTTTTGGAGCAAGTTTTTTTTCCTCTTTTTTTGCTCACGTCCCAGTAATGACAGAGGACTGGACCGGCTTGACCGATCCTGTGAAAGCTTCAGCCCAGTGCGTTTAGTCGACACAGATGAACCACAGCGGAAGCGTCACAGCGTGGCTTTGCTAAAAATACAACCGACTCCATGACGAGGAAGAGGAGCACAGAGTTGGTGTGTTTCTGAACTCTGTGACTGTGGCCTTCTGGCCCGTTGGGATGGAAAAGGATAAACTCTGAAGTCTCGTTTCTGTCTTTTCTATCCATCCAACCTCTTCACCCTCTTTGTGCTACGTGTCGTGCAGAACTTGACCTTTCTGAAGAAGCTGAATCTGGACTTCAACCAGCTGACCAGCATCCCGGCGCTGCCGGCGTCTCTGGAGGAGCTAAAGATGAGCAGCAACAAGCTGGGCGCTCTGGGCCCTCACGGCTTCACAGGTGGGAAGGTGTCTGCGTTCAAGGAAGAGAAACGTCTGGTACGCAAAATGATCTCATTGAGTATTCTCCTCCAGGCCTGAGGAACCTGTTGAGTCTGGAGCTTGAAGATAACGCTCTGCATGAGGGCAAAGTGTCACCTCAAGCCTTCAGACCGCTGGAGAAGCTGCTGGAGCTCCAGCTGGACAACAACCGCTTCCGCTCGCTGCCTCTGGGTCTCCCTCGCTCTCTCCAGGTGGCTTCACTTCCCCGTCTGGACATGTTCAGCTGAAGGAGACGGCTGAGCTCTCGAACAGCACTCAGCTGCTCTCAGAAAGCCAGACTCTGAAATGAAGACCAGTATTTATGTTCCAACGGGACCTTGTCTGTCTTTCTTCTGTGCAGGAGCTGGAGATGAATGGAAACCTGATAGAGGAGCTGACAGACGAGGCTCTGAGGGACTGTGTCCTCCTGAAGGTGCTGGAGCTGAGTCACAACCTCCTGCAGGAGCACAGCATCGCTGCCCACGCCTGGACCCGCCTCAGGTACGCCCATCCATCCATTCAGTCATTCATCCATCTGTCCATTCATCCAGCCATCCATCCATTCATTCATTCATCCATCTGTCCATCCATCCATCCATTCATCCATCTGTCCATTCATTCATCCATCTGTCCATACATTCATTCATTCATCCATCTGTCCATCCATCCATTCATTAATCCATCCATCCGTCCATTCATTCATCCATTCATTCATCGATAAATTCAGCCATTATTGATTTTAAATAAATACAGATCAGCAGTTCCTCTCTCAGCCACAAGAGGGCAGACTCATATTGTTCATAATTTCTGGTTCACACGTGTGAAAAATCAATAATGTGATGAACAAAGTGTTAAAGTTCTGTACTTTGTTCAGTGTCTTTCTTTTTTTTCTCTTTTTTCTCTCTCTCACGCACACGCACACACGCACACGCACACACACACACACACACACACACACACACACACATCATATAAGTTATGACAGCTGTGTCGATGAGGCGTGTGAGGGAGAGCTTGAGGGCAACTGCGTGCCTGTGTATGTCTGAATGGTGTTGTGTGTGTGTGTGAGTGTGTGTGTGTGTGTGTGTGTGTGTGTGTGTGTGTGTGTGTGTGTGCGTGCGCGCGCGCCTGTTGTTTAAATATAGTGAATTCAAGAGTTTTTTTTTCTGTTGCTCCGTGGGATCCTTGTGAACCAGTGGGAGCTTCAGGGAAGTCAGGAAAGTACAAACTTTTGTGTAACTGATGATGATGAGAAACTACGGAGAAATCTGAAATCGGGGAATTAAATTCAGAGGAAATTTGACTGAATGAATGCTGAGACGTTTTCATCAGAGATGGTTGGTGTGAACCTGAAAGCCCAGAGAGGAAAGAGGAGGAGTCTGAATGAGCGGCGCTCTGAGCCGCAATGACTTCTGACCAGAATCTCTGTGACTTTTGACCTCATGACCTCTTGACCTCGTTGTGGCGACAGCAGCGTCTCCCATCGGCCTGCAGGCTCATCAGCTGGGCCTCCATCTTGAAGCTTCAGACTCGAGATGGAAACCGTTCCGGCTTGACCTGAACGCTGCTCAGCAGGAGCTGGGACCTTCAGGGCAGCGGCCATTAGCAATAAAACAACTCCCTGTGGTGGCATTATGTTTTATTAGCTTTCATAATTAAACCCACACTGAAGTTCTTGTGCAGGAACGTGTTCATCACGTCACTCTGCAGAGGTGTAGCAGCAGCATCCAGAGATGACGCAGGAGAAGTTAATGACTTAATGAAATAAACTGCTGCTTCTGGTTAGTGTTCATGTCATGAGTCTGTTGTGCTGCCTCCTGCTGGGCTGAGCCTGTGTGTGTGTGTGTGTGTGTGTGTGTGTGTGTGTGTGTGTGTCTACTGTCCCACAGCCCTTTTGTTCTGTAACTCATCCCAGATCTGCCTCTACTTTGTGTTTCTCTGGGTGTGTTGACGTTTGCTGCCAATGCGTGACCACCCTGTGAATATCTGCACGTGTTCATGAGTGATGTCATCAATTGTACTTCAGTTATAACGCGTTTCAGCTTTTTAATGTTGCATTCATAACAGCATCGCATTGAGCTGACACTACTTTAAAAGGCCTTTACTCATCTTTCTTTCTTAGACACATGCATGTGTAGCACACACACACACAGACACACACAGCGAACACACACCACATCATGAACAGAATCAGAGCATGTTTACACTACATCACTGATTAAAGCAGCAGAATCCAACAATATATATTTCAGGAGTTTATTAGTTGCATTTTGTTTTTCATGACGTCACATATTTTTATTTGGAAAGTGTCGTCATGTGCACTTTGTGCTTGAAGTCGTAACTCTGCATGTGTTGCACATCGTAACACAACAGACTTGTAAATGTGTCATCGGCTTGGAAATGACCTTGTTACGTTGGCGTTGTTAATTAATAAGCAACACGGGACAGAATTTATGTCATTTGATGTTAATTTTGGTTGAAAAGGTTTTCACAACCTTTTGTGTTTTAGTTGTGTTGACAGAGAGGACGTGTGTGTAGACGCACGGCAGCGTCATGATGACGCGCCGAGCTTTGGTCTAGCAATACAGCAGCACACGTGCACCAGCACACGTGCACACACCACTACAAACACACAAAAACACACAAAAACTCCTACGATGACACAGCAGCACTCTGATAAGTGAAAACTTCTGAGCTTTACATTTAGTGTGTGTGTGTGTGTGTGTGTGTGTGTGTGTGTGTGTGTGTGTGTGTGTGTGTGTGTGTGTGTGTGTGTGTGTGTGTGTGTGTGTGTGTGTGTGTGTGTGTGTGTGTGTGTGTGTGTGTGTGTGTGAGCTTCCAGGCAAAAATGTAGAATCCAAACCAGCTCAACTGGTCTGAACTGGAACTGTAGGATTACATGTTTCAGGGTTTGAAATCTACGAATAACAAAACACTTATCGGTGAAACAAAAAGCCGGCTTTGCTCGTGTGCTTTCAGTTAAATCTCTCATTATGCTTCTTCCCAGAAAAACATGTATTGTTATATTAATGTGAAGTTTTATTACTTCTCTATTAAACAAAGATGCTCGTAACCTCCCTCAGACTGTGTGAGGAAGACCTCAAGCAGGAACTCTGATACTGACGAAGATTCAGAGACAAAGGCAAGAGAAGCCTCTCATTGACACACACACATACATGAGATATAAGGTGTGTGTGTCACACACCTTATATCTCATGCATCTTCCTCCATGTTTCTCACACAAACCCCACAGGAGCAGCAGTAACGTAACCGGGTGGAAGGAGGCGAGTTAGTTTCTTGAGTCTTTCTACGAGCAGCAGAAGCTGAAACACCTGCATCAGTCAGACTGGTGCCGGTCCAAGATGCTCTCTGTCTCCACGTTGGTCCCAGTTTGACTTGTGTGGTGATCGGCAGCCCACCCGAGGGTGTTCTGCACCCATTGGCTGTTTCGTGAGGTCTACGGATGGAAATGAATGGACAGGAAATGAGGTTCCTCTCCTGCGGTGAACTTCGCTGGAAACTCACAGCAGCTGTGTTGGATCATGAAACACTGGACTCCTGTTGGGCATGTTCACCTCGGGGCCCTGAGACGTGGCCCCGCCATCGCCGTCTCCTTCCCACAAACTGAACTTGTTCATCCCCTCAGACGCCCGCTGGGTCCCTTTGGCCCCCAGCTGCCTCCCAGCAGCACCGTGCGCAGGCCCTTAAGGCACTAGATGTCATCTGGAGCTCTGTGGAACATGCCAACATGCTGACTAGCAGGAGGAACATGCACCGTGACCGCCAGCTGACTTTAGCGTCATTGATTTGAACCTCTAAACACAAAGCACAGCTGAAGCTGCTCACAATGTCAAAAGCAGGTGTTTCACAGGATGAGTGCAAACTTTGACTTGCAGTTGGTGCTTGAGTAGAAAGTAGTTTGACGTCTTCGTGAACGTCATGAATGTAGTCTGAGAGTCGTTGAGGCCTCAGTGTGGACCGACAGTTCAACATCATCGCTGTCCAACATCGATGTCGGAGGTTTATTTGGAGTCTTGTTGTCGACACCGAGAGTCACCGTTGTGTCTTCTCAGGTCCCTGGAAGCCGTGGACCTCTCGTACAACAAGCTCACCTCCGTCCCTTTGAATCTGCCCCGGCGTCTCCATGAACTGAGCCTCCAGCACAACAACATCAGCCACATCGCCGCCTTCACCTTCCGTCACCTGCGGTCCGGCCTGCGGTCGCTGCGCCTGTCCCACAACGCCTTGAGCGATGAGGGGGTGGAGCGCGTCTCGTTTGTTGGACTGTACCGCTCGCTGGGCGAGCTTTTATTGGATAACAACCGTCTGGGCGAGGTCCCTCGCTGCGTCCGCCAGTTTAAGAGCCTGCAGGTGTTGAGACTGGACAACAACCAGATCAGGTACAATTACACTTTCCCTTCAGTCTGAAGTGTTTCATGTGAGTTTCAGAATGCAGGGAAAAGCTAAATCATCCCTCGCTGGTTTCCCAATCCTGTGCTAACACAGCGAGCTCTGCTCCGTTTGGAAATCACTCCAAGTAGCTTTGCAAAGAAAGATATTATTATTGAAGCCAATATTTCAACAATAGTCCTCATCATCTGACTCAAAGGTTCTCAAACTGTTTCTGTCTCCACTTTGGAGGAAGCAAAATGTTCGGCCCCGACAACATGGGAACAAAATGGTCCAACTTGTTGAGACTCCTCCATCCGTGTTTTTTTAATTAATAGATTAAAGAAAATTAAAATCCCTTTCAAGTAAACCAGATTGCTCCATCTGACAAGAACTAATAATGAGCAATCACTTAGAACAATCGACCATCGTTCCTGGCTTTGACCTCACGCTCACTGAATGTGTTGCAGAACATGTGCAGAAGTGTTGACTGCGTGCTCACGAGGTCTACGGGATATTTATGAGTAGGGCGTTATGTACTTAGCCTTGTTTATTGAGAAGAGGCGGCATTGAACTGTTGGACTGCCAGACGACATGCTGCGTGCAGCTCGCTCTCATCACTCACAACAATATCAACTGTCAGCGGCTCCATCAACACGGTCGCCAAAGCACTTTCACAGCTCGCTCTTCTTGTGCATTTGGGAAATCAGCGCTTGTAGAAAGGAAGATGGCGTCCGTAAATGTATTTTCTCGACATATGCTGTACGTCTTGTGGTTGCAGGCTGGTGAGGCAGTGGGGCGTCTGCCACCCTCGTAATTCTGGATCCTCTTTGACTTCGATCCACTTGGAGAATAATCTGCTGGATGTGGAGAGGATTCCGCCAAAAGCCTTCTCCTGTCTCACTGAAGCTCAGGGACTGGTCCTGTACCCCCAACAGAGGCTGCGACTGGACCAATAGGATGCACAGGGAAGGACGACACGGACACACACACGTCCATCACACAGCTAAACAAAACCTCCAGGGTTGTTTCCTGCAGGCAGCGTTTATAGAGAAGCAACACGGTCATGTAGTTTTCTTTGTCAGTCAGTGCAATCATGCTATCATGCTATCCTGTTATCATGCTATTATGCTATCCTGTTATTATGCGATCATGCTGTCATGTTATCATGCTACCATGCTATCATGTTATTATGCTATCATGCTATCATGTTATCATGCTATCATGTTATTATGCTATCATGTTATTATGCTATCATGCTATAATGCTATCATGTTATCATGCTATCATGTTATCATGCTCTCATGTTATCATGCTATCATGCTATCATGCTATCATATTATCATATTGTCATGCTATCATGCTATCATGATATTATGCTATCATGTTATTATGCTATCATGCTATAATGCTATCATGTTATCATGCTATCATGTTATCATGCTCTCATGTTATCATGCTATCCTGTTATCATGCTATCATATTATCATATTGTCATGCTATCATGCTATCATGTCATGCGATCATGCTATCCTGTTATCATGCTATCATATTATCATGCTGTCATATTATCACGCTATCATGCTATCATATTATCATGCTATCTTGCTATCATATTATCATGTTATCATGCTAATATATTCTCATGCTATCCTGTTATCAAGTTATCATATTGTCATGTTATCATGCTATCATATTATCATGTTATAATGTTATCATGTTATCATGCTATCATATTGTCATGTTATCATATTATCATATTATCATGCTATCATGTTATCATGCTATCATGCTATCATATTGTCATGTTATCATGCTATCATGTTATCATGTTATCATGCTATCATATTGTCATGTTATCATGCTATCATGTTATCATGCTATCATGTTATCATGCTATCATTTTATCATGTTATAATGTTATCATGCTATCATATTATGTTATAATGTTTTCATGCTATCATGCTATCATGCTATCATATTATCATGTTATCATGTTATCATATTGTCATCATGCTATCATGCTATCATGCTATCATGCTATCATATTATCATATTATCATATTATCATATTATCATATTATCATATTATCATATTATCATGCTATCATGCTATCATGCTATCATGCTATCATGCTATCATATTATCATATTATCATATTATCATGCTATCATGCTATCATGCTATCATATTATCATATTATCATATTATCATATTATCATATTATCATGCTATCATATTATCATATTATCATGCTATCATGCTATCATGCTATCATATTATCATATTATCATATTATCATGCTATCATGCTATCATATTATCATATTATCATGCTATCATGCTATCATGCTATCATCCCCAAACACGTCTTGTTCTGTCACATCACACTGTCGATCAGGAAAATGACAGTAATGTTGATGTACGTACAAAAGCAAAATATAGTTTACACAGATGAAAATCATCCTTGTTTAAAATGCTGGAAGTGTAAATGTAAAGTTCACTGCAGTGGAATCCAGATGTGCTCAAAGCAACACTTCAAGTAAAGCGTTGGATTGTCCACCCACGAGTAGAGAACGTGAGCTGGGTTCAGACCGTCCTGACACAGGTGAGTTAACCCTTCAGTGGAGGTGTGTGCCGTTAGAACATTAAACATCACGCAGGCTCTTATCACCAGACTGCTTCCACCATAAACATCCACCAGCAGGCGCTCGGCCAACAGAGGCGCGCTGCTCCGTCCAGGCCTCCAACATGTCGGCATGACGGAGGTCACGGCCACATTGGTTCCTGTAATGGTGGTGCAAGTATACCTGTATCTGTGTGAGAGGACTGCTCTTTATGGGAGTTAGCAGGAAGACAAGGAAGGAGGTAACTAGAGCTCAGGGGGAAACAATACGCTGACTCAACAACAACACGCTGACTCAACAACAATAGAGCAATTGTTCTCAGAAAGTCTGTGAGCTCAGTGGAAGATGAGAGGAAGCAGCCGCTCATGTTGATTCCAATAAGACGAGGCGAGAAGACCAAGAGGAACAGACAGAGCTGGAGGACTGAAGCTCTGGCGTCCTGCCAACGTCCTCCAGGCTGTCGCGTTTTCTTTCTGTGGATCTTTCGGCACAACTGACTTTCACTTTCCATATTCTGCTGCTCGTCTCACCCCAACGCACAATGTCGCCAGTTGCTTTACAACAAACCCTGTTAACCAACACGATGTATCACACAAATATGTTAAGAGGGCTGATGGAAGAGTCTCTTTAGTGCATCCTGCAGTGTGTCAGCGATGCATATAATTAAAATGATCAAATGTTGAGTTGTGCTCACTGTCGTAATTTACAGGCGGGAACTTGATCACTTGATCCTATGAGTTTTCACCAGAGAGCAAAGTTTCTGTTTTACTGAAGAACAGAAGGTCTCCTGCAGCGTCTGACACTCAGAGGAGGTTCATGAGAGAGAACGAGGAGAAGATATAGAGAACGACTGAGAGGGTTAAGAGAGCAGAGCAAGCAGGGTAACACACACACACACACACACACACACTTAGTTTTCACTCTCTCCGGCTGGGCGTGTAATCACATGTTAGATTTCTCGTGCATGTGGTTCAGTCTCCATTCTCTATAATTGTACAGTCATTTTGCAAAGAGCACATTACTGTCTGAGAAACGACACGTTCTCCTTCATGCTGCAGTCCTGCATGTCCAGGCAGAGACCATCCTAACGGCATCAAATCTCATTTTGCAGTTCCCTTCGTTGTTGCAC